>NC_091181.1:39125850-39305850 GCF_040958095.1 Procambarus clarkii
TGCATATATATATATATATATATATATATATATATATATATATATATATATATATATATATATATATATATATATCAGAAAACTATTGACCCCTAAAGGATTCGAACTCGGTCAACCAGGGCATGTCTAGTACCATAACCACGCTGCAAACAGACTGACTGAACGTATTGAAAAGTCCTCTCTGACTTTCAAGTCCAATACCCAACAGCACTCTTGGGACAATTTAGAGCACAGATATGATATCAAATCACTTCGTCATGCTGGGGTCGCATGAGTAGCTTTTGTGCCTCAAGCTTGAATGGTCCCCCCAAAGTCCAACATGCAAATGTTAGTATCATACTGAGTCGTGTCATGGAAAAGCGTGACAAAACTCACACTTTTTCCTCTCTGGGAGATAAACCACACGGAAGATGCAGCTGTTGCGAAGCCATTCACACTGTGACCCCCCCCCCCCCACTCAATAGTCTCTAACGTGGCTTTGGCTTTGATATGTGACTTTTGTTCAGCGAGTAAAACCTGACTCTACTGTCAAGTTTACTCATGACCGTGAATAATGCTAGCTAGCCCAACAACGCCCATTCGTCACCCATCATTTTCCGCCTCATCCAGCATTCCGATATCCGTTGATATCGGCGGGGAAAAAAATGGATATCCTACGGCTACACGAAGCAATTTACCCCCGACTGTCTATCAATGACTGTATAGAATCAACACTCCATAACACCGTGGATTTTCGGTAGGCAAGGTATCAGCGAGTGTTTGATACAGTAAATTATATTAAGTTGTTGAGATTAACGTGGGATAAAGATTATTTTTCATTCGAAAACATCCTCGAGTTAATGAGGACTCTTTAAGATGGAAGAAGAGAAACAAACCAGTGTAATAATGTGTCTGCGGAAGGTGTATTGATGTAATTGATTGATTTATTATTAAAATGATTCGTAATCTTTCGTTTAAACAAGTAAGACGTTCAGTGTACCGTTTGATTGATTGGTGGTATTAGGCTTGAGACTTGTGACTTGAGGCCTATCAACCGCTGGAGGGTTGTTAAGGCCACCACATTGGGTAATTGACCCAAGCAGTAAGTATACTGCAGTTTTGTACATTGATGAGTTCTAAAGTAGACTCCAGGTGTATATTAACACCGAATAGTAGAGTAAACTTCATATGGTACACATATGGCCTTAACCCTCTCCTAATACATAATTTTTTTGATGAATTGACCGGTCAGAATTGCTGGGTTTTTAGATCTATTGGTGTTTCCCGAGTATCAGTCTCGAGAGGTTAGGTGGGATACTGAGTATACACAGAGGTTCCAACACAGATACTAGGATTCGAACCTATCTGGGTGAGCCCAAACCCACTGCATCTTTGTACAGTATCCAATCGTCAGGACGGGTCTTATCACCTTCGCCTCACCTGTTTCTTTCTTAAACCACTGAATCGCAGCTGTTGTTTTATTTATCACTCGCGTTTGTGAGACCACACTCGTGTTTAGTCAAATTAACACTGGTGTTTGTAAACATTCTAACCACGTGCTCAATATTCTCACATGTTAATAAAGACCTACATACACACACTCTCGCAAGCACATATAACCTGGAAGATTTCCTCCCAAGTCTGCAGGTTCTCTCACCCATTACAAGAATGCAAAACATTTGGGAGGGAGCCGGTCGGCCGAGCGGACAGCACCCTGGACTTGTGATCCTGTGGTCCCGGGTTCGATCCCGGGCGCCGGCGAGAAACAATGGGCAGAGTTTCTTTCACCCTATGCCCCTGTTAGTAGCAGTAAAATAGGTAATTGGGTGTTAGTCAGCTGTCACGGGCTGCTTCCAGGGGGTAGAGGTCTGGTCGAGGACCGGGCCGCGGGGACACTAAAGGCCCGAAATCATCTCACGATAATCAAGATAATAATCTCTCTCACCCATTACAAGAATGCAAAACATTGCTCTCATTCCGAGTTCCAACTCTCACTCTGAGAATCAAAAGACACCAAAAGAACCCACTAAAACATAATGAAACCTATTCAGTGACACGGACCGCCTGACAATGCTATTAAAACTCAATAAATACCCTACTAGAATTCCCTAAATTCCCGTAGAGAAGGAATTTAACTCCCAATATTCAATATCCCGAGAATGATCCCATCTTTCCCCTCCTTCTAAGCATCTTCGCTGATCGCCACGGCATATATATGAGGGGTTTTGGGTATATAAGACTCTTGAATGCAAATTTGAGATTTTCTTGTTATTAGATGACAAGGCGCATGCTCGGGGTGACGGCCCAGGAAGCTGGAATGCATTCCGGAAGCTGGAATGCAGCAGGGATGGAATTCCATCACCATAAATGAACGTCGTGCTTGAAAGTTCATGATATTATGAGCTTAATTCTTTTTCACACATTCAATTCACCCCATAAGTGCTGGGGGGATATTTGAATCGATACGGTAAGTCTGTCAGTCCACGAAGTTTCGTAATTTTTTTTTTTTACAAAGCTGAGCGAGATCAACGAAACTGTTGTTGACTTCCTCTCGTGGCGAAAGGGTACAAGTGAATTCTCTTTTCCAGTCTGGCTCACTTCCTCTCTCCCCCCCTCCCCCCATTTTGGTATCACAGTCTAAAGGTTATTTATTTATACATATAAAATGTGATATTCGCGATTATATGTCATAATACATTATTTAATGGAAATATTTAAAAGATGGTTCAGGACGGCGAATTAAAATTGATACTAATTTTTTGGTTTAGACAGATGAGTTATTATTTACGAGGGAAGGAGGCAGGGAAATGAGGACAAAAGGCAAAGAGAGAGATAGGTAGAGAGAGAGAAGGAGAAAGGGAGGGAGAGAGAGAGAGAGAGAGAGAGAGAGAGAGAGAGAGAGAGAGAGAGAGAGAGAGAGAGAGAGAGAGAGAGAGAGAGAGAGAGAGAGAGCGAGAGAGAGAGAGAGAGAGAGAACGAGAAAGGGAGTGAGAGAGAGAGAGAGAGAGAGAGAGAGAGAGAGAGAGAGAGAGAGAGAGAGAGAGAGAGAGAGAGAGAGAGAGAGAGAGAGAGAGAGAGAGGTGGAGACAGAGACAGAGGAATATATAGAGATATGGAGATATAGATACCTGTGTTCACCTAGTAGCAAACAGGTACCTTAGAGTTAGACAGCTACTGTGTGTGTTGCATCCTAGAGAAGGTCAATATTTAACCTAGTAGTTAGACACACACACACACACACACACACACACACACACACACACACACACACACACACACACACACACACACACACACACACTCAACATACCACACATGACACACTCACACTCGACCCACGTAAACCCGGGAACGATTGACTGAGCATCCAACAACAATTTGCGACCTGGTTGTAAGCCGATAACCGGATTGTGTTCCAGGTAAAGAAACTAAAAAGGTAAAGCCCTAAACTCGTCAAAGATAAATCGACCCAAAGATTTAGAAACAAAGAAGCTAATATCAAAGATACAGAGAAGCCTTCTTGCAGCTAAATCTTTTAAGTACTTCCTGAAGCTACTAAGCTGTGCGTATGCAACAGAGGGGAAAGAGGGAGGGGTACAGGCATTTGCAACCTATTGCTTATGCAAATGCCGTGCAAGCCTAGATATTAAACAGCGTTGTCGCAGAGCGTATTAATTATAAATCAGCCCATGAAATTATTTGGGTTTTCTGGGGAAATAGATTGCCATTTCGTTGGGGAAGAGGAGGGTATGGTGGAGCTAAGGGCAGGGTTAAGGGTAAGGGGAAAGGGGGAGCAGAAAGAGAAGGGATTAAAGGCACTGTGATGACGAGGGGAAAGTGTCGGACACTTTGTTATGTTGCATTAATTTTACCCCTTAGTTAATAGCAATGTTTTAAAGCAATTCGGAATTTCGGATTAAGAGCAGCTGGGAGGAGTTTCTTGGAAAAAATGAAAACACACATTAGCAATCCAGCTCTTTATAAGGCCACTGAAAACCTCACAAACCTTATCTGCAAGTAGTTTTGAGGCAAATTTAAAAGGTGGGGATATTATAATATTATTAGTAGGAGGTAATAGAGGTATCAGTGTTAATTTTAACTCTGATCATATCATTATCATTATTGATAATATCCAGTTGATTACTGATATTACTACCCTAATTACTGATAATAATTTTACAGAAACTTGAGATGAACATTCTTCCATAGCTGCTGCTTCCCGTTTAGTGAGCAGCAGCTGAATTACTCTGGTTCTTGAACTTGGTTATGGTACAGTGGTACTGCTACCATGATCCACGTGCTTATGGTAGCTGGGGAAGGGGGTACCTGTACCTTTGCTCAGCCGTACCTGTACCGGGTACCGACCGACGAGAGTGTTACAAGCATCAACGTACATTAATACATCTTATATTAAATTGTTTATATATCTTTGAAGTGGAATTTTCCACGGTGGATAAAGGACCCAGAGGGAACACCGAGTAGTGAGCAGTTCCTGTTATCACCAAGACGATTACTCGCTCTTGTTATCCTTTAAATTACATCTCACATAACTTTTACATCTTTGATAACTCTTGTTATCCTTTGATTATATCTCACATAACTCTTACATCTTTGATAACTCTTGTTATCCTTTGATTATATCTCACATAACTCTTACATCTTTGATAACTCTTGTTATCCTTTAAATTATATCTCACATAACTCTTACATCGTTGATAACTCTTGTTATCCTTTGATTACATTTCACAACTTAAAAAATTGTGTCTTCTCACGAATCCCTCAATTTGTTAAAAAAAAAAAATATTCTTTTGACAGTTGAATACATTATAACTACAACAAAAAAGAATATAAATTAGAATTTTACAAATTTATTTTCAGTCATTCTTTTAAAATTAATTATTTCTTCACCATGAACTAAAAAAAATGCTTTCGCAAATATCTGAAAAAAATGCAATCAGCTTTCATATGGAAATTCTTTCAACCTTTGATATATATTCTTGCCTCACAGCTGTCATTTACATTAACAAATTCCATAAAAAAAAATTATACTAAGATCATAAAGTTTTAGGAAATTTTTTGTATTCATTTCATTGTAATTAATTGATGAAATTCACTCATATTCGGAGTGGAACTCTTGAGACGATTCATCAGCAAATTGTCTGAGAATTGATGAGTTTCTGATTGTGTAGTGTTGGGTGAAACTCTGATGAATGTGGCTTAAGATTCATACTCATCATCAATATCCCAGCAGGAAACAATAGATGATTAATCAGCCCTTCTCTCCCTTAACCACTTCATAAAAAATACAACAGCTATACCAAACCGTGTATGAAAGTGTATAATACACTCTTAGCTGAATATATTTACACATATGTGTCTTTGCTTTAAATTGTCCGCAGAAATCATCAACGTCCCTGGCACTAAAGAAATTGCTTAACAGCTCAATTTACGAGGAATTCACTGATCCAAAACAAGTCTCCAAATCGACTGATCTTCCTGAATGTCGGCATTAGTTTCTTGTTTGTTCAAGGGATCTGTCTTATGCAATCACCACAGAGGACGAAGGTACACGTTCACGACCCCTGGTGATTGCAGAGACGTGCAAAACTATCCCATTCTGCGTGTACTGGTCAATTACCTTTCCCTTTGTGTAACACGGGAGCAATTCTGCGACCCAGCACCCTATAGAAAGAACTGTTTATCTATAGCAAGGCATCGGAATTGAAAGTCCGAAGAGAGAGATAGAGAGAGAGAGAGAGAGAGAGAGAGAGAGAGAGAGAGAGAGAGAGAGAGAGAGAGAGAGAGAGAGAGAGAGAGAGAGAGAGAGAGAGAGAGAGAGAGTGAGAGAGAGAGAGAGAGAGATAGATAGAGAGAGAGAGAGAGAGAGAGAGAGAGAGAGAGAGAGAGAGAGAGAGAGAGAGAGAGAGAGAGAGAGAGAAAGAGAAAGAGAGATTGAAATACAAGAAATACAGAAAGAGTTATATAGGTAGATAAGAATATATATACAGATAGGTATATATCTATTATTATATCTAAATATATCGTACCTAACAGCCAAAACTACCTAATAGGCCGATTTGTCTAACAGACAGGAGGATTTTCGTTATTTTAAAATCTTTCAATATTTCTTCCCTTTTTCAAGTTTTCGATATTTTCGTTATCTTTCCAAATTGGTTATTTTCCTAACAATATTGAGATACTGTATTAATAACATGATATACTATCTTAGTTATGTTAGATATAGGGTAACCGGCGCTGCCCAGGTCACTATGTCTTCCATCTGTCCATTTATCTATCCATCTATCCATGCATCTGTCCATCCACATATTCTTCTATCACAGATCTATCCATTCATAGATCCATCTATTCATATTTCCATCTTTCTTCTCATCTATCTATACCTCTATTTTACATCTATCCCTCTATTTTCCCTTATATATCCCTCTATCCATGTATCTCTCCATCTATCTGTCCACTTATCTATCCATCTATCTATAGAAGAATGGATAGATTGATAGATGCATATCATCTGTCTATCGATGAACAGACAAGTGAATAGATAAATGAATTGATGGACAGATATAAATGTACATGCAGAGTTGATAGATGGATAGATGAAGGTTAGGTGATCAACCTCCCAGTCTCATTAACTGCTAACGTTAATAACGTGGGTGATAACACTTCATTCACTCGGACCATTGGGGATTCGAACCCATGACCACAGTAGGATATCAGATTTTTGTCTCTGGGATCCTTCCTTACTGAGAGTGTTCAAAGTTCAGTTAGTAGAAGAACTATTTTTGTTCCACTGGTTCGAGGGCCCAAGTGAATAAAATGTTAATATATATACGTTATTGTGGCTAGCATTATATATATATATATATATATATATATATATATATATATATATATATATATATATATATATATATATATATAAATCCATCCTCCTGTTTAGATAGCATTTTTGTAACTATGAGAACCATTGTACATATATTAACGTAATGGTCAAATAGATAGCAGAATTATTCTGCTATCACAATTAGATTATTATCTATCACAATTAGATAGAATAGCAGAAAGTATCGTCCGTCAATAGTTGCACGAAGGTTAACATCATTACATTCTCTGAACAGCAAGATGTGCTGATATATACATATAAATACAAAAAATTATATAATTATCGTTCGATAAATAACTTTGCTCTCAGGTAATCAACATTTGCAACAATATACAATAATTCCTCAACGATTCGACCACTGATTTAAAAAAAAGTAATATCACCTTGAAAGGAGAAAACATATCTTTAAAGTCAACTTTCTCGGGCGTAGTGAACCATGATGTTTACTCTGAGGTGAGGACGTTCATCTCGAGGGGGGATCTGGCCCTGGTTCGAGACCCAGGAGGCCGGAATGAGTAAAGGGGCAACTTCTCTCATATATCGGACCATAAAGCAAGATTGGTTCAATCTCGTGTTTCGAGCGAATCAGTGTTTGGCCGTCTCGTTCGTTCCTAGCCTCCCCCTCTCTGCCTCTCTTGGAGATGTATGCGTGAGCGAGGGGGCTTTGCGGAGGGAAGGAATGACAATGAATAACAGGGAAGTGAGAGGTATGAAGACAGATGGGGATTATCAGACCGATAAACAGATATTGACAGATGCACCTAAAAAAAAAGGAGAAAATGGCGAAATAAACAAGCCTGAAGAAAGGATATGAAACACAATAAGAAATAGTTTGACCAGATCACACACTAGAAGGTGAAGGGACGACGACGTTTCGGTCCGTCCTGGACCATTCTCAAGTCGAATAAGAAATAAACACATAGTTCTCATTACCTCGCCTCCCCCCCCCCCCCCCTACCTTTTCCCTGAACCGCAGTGTAGCAACTAATGCATTTCATTAAGACCGACAAACAACGAAGAGGTCGCTTAGTTCCACGACCTCAATACCAAGACTTTTCTAGCGGATAACTAACAAAAGACTCCCGTCGTCCTGGTCTGATCCACCAGAAAAAAAAATCTTCGAAATAAAACACACAAAAAATCCCCACTTTGCCAAGCATGAAAAATGTGTTTAATGAGCAATCTCTTGGGCGGTGAGAACCTCCTTCTCTGTTTTTTATATATTTCTACAAAAAAAGATGCGCTCTGTTTCTCCGAGAAGACGAGAACACATAGAAGTCTGGGGAGAAAAAAATCGAGAATGGCTCGGTCGTTAATTTTCCGAAGGTTGGAGATTCACTCTTCAAGTGAACAGATTTTTTTGGTTATTGCTAATTAAGTTAGTAGGACACTAGAGATGCTTTTTCGAATTTTTTCCTTCTTCAAGGAGGGAAAGCTTGAGATTTTTTTGTGGGATCAGATGTTGATACGAAGAGGCGTACACGTTAGTCAGAAGGTAAAGATCATTTATATATGCAACCAAGAGCTTATACCAGACGTTGCTGGGGTCTATGTTCCATCTATCTGTCCATCTATCCATTTATGTATCTATCTATCCCCTCTATGTATCGTCGTCATGGCCTAGAGTTTAGTGATGCCTACCTTTTCCCTGTATTTGTGTATTATTTCAACCTTGCAACAGTCCTGTATTTCGTCCCTCTCTACTTAAATGTTGCATATTCATGTTAACGACTTGCATGGCATTTCTACACTTTCATCTGGGATCCATATTGATACTTCTGGCCCTAACATACAACGCTTCCAGTTCTCTCGCTTTAATCTCAAATATTTTATATTCTTATAAATTTTCTTGGTTGGTAATTCTGTCACGGCATTCATGAACAATATGACGAGGCAATACAGAGTTATGTTGTTGCTAGTTCTCTCTTCTTCAGTCTCTTGATGAGATGTGACCCTTGTGCAAGATGGGGTTAATGTTGATGAAATGGTAGGAAGGGAAAGGGGCGAGGAAGAGAAAACAAAGAGAATGGAACAGGGAAGGGGAAAGATAGAAATGGGAGGAGAGTCAGGAGCAGAATGGAGGATAATGTGATTTGAGGAAAGTGGTGGCTGAGAGAACCTAGAGAAGGAAGAGGAGTAGGAAGACTATGGAATGAGTTAAAAGAAAGAACGAGGAGGCAAAGGATGATGAAAAGATGGTTAGATAGAAGGAAAGTTGTTTAATGATATAGGAAGAGAGGACAGTGAATGAGACGTGAGTTACGGATAAGGAAATGAGAGATATAAAGAACAGGAGATATCACAGCATCATCACCACCTTCCTGCTCCTCTATTTCCTCTGTACTGTGCCCATCCCACACTCTTCCTCGCTCGCCCTCAACTTTCTCTGTTAACCAAGAAGAAAATCTTGTTTCACAAAGCCCCTCCAGAGCTCTCTGCCTGTCCTTAGACCCTAAGTATGCACAGCAGCACGTTAGGGCAATGTTTATGAAGACGCCACAGGGGTCTTAGTGTGTCTTACTGTGAGTCTCAGAATAACTGAATAAAGGCCAAGAAAAAATTGTATATTGCCTCCCACGTTGATCTCTTTTTGATATAAAAAAGCTGTGCAGTTATTGGTCACCTATTTTGAGAATTTTACGTTTGTACAATACAAATTTTGGATCGTTAAGAGGGAATTGATTGCCATCTTGGACTGCCTTTGAGCAGCCTGAGGGCTGTAAAATTCCGGGAAAATTAACAAAATCTCTTAGACTTGAGGCAAAGTGAAATTCACACCAGTTGCTTCATCTTTCATCAATCTATTATGCAGGAAGAATCGCACGTCTATGGGTCATCCAATAAGGTTAGCAGACTTCTAGATGTTACCACTGCTAGGCTTAGGCTCGGCTACAAGTACCTCTGGGAGTTTGTAACACCTGCTGATGTAGATTTGACTAAATGTAAACTCTGTCAGCAGAACTATTCGCATGCTTTGCGTCATTATATAATGGAGAGAGAGAGAGAGAGAGAGAGAGAGAGAGAGAGAGAGAGAGAGAGAGAGAGAGAGAGAGAGAGAGAGAGAGAGAGAGAGAGAGAGAGAGAGAGAGGGGGAGAGAGAGAGAGAGAGAGAGAGAGAGAGAGAGAGAGAGAGAGAGAGAGAGAGAGAGAGAGAGAGAGAGAGAGAGAGAGAGAGAGAGAGACAGACAGACAGACAGACAGACAGACAGACAATCACAGGACAGAACAGACATTCAGGCAGACAGAAAACACATAGTTAAAGACAGAGAGAAAACTTGGAGACAAATAAACAAGGTGAAGATGGTAGAGGCAATCTACCTGGAGTCAGACTGGAAAGCTCTCCAAGACAGCCTTCACAAAGTCGACCCGCAAACATCTGGGCCTCTCTCTAAGCGTTAATCCTCGCGTGATAACTTAATTAACGAATGAGGAAGGAAAAGATAACCCAGATAAATGGAGAAGACGTGAGCAGGAGGTTAATTACGACTACCCAACAGGAAAGTCAAAGTTGTCCTAATGTCATTTTAAGCGAGAGAGAGAAAGAGAGAGCGAGAGAGAGAGAGAGAGAGAGAGAGAGAGAGAGAGAGAGAGAGAGAGAGAGAGAGAGAGAGAGAGAGAGAGAGAGAGAGAGAGAGAGAGAGAGAGAGAGAGAGAGCACCTCGTACACGTTGCATCTCCCTAGTTACGACCAAATGTAAACAAAATGTTTAAACATTAATAAAACAAGAGAAAGAGAAGAATGGGCACACTGCATATTCCTCGAGAGTCATGAAAGACTCCTACTCAAACTAAGGAAGCAGGCAGGAGTATCTGGTGGCGTCCTAAGTTGGGTCTGAGAGCACCTATCAGAAAGGCAACCAAAGAGTTACAGAAAGAGCAGAGACATCAGAGTGGAGAGAGGTTACAAGTAGAGTACCACAAGGGTTGGTTCTAGGGCCCATACTCTTTGTAATATATGTCAACGAACTAACAGAGGAAATTGGCTACTTCATATCAATGTTTACAGATGATGTAAATCTGCTTGAGAAGAGTTATGACAGAGAAAGATTGTAAGACGTTGCAAATGAATTTGAACATACTCCAGAAGTGGTCAGAAAAAATGGCTGCTAGAGTTTAACCCAACCAAATGCAAAGTTATAAGGATTGAGACACGATTTCGAAGACTAGTATAGCAGTATAGGACGAAGGGAAAACAGATTCTTCAGACAAAAAAAGAAGAAAGGCCTGGGAGTGAACATAACCCCAAATTTGATGCTAGAAGCCCACATTAACAGAATAACACCAGCTGCACATTTGTCATACTGGCCCACATCCGTGTATCCTTCAGAAATTTGGAAAAGGAGCTCTCCGGGCCGAACAACGAAGATGAGACCCCACACTTCAATATGTATCTCCCAGTATGGAACCCTTACTTGAAAAAGGACAAGATCTATGAGGAATGACCGAGGGATCTGGCCATTAACACACTCGAGAAAAAGGAGGGAAAGGGCTGCATATGATTACAAATCATAAAACTCTAAGGGAAACTAACAATACCGAAAAAGTAGCATTGTTCAAAGCTATGAACAGCAGAACGAGGGGCCATAGATGGAAATTCGAGAAAGAAATTAGTCACAGAGACGTCAGAAGAAACTCTTTCAGTGTCAGAGCTGTCAATAACTGGATCAGATCAGTCGCTGAAGCAAATTCCATTCAAAATGTTAAATGCAAATATGATAAAAAACATGTGAAATGAGTTATTGCATTAATCTAAGAACGCTGGGAAGGCGCGGCAAGGAGCCTTGCTCGACCCTGCAAGCAAATCAAGGTGAGAAAACACACACACACAAACACACCACACACACACACACACACACACACACCACACACACACACACACAAACACACACACCACACACACACACACACAAACACACCACACACACACACACACACACACACACACACCACACACACACACACACACACACACACACACACACACACACACACACACACTCACACACACACACACACAAACACACCACACACACACACACACACACAAACCAATCCCAGTACCCACTCACCCATTATAACCAACAAGCAACAAAAATAAATTAACCCAGGCTGCTTCCCACACCAACAGGGAGATACGACACAAACCAAACACACTCCAGGAATCAATCACATACACGCAGCGAATTCTCTCATCATCAATAAAATAATATCCAACGCCTTGACGATGATTTCGTTGGGAAGGGAAAGGTCTGTCCCACTACCCCCTTCCATCGCGGCGTTCTCACGCCCTTCCATCTTCTTACCGCACCCTGGGCCCAGACCATCCTTACATATCCCGTTAATCCGATTTCGCTTAATGCGGCCTCGTGCGTTCACTTCACGTTCCTTATGTGCAATGGCCGCTAATTCTACCACCGGGGGCACCAATCTCATCTCCTTCGATTCACATGGACCACAAACCCATTCTTTCCGCTCGGGGATAATTCTCTCTCCCTTCTCCTATTTTCTTCTTTATTATTTATTTCAAATTGTGCTGCTACGATGGTCTTTAATTACTTCATATGTTTTTATTCGTTCGACTCGGGGGGTGTTAATTGTGATATTATTAATCCACACAAATAACAAATCTTGTTTTATAAATGAGTTTATTTATATTTGATTTAGTTTCCCCCAAAAATATTAAAAATGTTACTAATTGGTCGACAAGAGTGATGATAGTAGCATATATCGTTATCATTATATTTATATGTCGTATAATTAATGTGGTAAGGTACACTAATCATTCTAGGTACTGAATGATTCCTAACTCAGCTGGTGATGGTGATATCAGCTGGGGATGATATATGATGAGTTCTTCAGGAGAGAAGTTTGTTGTGATATCATTACACAGATCTTTCGGCCTTTTACTGAAGTATTTTATCTCCCATTTGGTACTTTATGTCTGGCGTCTTGTTTCATGCACCTAGTTAATTATTTTCACTTGTGGTAAACTCCAGTAGCCATTTGCTGGACCATTCTTCAGCTTTTCCAGGATATATATATATATATATATATATATATATATATATATATATATATATATATAATCTTCATTCTTAATTATCCTCATACTTTTAGATTATCAGTAAAACTTGAGAAAAATGTGTGTGTGTGTGTGTGTGTGTGTGTGTGTGTGTGTGTGTGTGTGTGTGTGTGTGTGTATGTGTGTGCTCACACACACAGTTTGTCCTCACGTATGTGTGCCTGCAGGATCAAGACCTAGCTCTTGGACCCCGCTTTTCTAGCCATTGGTTGTCTAATGCAATGACTCACAATGTGTGTGTGTGAGAGAGAGAGAACGTGACTGTTATTTACAAAGCCAACTTCTGACAATTTCCAGAAAGTAATCCAAACGAGTTGTCTAAGATTCTCTGTCTGTCTGTCTGTCTGTCTGTCTGTCTGTCTCTCTCTCTCTCTCTTTGCACCATCTTCGCTGGCTTCATCATCCTAAGCTATTATCTACCCACAAAAATTTATTTCCCATAGTTCTCATTTTGCTGAGATTCGGAGGGATTAGTGCCACACTTGGGAGAGTCCATTATATCCTGATGCATAATTGGTTAAGTGTTGCCTAAGTGGCCGGGCTGGTTATAAAAGTTAATTAATAATCCAAACAAACAACCTAATTTGGCTGTAAAAAAATATCTTGTCCCAGCCTGTCTGAGTTTTGGGTTGTTAGGTGTGGCATTTTTTTTAAGTGTGGAGGGAAATGGGAAAATTTTCGCTCTCTTTTTTTTTGTAATATAAGAGGATGTCTTTAATATCTATTTGTTTATGATTATTAATTAATATGGTTTTATGACTGTTAATTAATTTTATTAAAATTTTCAGTGGTTAGTAATAGCATGTCATTGTTATTGTTTTTGATACAGCGATTCTGTATCTAAATCCCGTTCAGTAATCCCCTATAGGATTCTGTATTTATCTTTTTATTTTGTATTTATGTATTGTATTTTGTATAGACTTATCCACTTAATCTATGTTTGATTGCCCCTTCACATCCATCACTTCACTCTTCTTCAACTCCGTCAAGTGTGTATTATGTAAAAAAAATTAGTGAGATAGAGAGAGAGAGACACACACACACAGAAATTAAGAGTGAGGAACTCTTCAATGAGAATGAAGAACGTGCTTAAGCTAGCCGACAATGCAGTCAGGCAATTTACAGCCTTACGGCGCACCTAACACCTTGACAGCAGGGGAGGCAAAACCTTATATGAAACACAAGCATGTTCCAATCTTGACTATGTACCCATCTCCTGCATTACCTGCCCTCCATATCGTTTATCAGAAGTTTGGACAGAGTGAAGAACCCGTCCAGAAGGCATTAACACATTACCATTAACACAAGGCATTAATGGTATTGTCTTGACCAAGTCTGGTGGGAATGGTCTGAACCTGAAAGCCTTCAACACCGTCGAGAAGTTGGTGGACTTACAGTTATGTACAAGGGCCAACATTCTCAAAGTTCTGGACCTGGCCCAACTTCGTGGACAACCAATAGTTGGCACCCGTGACACAAGGCTCACAGCTATTAACAGTCTCATGCTGGAAGGTTCTTTCTCAAGAACATCACTCTATCAAAGCTGACCCACATCTGGATCTTGTTCACCCAACAGGTTGATACACGGGAGATCAGGTCAACTAATCACCTGAAGGCACTGGCACACAGTTGGCTAAGTAACAATCATATAAGGAACTGGCTCATCCTGTTCCTTATGTGATTCTTACTTAAAGTTAAATAAGGATCATTCATAATTAAACAAATTTAAAGGCAGGCTTCAGATGAGCTGAGATTGGATAACTGCTCTTGCTCACCGTTTCACTAGGCATCCCAGTTGACCGCCCTAATGATCTCTAGTCTTAGTTATATATAAAAAAGAGAGAAACACAGAGAGAGAGAGAGAGAGAGAGAGAGAGAGAGAGAGAGAGAGAGAGAGAGAGAGAGAGAGAGAGAGAGAGAGAGAGAGAGAGAGAGAGAGAGAGAGAGAGAGTGAGAGAGAGAAGAGGGAGAGAAAGCAAGATTATCCACCACAAACCTATGCGGTGGATAATCCCACGCACACCTTCCAGACAGCCAGGCTACGACATGGCCAAAAGGATTGCAACTTGGAGTTCTACTGAACCTCACAAGGATTTCCTGAGGCTTCCACTGATGCCGGAACAGGATTTACCGCGTGGATTGTGTTAATTGAATCCTGTAATAATAATTTTGTTTAAAAAGATTCCAACATACAAAACATATATATAGAGAACCGTCATAATTTATACGTTGAAGGAATTATTCATTTTAATTTCACTTGCACTGGCCAGGCATGAGTTGATTGTCGGTGTGTGAAATTCGTGAGCAAATTACTGTGGTTTGCTGTGCTGTGGAAAGCAATTATAACAAACGTTTATTGAATATGAACGTTTAATTGCTTCGCAAACGTTTTAATGAACACCAGCATCGAATACCGGCGCAGGTGTGTCGTGAATGGATTCGAACGAGTTTACCACCAACTCACAGAGGACGGAGAACGTGCTTGCATGCACGTAAACCAGTCTAGATCCTGTTTTACTACCCAAGACACTCAAACACTCCATTGATATTGAATGGAGTGTTTGAGAATGGTCAATCGACTTGAGAATGGTCAAGGACGGACCGAAACGTCGTCGTCCCTTTACCTTCTAATGTGTGATCTGGTCAACATACTTCAGCCACGTTATTGTGACTTATCCTCTGCACTCCATTGATACAAAGTATACCTTCAATATAGCATAACAGATATGCTATAAATCCATTGATATTGATTGAATGGATCAACCTAATGGCGTTTGTGTTGTATTCATCTAGGTGTTACTTAAGCAATAATCAATTAACAAATAATTATGACAAGTCAGAATATTAATACAATTTAGTAATTTAATCGCCAAAGTTTTAAATGCCAGAGCAACTTTGAAATTTGCTTAAATGTTACAAGGTATAACAAATAATTCGCAGCGAAACTTGGCTATCAATTAAATTTCAGATGAAAGCCAGCATTGTATCAATGACATGAATATTGAATAACTACATATGTTCAATAACCGAACATTTAAGCATTAAATAAAAACATATACATTCATCAGCCTGAAAAAAAAGGCTGAATAAAAAAAGCTGTTTGTAAAACGGGAGAAACGTTTGATGAACATTCTATATACATTACAGCGACTCTAGCACACCGAGAGGGGCTTTTTTTTGCCTGGTTTGATCCAATTAACTGCGTTTCCAGTGCACAATGGCCAGCCATTTTTGGTCCAAAGCTCATTTTTTCGGTACACTGCTTTAAGACGGGGAGTAAACAGATCCAAAGCTCACTTTAGAGTCACGGTTGGTGGTACAGGTGATTACATGACAGTAATTGCGATGAAGTAGGATCCTGTACTTTTTTTTCCCAGATCGAAAGTCTTGTTAAGTCTTTTGGGCTTTATTTAACTTCTCTGTTGGTTCAGTTCTTCTGTTAAATCTTTGTTAAATCTTTTGTGCTTTAATTTAACTAAACTGTTGGTTGAATTCTTTGTTAAATCTTTGAGAGAGATTTAACTCATAACATTTAACTCTCTCTCAAAGAGTTTAACAGATTAATATAGCGACAGGAATTTTAAAATTCCTGTCGCTATGTTATGAGTTAATTTACAAGTTCAAGTGCTGCAAAATTGATGAATGAAGCATTTGACTACAAACACAGGGAAAGTTAAGGACAATTTTATGTACGACATCTAATTACATTGAACCCATAATTTACCCATAGACCAAAAAATTCCCCTATGTGATAACTTATCAAGGTGAAGCAGAAACATCTACCGGTTAGTGAAACAATTGAAAAAAAAATAGAATTCATTGAACCCATATTTCCCCATAGACCAAAAAATTCCCCTATGTGATAACTCATCAGGTGAAGCTAGAACATCTACCGGTTAGTGAAACAATTGAAAAAAAATAGAATTCAAGCATGCAAGAGATCATGCATCACCGTTTAATAATGTGTCAGAGATGGGGTACACAAGCCACAAGAGGAGAGAGAGAGAGGACTGTGGGCTGTAGCTCCCACTCAAGCAATATTGTGGAAACTGGAGAAGAAGTTGAGCGGGTACCGCCTCTCATGACACAGTAACACAGGAGAAAAAGGCTTGTAAAACTCTCCTGGTCAGGTTGTGGTGTTATTGGTAGCCACTTGGCCCCTAGTTATATCATGACAACTTTACACCCCTTGCGTGGGGAGTGTCCCAATGGGGTTATAACGCCTGTATCCAGCCCGCGCTTATCTTGTGGCATAATTTACTACACATACACATGTAGAGTGGATACACACGCAGACAATGCACGCTTATACAAAGGCAAGCCTAGTAGCTTCATATACATATACTAGTAGTTTTATATACATATACATATACATTTCAGGTAAGGGCTAGTTTGGCTAGGTCAGGTTTAGTTAAAACTGTGTACCTACGACCAATACCTCACTCTACCATGTCTTAAATGAATGTATTTAAAAAAAATTAAATTAATATAATATTACGGTATATTTACACAAAACAACACGACTAGAGTAAGCTCTATACAGTTCGTCAAGAGTAAACAGGACTCTATATGTGTTTTAAAACCATTCTCATATATTGGCATGAACCGCTGTAGTAACTGTATCATTGTTGTAGTGTGAGAGTATTCACAGAAGCTACAACAACTTCCATCTATTTAATCTGTTAGTTCGTAGCTTGAGTGGCACTGGGTAGAGAGAATGTCAAGCCTGGCTCTTATTTAACGGTAGAGCGACGGTAGAGCGTCATGCAGGTCGGCGTTCAATCCCCGACCGTCCAAGTGGTTGGGGCACCATTCCTTCCCCTCGTCCCATCCCAAATCCTTATCCTGACCCCTTCCCAGTGCTATATAGTCGTAATTACTTGGTGCTTTCCCCCCCTGATAGTTCCATTCCCTTGTTTACCAAATACAAAAATTTGTGTCGCGTTTAGTATATATATATATCTCTCCAATTTTCTTTGTAGATAACTTCGATTAGAACGACAAGTTATCTGAGATGTTCCCTACCCCTGGGAGCCGGTCGGCCGAGCGGACAGCACGCTGGGCTTGTGATCCTGTGGTCCCGGGTTCGATCCCGGGCGCAGGTGAGAAACAATGGGCAGAGTTTCTTTCACCCTATGCTCCTGTTACTTAGCAGTAAAATGGGTGTACCTGGGTGTTAGTCAGCTGTCACGGGCTGCTTCCTGGGGGTGGAGGCCTGGTCGAGGACCGGGCCGCGGGGAGGTTATCTTGGGTGTTTTCTTGAGGTTATCTTGGGATGATTTCGGGGCTTTAGTGTCCCCGCGGCCCGGTCCTCGACCAGGCCTCCACCCCAAGGAAGCAGCCCGTGACAGCTGACTAACACCCAGGTACCTATTTTACTGCTAGGTAACAGGGGCATAGGGTGAAAGAAACTTTGCCCATTGTTTCTCGCCGGCGCCTGGGATCGAACCCAGGACCACAGGATCACAAATCCAGCGTGCTGTCCGCTCGGCCGACCGGCTCCCTAAAGCCCCGAAATCATCTCAAGATAACTCAAGATAACTCAAGATAACCCCCCTACGTGTACATCGCTGCTAACCAAGGTCTGAAATTTGCCTGAATGAGAGCCTGTATTGCGCATGGGTTGCAGGGTCGTGTCATATTGCACTGTGTCTCATTGTATCCCATGGGGTGGTGGGGGGGGGGTGGGAGGGGGTCCCATTGCAACCATGTTGCAACCATGTTGCTCTGATGCTTCACATTACGCGTGACGCTGAAGGACCAATTGTGAGAGTAGTTGGGACAATTCGTTGCACGGTGCACCTGACCTCTTTCAATATTGCACAATCACGTCAATCGAACACATTTGCTAACACTCAATGAATATGCAACAAACGTGCGTTTAATGTTCAAGCCATCACAGTGTGATGGATCATTTTAATACATTTAATCCGAAGATATATATATTTTTAATTGCTACAGGAATATAGAAATAATATACAGGATTAGAAATTCATATATATATATATATATATATATATATATATATATATATATATATATATATATATATATATATTGAAGCAAATCAACTATATATATATATATATATATATATATATATATATATATATATATATATATATATATATATATATATATATATATATATATATATATACATTGAAGCAAATCAACTATATATATATATATATATATATATATATATATATATATATATATATATATATATATATATATATATATATATATATATATATATATATATATATATATATTCGTGTTAATCTGTGTGTGTGTGTGTGTGTGTGGGTGTGTGTGTGTGTGGGTGTGTGTGTGTGTGTGTGTGTAAATCAGGAAAATTAACATGTGATTAACCCCAAAATATCATCAAATATTTCAAGTGTTGAGCATCAATGCTTAAGTAAAAGTATCAATTCATTACTTTTCCTCTCACGATAACCACCAGTCACTCTCACCATCACTCTCACCATCACTACCACCTTTGCTACACAGGAATATAATGAATGACTATATTGTGACCCGCTCTGGAGTGTGTTAACTATTGCTTAATTACTGAAATATATCTAATCACTTACACACTCGAGAGTAATTCAATCAAACTGAACATCGAACGTAATGACTCAAGACACACACGACAACATCTCCTAACTAGAGTAAGAGGTGATTAAGGTGATTAATTAAGCCTTGAAATCATTAATTAAGCCTGTTCAAAAGCATCAACCAATTTACACTTTCCATTCACGTACCTGATCAACCAGGCTGTGACTCGTACGTCAGGCTGCGAGCAGCCGCGTCTAACAGCCTGGTTGATCAGTCCAGCAACCAGAAGGCCTGGTCGACGACCGGGCCGCGGGGACACTAAGCCCCGGAAGCACCTCTAGGTAACCGTATCAAATCAACTAAATATATGATCAACAGATCTATGATTAAAACATTACTCCTTTTATGATGATATTATCACTAATAACCTAAACTGTAATATGATTATTACAGAGACTTCTGAATACAGTGATAAGTAAAAGTTATCGTACTGCTAACTGTAGTTCATTGAAGTTTTTTTTTGTAATATGAGTTATTTATATATAAAAAAACATTGTGATCCATCAGCCTGTGATGATTGGTATAGTGCACAACAGGAGGGTGAAAGAGGAAAACGCCTCTTTTTCCCCTACAAAGAAAAGATTCCTCTACAGTTCAGAAGTGAGACGAACTCTAACCAGTCATCATCTATGATTCGCATGCTTGTACACTCTTGTACACTCTTGTTCCACTCTGGTACACTCTTGTTCACTATTGTACACTCTGGTACACTCTGGTACACTCTGGTACACTCTGTACAAATAGAAGTCGCTTCCTCCTGGTCAGTTCACTTAACCATCTCTTCTATTGGCTGAGGAGATTAATATTAGACCTCCCTCTTTCAATTCTCTCTTCTAACTTCTTCCCATTCTAAATCTCAACCCCATCTCCCCTTTCCATCTCTCACCCATTAACTCCTCTTAATGAGATGGTTTGGAAAAGGGAGGGGGAGTTGTAGTGTTATGATAGTGATTTTCATTTTGATTTTATGTGGTGATAGTGAATTTTCATTTTAATTTCATAGTGATTTTCATTTCGCCTCAAAATGAAAATCATTTTGATGGAGTTACCTCAAAATCAAAGGCAGTTAGAGGCAGGAGTCTAGGAATCACCAGGTCGGGAGTTCAAATCACTCCATTACTTCAAAAAAATGATTTTCATATATATACATCCTCCCGTCATAGAAATTATCAAGTACAATCATCCAGCATCCAGTCTAATACTGCATCCCGTCCCTTACATCCAGCATCCACTCCTCTTCCAGCCTCTCTGCCATCTTTTCCAGCATCTTGCCCCCTCTCATCTATAATTTCCTCTTTCTATAGACTCATTCAATTCCTTTCCCTTTTCATCTCATTCACCTACTTCTCAGTAACATTCAGTTAAATCATTTTCAATGTTATTGTATTCCAGTTCATCCACAATTTCACTCATTTTCACATTCTTTCTGTCTCTTTCTTTGTCTCTGTCTGTCTTTCCCCCGTCTCTCTGTCCCTCTCTCATCTCCCTCTCTCATCGCACCGCTAGTTCTCTGAATGAGAATTAGCCCCTTAGGGAATGCGGCACAAACCCCTGGTGGGTTTTTCAATTCATTCTTCAAGTTTCCCTCCTATTGGCCAGTCATGGATCCGCCCCGCAAGCCAATATGCTTTTTCTCATGGTCACTGATCAAGGGAGTTGTGATTATTACTTTACTCATGTCAATATTAATTGGATTGTAATTACAGGTTTGTATTGGTGTTAATGGTGGTTGCTTAAGTCGAATGGCATATTTTATTGGTTGTATAAGTGGTTGATTAAGCATGTTTTAGTGGTGGATTTAGTGGTGGTTGTGGTGGTGGCTGAGGGGGAATTCTTAAACATCTCTCTCAAGCTTAAGAGAGATGTTTAAGAATGTGTGAAGTGAATTACCAACAGCAATATTGTTAGACATGTAGGAGAAATATATATATATATATATATATAAAACGACATGTGGTGTCCACTCACCACAAAGGAAATCTCTCTCCTTATGTAACACCTGCTAAATAGCGAATCTTCCGTGCTCCGAATTAAACATCTGTAAAGTATGGAACACCCCGCTCCGTCCGAAACACCCGCTCCCCCACAACACCCTATAAGTATGAAGCAAAATCTGCATTAGAACGAAGAACATCTCCACTTCGCTTCAGGACATTAGTTCGTAACCACTGCATCTCCGTGATGATTGTGTTGATCCCTTGTGTTGATCTTTGTGTTGATGATTTGAGTACAAGCGCTAGGCAGATGTCTCTCATTTATTATTCATCGCCATCTTCCCTTCGGGCACAAGTGGGGTATAAATAAGTCATGAGTATTGATCTCAGCCTCGACTCATGTTACTCATATTGGTCTAGTGTGTTATGAGGGGGGGCGGGGGTGTAGGTGTGAGTTTATTTAGCTGCGCTCAAGTTCTGCTCTGATGCTCCGAGATCGACAGAGAGAGAGAGAGAGAGAGAGAGAGAGAGAGAGAGAGAGAGAGAGGGGGGGGGAGAGAGAGAGAGAGGGGGGGGGAGAGAGAGAGAGAGAGAGAGAGAGAGAGAGAGAGAGAGAGAGAGAGAGAGAGAGAGAGAGAGAGAGAGAGAGAGAGAGAGAGAGCCCGTGAGCGACCCATCCCAAAAAGGTGCAGTTATGTTCTCTAAAAAAAAAAGGTTTTCATAGGAAATTAAGGTCAGTATAAGAGGAGGGTTCAGGGGTCAAGCTGATGGGAAGGGAAGCTTCATTATTGTCTGCCCTCTTTAGGTACAGTCTTCGCTTCGACGCTGCACACTCTGAGCCTGGTATCACGTAGGTAGTGTTCAATACTCTGACAATGTGTTAGTCGCAGTTACCGAATGTTGTTCGAATGTTTACAACCATTAAATATACAATTGAAGATGTTATGATATCTGCTCCTGGTATTAACGCTGTGCTTATGCATTCTCTTTATTGGTGAGGGTTCGTCATAATAAATGATGAAATTTGTGCCATTATTTCTTTACAATGGGGCAATGGGGCCAACCTAGACTTCTTTCTGAGACTTCCGTACCTCTCATGATGTGTCATCTTGGAAAGTTGAGTGAAGCTATTCCCATTTGGCCTACCACACACACAGCTTCACACACACACACACACACACACACACACACACACACACACACACACACACACACACACACACACACACACACACACACACACAGACGGTTGAGAGGCGGGACCAAAGAGCCAGAGCTCAACCCCCGCAAACACAACTAGGTGGGTACAACTAGGTGAGTACACACACACACACACACACAGCTGTGTGTGTGTGTGGTAAGCTGTCAATAAAAATATTGTTTTTAAAAATTTATACAGTAAATGTTTTATTTTAGTTGTCAATAAAAATAAAAACTTAGTAACAGGAACAAAATAAACATGGGATTCTCCGGCAGCATTAACGATACATAAGTAAATCTCGAGGTGTCTAGTTGTGTAAAATTACCTTGAATTGCAATTGACTCCAAAAACAGTAAAAAAAAAAGTTAAAAATACCCAGCATTTCATCATTAAAAACATACAAATAATTTTCCATTAATTAACTCCTCCAATATACACAATTATATATTTTTCAAACGCCATACACAAAGAATAGCCAATTAAATACTTTTGTAAATGCAAGAACTGAACCACACAATAGTGGAGAGAATAGAACAAACGTGGAAGCCGGGTTTACTAAGCTTAGATTATAACGCAAAGTTTCCTCATTAATTTCTCAACATTTACTCGCTGAAGGCATATTTGCTGCCTTATATATGATCCCAGGTTGTTGTGAAGCCTCGCCATGGTTACTGAACCAGAGGGGAACGAGTCGTTAAATGTTGCTGAAGACGACACGAGGGGAGAGAGAGAGAGAGAGGGGGGGAGAGATAGAGAGAGAGAGAGAGAGAGAGAGAGAGAGAGAGAGAGAGAGAGAGAGAGAGAGAGAGAGAGAGAGAGAGAGAGAGAGAGAGAGAGAGAGATAGAGAGAGAGACAGTGACAGAAAGAGAAAATAGGAGAGAGAAACAGAGAGGCAAACAGATATAGAAACAGAAGAGACAGAGAGATAGAGGAAAATATAGAGAATCAGGTAGAAAGTAGAGAGAAAGAGACAAAAATACACAAAGAGAAATAATAAAAGAGTATTTCTACGAGGGTAGAAATATTCTACCCACGTAGTGTTTCTACCCTCTACTACTATCATATCCTTTTGAGACGTATTTTTTGTTAATCTCAATAAACTTACATAAACTTGAACTTGAGAAAGAAAAAGAAAAAAAGAGAGAGTAGAGAGATAAAAATGGAAAGAGAGAGAAAGAGAGACTGACAGAGAAGGAGCCAAATAAAGTACATATATATTACAATTATCAGGACTCAATTACACTGTTAAGCCAAGATTATAATAGGTGAGGCCTAAATTATAAAAAGGTAAAGAGTATGGATCAATTTACCTGGTTAGATCATTATTTTTAACACAAGATTTTTTTAATAACACTTTTTTTACTTTTCCAGTAAAGTATCTAATGTCTGAACGAATATACGTATTAAAAGATATATTTTTGGCATTACGTAAGGCAGGTGTGATATACCACCACAACCACTATCACTTCCATCACCATCTCCACCACAATCACCATCACAGCCACCACCATCTCCCCCATTACCACAGGTACTGGTTAGCAAACGCAGTCTTACTTCCTTTAAGGAGAGAATGAGCAGACTGGACATGATCACTATATACCGATCATATATTCTGAGAGGATTCTCAGAAGCAATATACCAGGACAGCCTCCTAGCAGTGAGAGATAAGAGATAAGAGATAGAAGCTGGACACAGAAAAGAGTAATTGAGAAGTACGTAACCACTCTTATACCCTGTACGAATGGAGGTCGTACAAAACCACCTCATTTCAGAACTTCAAGACCATAGATACGACAGAAACCTGAAATATCAGGAGGGTGAGATGAGATAGACCTGACTCCTATGTAGGCACTTTTAAGTATGTGAGGGAAGTACCAAACCGTCTCCACTACCACCCATCCTCACCCCATCCCCCCCACACAAGCACAGAACCCCACCTCTTCCCCACTAAGCCATTCCCCAGCCCCATTTCCCCTCACCCATCCTGCCAGCGATTATGGTGTAATCTAACGGATATGGAGGGAAAGGTGGTGGAAAGATGGGAGGGATGACGCCATGATGGGAGGGAAGGATGGATGCCGAGAGGGAGGAGGGAAGGGTAGAGGGAGGGTGGACAGGAAGGGTAGTGGGAAGGGGGGAAGGAAGAGTGATAATTAAGGAGGCAAGGAGGGCCACAAAGAAGCAAAGACTGAAAAAAGGTTGAAAGGGTGAATTCAGGACGAATGGAAGAGAAGTAGAGGGGAGAAGAGGAGAGGAGAGGACAGGAGAAGGAAGGGAATAGAAGAAGAAGAAGAAGAGGGCAGAAGGTCCAAAAGGACCTACTCTAAGCTAAGTCACATATTTGCAAAACAACTAATCTTTCACGATTGCGTTAACGACAGAGGCACTTGGCCACGACATCTGGTCTACCAGGACCAGACTCCAGCCACGGTACACAACAGAGACCGAGCTACGGGTTTACATGACCACACGTACTATAGGAGTGTACATGGGTAGCCAAGCCAGGGTGTATATAGGTGATCTAGCTATATGTACACGAGTGGCCGTGCAAGCTAGTTTATATAGCAAACTGTCCTAATACGTGAGGGTACTAACCAATCAGGGAAGAATCATCAAATTCCAGTGGATCCTCTCCCATGTTGGAACTGTGGGAATGAACGAGCAGATGTGCTGACTGCTGAAGGCGCTGAAGGAGACCATATTGAATACTTCGTACCAACACGCTGCTACAAATCAGAGTTATTACCAGGCAAGGTAACTGCTGGAAAGTGAGGATAGAGGAAGAAATCAGAGGATCTGTTCGCTGGTTCAATGCAATTGCAGCTGGCTTTCTCAATCAATCTCAATCATAGCAGTTGTACATATTGCAATGGTGGTATGTTCACTCACAGGATGAGTGGCGCTGTCCAATAAACTCGCCCCTCGGGGTAAAAATTTATTTTAAATTTAAAATTAGAGCTAGGCTGCACATAGTCGACCTTGCTAGGGTGTACATGGGCGACCTTGGTGGATAAGGCATACATGGTTAGTGGAGCTACAATGTTGATGGGCTTAACTTTGGTGAAGTACATCATTGTAGGGGAGAGAGAGAGGTCGACTAGTAGGTGGTACAATGAGAGAGGCCGACTAGTAGGTGGTACAATGTAAGAGGTCGACCAGTAGGTGGTACAATGTGAGAGAGCGACCAGTAGGTGGTACAATGAGAGAGAGGTCGACCAGTAGGGGGAACAACGTGAGAGATCGACCAGTAGGTGGTACAATGAGAGAGAGAGAGGTCGACCAGTAGGTGGTACAATGAGAGAGAGAGGTCGACCAGTAGGTGGTACAATGAGAGGTCGACCAGTAGGTGGTACAATGAGAAAGAGGTCGACCAGTAGGTGGTACAATGAGAGGTCGACCAGTAGGTGGTACAATGAGAAAGAGGTCGACCAGTAGGTGGTACAATGAGAGAGATCGACCAGTGGGTGGTACAATGAGAGAAGTCGACTAGTTGGTGGTACAATGAGATTGGTCGACCAGTAGATGGCACAATGACACATCACAATTACAGGAATTAATTGTGAAAGACTTGTATGAAACTATTTCAGAGCCATTGTCCTGTTAACTATCCCCTGAAGTGCGGCAAAATACACAACATACACAACAAAACGGTTATGTATGACCGACAATAAAGCATCATACTGCTAAACATTCTGACTCATTACAAAATACAATGAGAAAATGTAGATAATATATTTCAACCTTAATTTCATGTATTAGTGGAAATTACCTCATGGCTAATGAACCACTAATGGTCTCCTATTTAACCACAAGTGAGATAAGACCACAAGCCATTGGCTGAGTACTTACACTTCTCTCCACACAGGTGTAATTAATAACCAATTACTAGCTAACTAGCTAACGACGTGGGGGACGTTGTTACCCCGCTCGTTACTACCCTTCACAGAACGGGTACAACCATGTGTCACACTCTCGCCTGCAGAATGCATCTAACACAGCCTGGAGGGTCAGGACACACTCCTTCCGCTTCTTAACTACTAACCACAGCGGTTCTGTTCTGTATATTAAGGGAGCAGAAATACACCTGCAGCCAGGCAGGTGCGAATGCCACAGCAGCTGCTTGCGTGGCGTCAGGTACCTCAGAGCAGCTGCTTGTGTGGCGTCAGACCTCTGAGCAGCTGCCTGTGTGGCGCCAAACCTCACTGTGGCTCACTCAGCTAACTGTATCAGCTTAATCGTTAATATTTATGTACTCCTCAACCGCTTTAGTACCAAACAAGTACCAGGTCCTGAAACATATAGGCGGTAATCCCTCGTTAAGAAACATGAATACGGCCATCGCTACATGGTGACACTTACAAGGAGACAGCGCCCTAATATAGAGCGTTCCCTCTTAGTCATATATATAATATGTTATAAATCGACTCAATCAATGGGCATATACGCTGTTGAGTCAATATATTGTTATATATGTTTTTTTTTTCAGCGAATGCCTTTTAAGGTGAGTACCGTGGTCCTCCAACCTTCCAAAACGACAGCTGTCTAGACGGTGAATTCTTTAGTTTTTCACAGGCTGTACCTGGGTTATCTTGAGGTTATCTTGAGGTGATTTCTGGGGCTTTAGTGTCCCCGCGGCCCGATCCTCGACCAGGCTTCCACCCCCAGGAAGCAGCCCGTGACAGCTGATTAACACCCAGGTACCTATTTTACTTCTAGGTAACAGAGGCATAGGGTGAAAGAAACTCTGCCCATTGTTTCTCGCCGGCGCCTGGGATCAAACCCGGGACCACAGGATCACAAGTCCAGCGTGCTGTCCGCTCGGTCGACTTGCTCCCTGGGTGACTTAGCTAGCGTGAGTATTTGCTTCTGACGTTGTGTATGCATTGGTGGCTGAACCAAAGGTGTACATAGGTGGCTGAACCAGCCGATCCAGAGGTGTACATGGCTCCCACCGAGTCAGAACGTACATATACGACTGAAGTGATGTGCACTTGGGGTGACTGATCTTGGGTGAATGAGTTAATGTGTTCGTGAGTGAACGAGAGCACGTGGGTCACAAATTTAGAGTGAAGCATGGTCCACAACTTCGACTGAATTAAGATATACATGGACTATCAAGTACAAGACTTCGAGGGAGACTAAACAAGGGTAGCTGGGTTAGTTAGTTGTGGTTAGTAACCGAATTGGACTGTAAGTCATTGACCGAGTCTAAGAGTGCATGCGTGACCTAGTAAGAGTTCAACAAGGTGACCGAGTTGCGGGGGAGTACGTGGGTGACCGAGTTAGAGTATGGATAAGCGATTTAGGGTGTAGGTGGGTGAATTAGGAACATTTAGTGACATGCTTTCCCAGCATACCGTAATGTATTATTCAGAACGAGTCAACGTGGAGCTGCCCAAATTATAATGGTTGCATTTTTTTAACAATATATAATGGCTTGCTCTCCAATGTGTGACGATAAAAGTTTGCAAATTTTTTGGAGGTAATTTTTCCAGTAATGAGTAATGATGTTTTCTTTAGTTTTGTCGTGCTTGATTTCGAGTTTAAAGGCAGCCTCGTGCAAATTATATTCTTCTACTCCATGGTAATTATCCGAGTGTTTAGTAGTTAGTGAAGGGAAACGGTGGGCTTGTAATGGGGTTACAGGTTGGAGTATATATATATATATATATATATATATATATATATATATATATATATATATATATATATATATTTTATATATATATATATATATATATATATATTTTATATATATATATATATATATATATATATATATATATATATATATATATATATATATATATATATATATATATATAAAACGATAACGATAGATCTGTTTTCAGCATTATTGCTTGTTGCAGGAATACAGGAATTGAGATAGAGTTGCATTATTTGCATGCACTGCAAAAACATCACTAAAGTTTATGGCAGTGACCAAACAACTGTGCATGGTTGCTGCAAAAACATTGGTTGTATCCTTTACTGCACCACTGCTGGCCACTTTTTGCCTTAACAATGCCTGTGTGTTTGTGGGGCCAAATGGTCATATATTAATTTTTCGAATCTCTGACATTCTATGGCGTTCTGTTCTGTGTCTCTGCACAGGTTATCTGTCTCTCTTTCCTGGTTTTGATTCCGCCTGTTGTCCTGATTCTTTATTTTCGAGGTAAAGGATCTTTACCTTTCTAATTGAGTTTTAACTGGGTTGTTATTTTTCAGTCATTTTCTCTTGCTCTCTCGCATCTCTCTCTCTCTCTCTCTCTCTCTCTCTCTCTCTCTCTCTCTCTCTCTCTCTCTCTCTCTCTCTCTCTCTCTCTCTCTCTCTTTCTCTTTCTGCATAATTTAGAATTTTGCAACCTAAATACTGAAAGACATGGTCAATTGTCTAATGTTTGGTTTGTTCATTTGTCAGAAAATTCTCATCTAATTGATTGGGAGAGGACTTCTTCAGTAACGAATTGTAAATAATTGTCAATAGAAACATTATTGAATCTGCTTTAAATCATATTACAAAAACATGCAATTTGAGCAGTAGTAGTAGTTGGGCATTATATATATATATATATATATATATATATATATATATATATATATATATATATATATATATATATATATATATATATATATATATATATAATTGTTTCCAATAATTACGTTGATAATGACAATTCATTAACGCGGGCACCAGGAGCCTCGAACCAACGACCAACACAATGGTGTCCCATAGGTCTAACCACTGAGCTATGAACATCCACAATAAGAGAGGATCTGAAAGACAAATGCAACTGGTATCAAGTTGAGATTTTAAGCCTCCGTGGTGACGCCACTAAAACACAATGGTAGTCCACACCTCAGTCATTTATTTAATGTCCCTGATGATATAAAGTATGCAGGCGATGAGTCACAATAACGTGGCTGAAGTATGTTGACCAGACCACACACTAGAAGTTGAAGGGACGACGACGTTTCTAGTCGACTTGAGAATGATCCAGGACGGACCGGAACGTCGTCGTCCCTTCAACTTCTAGTGTGTGGTCTGGTCAATATATAAAGTATGTATATACCTCCTGTTTCAGGCATACCTAAGATATCAAATTAAAGCACAAATATCTTAGTTACTTCAGTTTAATTATTCATATGCTATCGAAAAATTGTGAAAGTTAAAAGGAAATCTTCCCACATTATTATGTGGTAATACTGTGAATCAGTTAACTTGTTCTGTATAATGTTATCTTTACTGAGAGAACATTTTGCAAATTCAAAATTACTTTTTATTAGCATAAAATTTTCATATAATAATCCGATATCACATATTAAACCATCAAACTCCCTTGGTAGGTCTCATTTTATTGAATAAGTTTATAATATTCATTTTTTTACCCAAGTCCGCCATAAAATCCAATTTCAGGATTTTCGAAAGGTTATATCTGAAGGTAAATAAACCCTAATTGAATCCTCTGGATCTTCAATATACTGTATTTACGTTCAAATGATTTGTCAATTTAATTTACTTTTGACCTCTCCCCATTTTTTTATTTATCGGATTCTTAGCTCTGATGACAGGATCTGTCACCTAGGCACTCTAGGTGGTAGGATCTGTCACCTAGGCAATCTAGGTGGCAAGATCTGTCACCTAGGCACTCTAGGTGGCAAGATCTGTTAGCAAGGCACTCTAGGTGACAGAATCTGTCACCTAGGTACTCTAGGTGACAGGATCTGATACCTAGGTACTCTAGGTGATAGACCCTTGTTGCAAGGGGTCTGTATACATTATTTTGTTGCTGTGATTTAAAAAATTCTCTAGTTCATTTGTTATGTTACTTGATGGGGTACCCGGCTGTGTCCGGGTCTCTCTCCTTACACTGAACCTCAACTCATCCCCCTCTCTCCCAATACCCCCCCCCCTTTCTCATTTCTCTTTCCCCTATCTCCCCCTCTTATTGTCTACTAAAATTTTCCCCTCTCCTCCAGTTTCTCCTCTCTATAATCTCTTCAAAATTCCTCTTCTAGCCCCCTACCTCACCTCTCCTTCCCATTCCTACTATCTACACTCTCTGCTACCCTTTCTTTTTTCCTCTTTCCCAACATGAACCCATCCCATCTCCCTCTTCCTCCCTCTCTCTCTCTTTTTGTTTTTTCTCTCTTTAAATCTCTCTTTCAGAAACTGTAATATTACGAAGCACATAAAACTGTTAAGAACTCTGAGAGAAAATTGCCGTTTTTTAGTCTTTATTAAAATCACAAGGGGGGTCGTTTTTAGTTGTTGATATTTCTTATAATATGGCACTAGGACTCGCCCCCGACTGGCTTATGACACATTCATATGACACAACCTTATGTGTATAATAGAAAAAATGCGTGAGGCAAGTCCCAAGTCCATTATACTTTGGCCAGACAAGCATTATATTTAATAGATAAGAGATATATTTATTTTAATCTTCATTTATTTTTTGTTCTCATCATACATCTATTCATTATAAAACCCTACTTTATGAAGTAATTACAAAAGTAATGTTTTAATGTAATTTCTTAAGGTCTTGGATTAAGATATATAATATAAAGAAATCCTATATATTTGTGATAAATAACAGAACTGTATTTTTCAGAAACCTGAAGTGTAGGTGTTCTAAGAGTTAAATTATACATATTTAGCGAATAAAAATATAAAATATATATAAAATTTATATATATAAAAATATAAAATTTTATATAAAATAAAAAACATTATAAAAGAGAGTTAATTAAAAAAGTTTGAGGTTTGTTTTCAGTTATTTGAGAAATTTTTTTACAATTATGTACTAAGAATATTAAAAATTGACATAATTCGATTTTGGTACACGTTTCATTTTTACATTGATGGTCAATTATAGAATTAATCAATTCGACTAAAATTTATGCAACACCTGATAATTATTATGCTTTATTAATTCCATATTGACATTTCACAGACCGATGGCACAAATGATAATTAGTGAGAAAAGCTCATTAACCACTAAATATGTCTAAACATGGCCATGTTGTGTGATTGAATTTTTTACTCTCAATAAAAAATAAATTTGGTGAGTACGTGATTGATTGCACTCACGTGAGTGCATACTTTTACAGTTATGAGTTGATATAACTGGTTGTTTTATAACAAGTTATATGTTTTTGCAGTCTCCGTGGTGTAGTGGTAAGACACTCGCCTGGCGTTCCGCGAGCGCTATGTCATGGGTTCGTATCCTGGCCGGGGAGGATTTACTGGGCGCAATTCCTTATCTGTAGCCTCTGTTTAACGCAACAGTAAAATGTGTACTTGGATGAAAAAACGATTCTTCGCGGCAGGGGATCGTATTCCAGGGACCATAGGATTAAGGACTTGCCCGAAACGCTACGCGTACTAGTGGCTGTACAAGAATGTAACAACTCTTGTATATATTAACAACAAAACAATTCATGTTATTCTTTCCCTAAGAGGGATAGTAGTTTAGTTGTTAGGGATAATGCTTTGGTCATTAGACCTTCTGCTGTTTCATCTTGTTTTTAGGTTCATGAATCAATATTACAAATACATTGTTTTATTATACAATTTACTGATTGATTGATGAAGATTAATCCATTGGAGAAGTGGCACGGGCATGAATAGCCCGAAATCAAGTTACACGTCGCTTTCCTGCCAATATATTCAAGAGTCAAGGTAGATTGAATTTAAAATTTACGAAGATTGAATGAAGTCAGAATTTACGAAATCAAAGAAAATGGAAAATTACAAATTTACGGGATCACTATAACCCGTGCTACGTGAAAATTTTGCTCAAATCTATGTAAATTTTGATCAAAATCTATGTACATTATAGAAACCAATTTGTATAATTATGTATAATTTAGATCCATTTTTAATTGATCAGTTAAAAGTCGATTTGAGTGTGATCAATGATACACATTTATCTGAATATTACCTTATTAATATCCTTGTATCTCATTAAAGACAATGTCTCTCACCTCATATCACTTCATGCCTATATATCCACACCACTGAATTGTAAATCCATCTTTCTGAAGAAACATTATTATATACAAGTTAAAGAACTTGACGAAATTCCTGTCTTATCCCATCCTTCGGGTCTAACACTGTCATATATATTTATATATATAAATCCCCAAGTATTTATATATCAAGGTACAATCCAGGGAGGATCCACAATGAGTACTCTGAGTACTCTTTATATTCTTCTCCGAGGCTATGGGCCCCTAAACTTGCACCAGAGGTGGTACCCCCTTTTATATATATAAATATATTTTCACACACACTGCGGGACTCTCTCACGTACTCCAGCAGGCGACATCGAACATATTATGCACAAAAGTTTAATTTTCTGCGTCTTGGAGCTGGAGATAAGACACATGGGACTGACCCGAGGCATAAAATGAACCAGATCTCCGTGGAGCAGTGAGGGACGCCATCTCATACATCACTGACCAAGGGAAATTCCAGTTCGCAGACCTGAGCTTCGTGCCTCATATTAGGTTTTATTTTCGCTCTGCATATAACATTTCCTCTCGGCATTTCTCTCCCCGCTCGAGCATTAGGTCACATTTATTATTTCTGCGCCCTAGAGCAGAGTCAGAGCATTCACAGCAGACAGAGTACACCAGTTAGTTGTTGGGTTAACTATTAATTGTGAATAAGGATACACGCTACTGGTAGTTAATAAATAGGACGTTTATCTCTAGATATAATTCGCATATTACACGTATCTTGCCAATTACACACTCAACCACTGGACCTACCACTACGACTTGTCAAAGTCAGACAACCTGCAGCCTTACAGTGATTCCTACTGATATCACAGGAAGTCTGAAGCTAGTCCAAGTGAACAAATCCACAAGGGCCGTGACGAGGATTCGAACCTACGTCCGAGATCATCCCACATGCTGTCTTAATCAACCAGTCTCTTTTACCAGTCCAAGTGTCAACGTATGACCGACAAGCACTAAGGTGGAAGGGTAGAATGGTTCTACACCTTACGCCTCTACTTCAGAAACACACAGAAATCACGCTAACGTGATATGTATATATATATATATCAAGAAAGGGGGGTAAAACTTGCCTCATTCCCTCATCCTTATAAACTTGCTGCCACCATCGCAAATTGTTTCAGTGTATAAAATAGTTTTACGTGTGGAGTTTTCATACAAATATCACATTTTTTAGGGGAAGCTCAATAAACTAGATAATCTGTCAGTGATGGTAAAATGTAAACAAGCTCACGCAAAAACATTCACAATCTCTATTGCCCATTGACAATTCAGGGCTTTCCTGTGATGGTCTTCGTGTTGTTGGTAGGAAAGACGGTCCTTTGCACATGCACCCGGAAGAGGGAACTGTCCTTGATCTTCATCATGTGGGATCAGGCCATTTAATACCTGAATCAGGGGCCACTCCACGTTCTCAGTGATCGTTCTCCACTTGCATGACCTGCGAAGGAAGATTCATCCTTTCAAAAGACACTCGGCTTCTCTGTAAGATAATGACTTCCAACTCAAATGTCTGATCACTTTGCAGGTCAACTTGGATGTCCTGTGGATGATCTTTAATGCTCGCCTTTACAAATGCGAGGGCCATTAGCTGTTTCATTAATGCAGGTACGTTCTTGTCAAAAAAAAAGGCTAATTCATTTAACTCCTTTGATAAGATACCACACATGACCGGTTAGTTTTAAGGTTGCTGCCTTCGAAATTGCTTGATTACTCTCTCCATACCCCACCAGAGACGTTAAGAGAAATAGTTTATTATTTGGGGCACAGGTTGCGAGAGAAGCTCTCATCCAGACTTAAGTAAAGCTGAATAGTGAAGATGACCTTCTCTCTCAGATCAATCTGTTCGCTGCCAGTGAGGTTCAACTGACCTCTGAGGTTGAACTTTTAGACTGTCGATGACATTCGAGATCCGGCGTGCCTTCTTTGTTCAATGTTTTCAGCGGGAACAGGAAATCGAGGACCCACTCAATGCTAGCTCCACAACATCATGTCCAAGACCGGACACTTGCTGTAAGACTCATCATTGCTTTCCTGTCACTTGTTTTGTTCTGTCTAAAAGCAGAACTTCAAGATAGTGTCACCGAGGCAATCTATTTCTATTTTAATCCTATCTAAATTTAGATTTTTTTATTATTTAAATTTTTTATTATCTAATTTTAATCCTAATCTAAACCTATTTTACATGGTGGAGTTCCTCCAGATTCTTTGGGTCTGGGGGAGTTTTTCAGACACCAAGCAGAACGCTTTGAAGGAAACCAACGTCGTCTATGCCTTTAAATGCCCACTTGGGGATTGTAAGCCTCAAAGAACTCAGTATATGGGCAAAACAACAAAGTCTCTTTCCAGGCGACTAACAATGCATAAGCAACAGGGCTCCATCAAGGAACATATAATCTCTTCTCACAACCAGACCATCACCAGAGAAATCTTAAGAAACAACACAGAAATCAACGATAGGTACAGCGATAGCAGGCGGCTCGACATCAGCGAGGCACTACACATCAAAAAGTCAACACCAGCAATCAACAGCCAATTAATGCACAACTATATTCTACCCACTTCAAGGCACTGTATGGGCCAATAGGCCCTCTGCAGTTACTTCCATTCTCATGTACCCACCTCACCCAAAACCTTTGTGTCACCTCACCCAAAACGAATAAAAAGCAAGATTTAGGTCAAATGTATCATACACAGTGTATCAAGTGTATCATAAGTGTAGTGTTAAGTGTAAACAAGTCTTTGAGAATGTAAGAAGCCCTTACGAAACGCTTCTAGACGTCAAACCATTAATAAAAAGGAATTTTGGAGAATTGATATTTCCATTACCACCGACAGTGAAGGAAAACATAAGAAATATTGAGAAAATTCGTGTTAGAATTATTAATCTTACTTTTTCGGTCATATTCAACAACATATGTTTACAAAAAAGACTGCTACCAATATATATATATATATATATATATATATATATATATATATATATATATATATATATATATATATATATATATATATATATATATATGCGAACAAGCCTGAATGGTCCCCAGGACATATGCAACTGAAAACTCACACCCCAGAAGTGACTCGAACCGTTGCGTTCTCTGCGAACCCATACTCAACTGCGTATGCGGACCCATACTGTATACTGCGAACCCATAGTATGGGTTCAACTGTTGCGAACCCATACTCCCAGAAGCGTTGCTTCTGGGAGTATGGGTTCGAGTCACTTCTGGGGTGTGAGTTTTCAGTTATATATATATATATATATATATATATATATATATATATATATATATATATATATATATATATATATATATATATATATGAAAACAAAACGAACACAGCAACGAAGTTAAAAAATTGCAAATTTAACCACAATTAACTGAAATTATTTTTCAGTTGAAAATGCTGTCGGGTTTGCACCTTTCGTCAGAGATGGCAGTCACTAGACACTCTCATGACAGTCACTAGACACTCTCATGACAGTCACTAGACACCGTCTTGACAGTCAAGGATGTATTCTCCAGACATTAAAAAAACTATTGCATGCATTCTATACATTAAAACCCTCGTTGCAATCGACTTAATTACAAAGCACAGAAAGTATTGCGTCATAGATCAGACAAAACAGCGAGTTTTCACGATATTCTCCCCTGAACGCCACAGATTAAAATCTGAAGGGAAAAATTAATTTCAAGTTTTTAAATGACGTTTAAAGCATCATAAACTATAGTAGTGAAAATGATAAAATATATGCAAGTATCTAATTTTTTATTTTTTTTTTTAATCAAACTGGTTTCAAAGTAAGTAATCAGCCAATTTTCCTAACATGGAAGTACTTATAGAATCTATGTGGTCGAGGGAACATATATGTTTTGTGATGTGGACCGCCAGAAGATAGAGACCTTTGCTTGAGCCAGAAGTAGAGAGGAGGAGAAGAGTAAGAGGTGAGAAAGGTGGAGAGGGAATGTTAGGAAAGGAGAGGTAGGGAAAGAGAGATGGGAGAGAGGGGACGGAGGAGCGAAGAGAGAGACCCGGGTACAGCCGGGTAACTCCAGTTGAATATACGTTCAGAATATTAATTGTTAATCAGAGGCAACAATTTAGTTTGTAATTGAAAGATAAAATTCGTTAATAAGAACATAATTATGTTCTGATATAAACCTAATCTATCCATGGGTAATCCAACCTATTCTTGGATAAGCATACCTAACGTATCATTGGATAAACTTAACTTATATTGCAATAACTATAACTTGACCAACCTAGCGATAAACCTTCACAACCTATCCTATGATAATTATAACCTATCCTAACCTATCCTGGGATAAACATAACTTAACCTATGCTGAGATTAACTAAACATTACCTACCTTGAGGTTACCTTGAGGTGCTTCCGGGGCTTAGCGTCCCCGCGGCCCGGTCGTTGACCAGGCCTCCTGGTTACCTATCCTTGGATAAACATAACGTAACCTAATTTATACTAGAATAAAAACAACCTATCTTATCCTTTCCTGGGATAATCAATACCTAACGTAATCAATCCTGGGATAAACAAAGCCTAACCTAATCTATCCTGGCATATACATAACCTTACCTGACCTATCCTAGGATAGACATAACTAATCTATCCTGGGGATAAACATAACATAGCCTAACCAATCCTGGGATAATGATAACCTGACCTACCATATAAGCTATCTTTTCCTGGGATGCACATAACCTAACTTAACCTATCCAGGGATAGTCAAAACACACCTAAACCTGAGAAAAAGGTAACCTAACTACTCAATGAATAAACAACCTACCTTATCCTAGGATAAACATAACCTAACTTATTCTGTGATAAATTCTAACTCATGCAAGGGGTTAACCTAACCTAATCAATCCTGGAACAAGTATAACATTGCCTTGAATATGTGTGTGTGTATGTGTGCATTATTGAATGTGCAATATCGACATATTTCGTGCATTTTGCAAGCGCTATATTGCAGAAGAACAGGTTAACACTTTATGTAGAGAAGCCGGGCAAGGAGTCCCGTACTTCAAGGGTTTGGTCTCGTCTCCCGATCACAGAGTTTATCAAACCCAAGTTCAGGAAATGAGGACTTGAGAGCGAGGGAGAGAGAGAGAGAGAGGTGAACGGCGCTCTCTCTGGCTAGACCTGTCAGCCCACACTGGCCCACGGGTTAGGAACGGCAGGATTTCCGAAATAGGCAAAGTTTAGGCTAGTCGACCGGTAGGATTGGCCAACTTTGGGAGCGTCGAAGTTTGGGATTGCTACAGTCATGGGATCGTTGGGATTGCGGGGCAGGCCCAAAATGACTAACATAATTCAGCTTTGGGATGGTTAAATATTTTGGGGGTTTATCTTTGGGATTCTCCCAAGACCAATATGCTTGATTATTCTGGGATTATTTTAGCCATTAAGACCTGGAAGGATTTAATGGCTTAAACATCACGTACATACCACCCCCTCATTGGCACTTCTACATACACCCACTAGTATGGGTGTATGCACCCTGCATACACCCAAGGGTGTTGTATGAGTCCCCTCATACAACACCCTAGGTTCTCCTCTCAAACACCTGCACGTCGCACGTCTCCCACACACATGTGGCTCTCTCGCCAGGCCCGGACACACCTGCCACACACACTGACCTTCACGCCACATCTCCTCATGTTGGAATAACTTGAGGAACATGCACCCATGGTGGAGAATAACTTCACTCACTATCACCCGCCTTCCACCACATTGACACGTATCATGAACTTACCCACTACTACCTTGCTTCACCCTCCTGTACTACTACTACTACTACTACTGCTACTAGTACTACTACTACTACTACTACTACTGCTACTGCTACTGCTACTGCTACTACGACTCTCTCTCTCTCTCAATAAACAGAACAGCATCTTGTTATAAAAGTTTCTTAAGTCTCCAGTCCAAAATTAAATTCCCGCAGTGAAGGCGGACGTTCATTAAAAGAACTTACTAATTAGTCGACTTAAGAGAAAGAGAGAGAGAGAGAGAGAGAGAGAGAGAGAGAGAGAGAGAGAGAGAGAGAGAGAGAGAGAGAGAGAGAGAGAGAGAGAGAGAGAGAGAGAGAGAGAGAGAGAGAGACAGACAGACAGAGGGTAAGAGAGGATTATATATAAATTTAAACAATAATAAACACGTGTAAAGCCACATGTATATGGATTGTTTTTGATGGTACATTAGCAGAGTATTAACTTGGTATTGTAGAGCAGAGTACAATACAGCAGAGTATTGTAGTATTAACTTGTGAATATATTTTTGTAAACATGTGGACTACACAATATTATTTTCCTTTATAAACCTGTTTTAAATAATTATAAACCCGCTTCACGATTCACTAACAGTTAGTCATTGGTAATCACCTGCCAACAATCGGTATCATCCATCATCAACCATCAGCAACACCAATCATAATCCGTCATTATTAATCCACCACTCATTATTCTCCAATCACCAATAATTATCGCCTAATCATCATCAACTCTGGACAATTCCCATTCATTTTTGCCGCTCATCATCTATGTTTTATTTTTTTGTAACTTTATGTTTTTCTATGTGAAAATTTAACAAAATTTGTGTTAAATTTTTTTTTGTGTGTATTTTCTATGTGTCATTTTCTACGTGTTAAATTTACAAGTTTTAGAACCTTCTAATTTGTGATTGTAACAGGTTAGGGTTTTAGGCTGGACCAGAGGGGTTAATTGGCTAGACCAGATGGGTTACTTAGTTAGACCAGATGGGTTGACTTGAATTTTCATGCGTCACATGACCTGATGATTATCATACCATATCATACCTTAGGAGTCATATCATACCTCATTGTAACAGTTATTTGTTCATTGGTAGTTATTATTTTTTATTACCAATGATTAAAAATCATAGAAACAAACTGTTATTCCCTTAATACTTTGACCAGGACAGTGATATTTTGAAATTTACAGATTTCCAATGAGAAAAAGGCGATTCTACGTCTTTAGGTTCACATAAGATCAGAAAAAATATTATATATGAATCATATTCGTTGTATATGGATAATCCCATTCACGAATCTGTCCTTAAATGTAGTTTCTGATTATGTTCAAAGTCCAGTTTATCCTGGTTGAAGTGCTCTCCTTGCTCCTCAGAATACGCTCCAATATTCTCCTCAAATTCAACAAGATGGGCTTCAAAGGATAGGACTATTAGGGAGTCTTCAGAATCATCAGACGAAATTAGCTCCTGGGAACTCCAGGAATAAATACTATTTGATTTCCGTTATGTGTCCAACATGAATTTGCATATAAGATTTTGACATTATGTGTGCATGTTTAATGTTTGTTTTTACTATTTGTGTCTGCAGGATTGAGTTTTTAGTGCTTGGAAGTCGCTTGTCTAATTATCGATTGTCTCAAATACTTATTCCAGAACTATTTTTCCTCTATCATATCTACTATATGTTTCTCTCATTCTCACACACACACACATCCCTAGGAGGCAGCCAGTAGCAGCTGTCGAACTCCCAGGTACCTATTTACTGCTAGGCGATCATGTGCATCGGTAGAATGAAACTATACCCATTTGTTTCTACCTCAACTGGGAATCGAACCCGGGTCTTTGGACTGCGACCCCCCGACCTCTCTCACTTAGCTGCGAGGAGCATTGTGTGTGTATGTGTGTGTGTGTGTGTGTGTGTGTGTGTGTGTGTGTGTGTGTGTGTGTGTGTGTGTGTGTGTGTGTGTGTGTGTGAGTTCTTCCCTGTGTAAAACAATTATATAAGAAAGAAAATGCACAACAGCAACAATACTCTCCTTTAAACCACCTCATCAACATCACCATCACCTGAGCGAGGACATTACATCATCATTTAGCCCCCCCCCTACTCCACAACCCCATCCCCCCACCCCACAACCCCCTCCCTTCCTCTAACCATTACCTCACCTCTACCCATACCCCCTACCTCCCCCCCCTCCCCCAACCCTTCCCGACCACTGTAATAATATTATATTCTCCGCTACGAGAATGTAATATTGCGAGAATTATTTTCAGTATATAATAACTTGGGTAAGTTTAGAGTTCATACTTCTTCCTAATAAGGCTAAATATTTTCTAGTATTTTTTAATTAACTCGGAGCGACTAATAAAGTTGTTTAAATTTATTAATGTCTGCCTTTTCTTTAGTCTGTTATCTTCATCTTTTAATTTCTCTTCCAAGGTAACACTTTATATATATTATATATATATATATATATATATATATATATATATATATATATATATATATATATTATATATATATATTATATATATATATATATATATATATATATATATATATATATATATATATATATATATATATATATATATATATGTGTGTGTGTGTGTGTATGTGTGTAAATCACGAATATATTAACACGTGAGGAACAATGTGATAATGTCAGACCATGTAGGAAGGATTAAGGCAGGAATTTCCTTAAGTACTTTCGTATTTAATAATACATCTTCAGAGGGATGAATTTACAATTCGGTGGTGTATATTAGGTTGGAATGAGGTGAGGTGAGAAACAATGTCTTTAATGATATAATGGGATATTAATGAGGCATTATTCAGATACATGTACAATGATACATGTACAATGATACATACAATGATCCCACTCAAATCGCCCTGATCAATCAAAAATGGATCTAGATTATACACTACCAATGTTCAAATTACATGATTTTGTAACATGTATTGCAGATTACAAATGATTTTATGCCTGGTGTCCACACCACCACAGCCCTGAACCCATGTATCAGCACCTATAACAGGGAGGCTCAGCCTTATCCCCTAGCCCCAAACAGGCAATTTCTGCCCTGTTGCTTATCATATGGATTGGCGGAAGAGGAAGCAGCTAGCCACAGAACCCCCACATCAGGCCATACAGGAAGAGGATTATATCAGAGCTCCGGGGAACTATGTAGTATTAACTTAACAATTGGGTATATATCCGGACACACAATACCTGTCCAGGCTCTGGTAATCTCGCCAGGGTGAAGGATGGAGGCTCCCAGTCACCTCCAGGAGATAGAACACACCCCCACAGACAAGCAGTTGGAGGTGAATAATTAAAGCCACCTCAAACAGAACAGTTTCCACCATATTCAAAACCCAGTTACATTGTGAGGAAAACATATACAGCTCTAATCAAGAAAGAGAATAGCCGGTCGACTTCCAAGCACTAACAGCTCAATCCTGCAGACACAAATAGTAGAAACAAACATTAAACATGCACACATAATGTCAAAATCTTATTGGCATCCGGTCTAGTAACGTGGATAATGAAGAGACACTGAAGCATGTCACAAACTGCTTTTCTGTCGTAATGCATGTCTTTTAGTACTACGGAAAATGTCCCTAACATCACTGGTGATCAGAACCACAATTAAATGACTTTCACCAGTCCTGGCGACACGATACGTCTCACCCTGCAACTAATTATTATTACAAGGAGATCGTGTCATTCCGTTCAGGATTTGCGGATGGCAACTGTGTTGCAAGACCTCAACATCTCAAGAAAATGGCTAAACTATTTATCGATGCCGTTGTAGAGAATCTCCTATGATCAAAACGTTTGCAAACAACTTTCTGGTTGGTCAATTTCCTGGGGTTATTAAACCCTTTTTTCTGTGGTGCATCTCTCAGAGCCTCTCAATGGAAGGATGGAGGAATCAGACCATTTGCCGTAAGCATCACTCCCCCCACAGCCTCGTAGCCAACGAAGCTGTCAGGAAAGCATCTGCGTTAATCGTTCCAGCTTAATCAGCTAAAGTTTCAGATCGGCAAAGGCAACTAAGCCTGGGTCCATGAAGCAAGAGTCCATATTAGTAGTAATCTCCCCCTGAGACAATTCATTTCAGAATTTTTACTCTACAAGCTCTCAATTTAATACAACGAGCAGGAGTTCCGAAAGCAGTTAAGGAGAATTTATCATGCCTTCTTTCCTAGAATATTAGATTTTGATGCTCACAATGTTCTCAACCGGCTCACAGGGCGCTTGACCAGACTAATAGGTCTTATAGGGTATGTACCCACTTTCGCCAATCCACAAGAATAGCTCCTCAAATCCAATCCAAGAGAATAGCTCCTCAAATCCAATCCAAGAGAATAGCTCCTCAAATCCAATCCAAGAGAATAGCTCCTCAAATCCAATCCAAGAGAATAGCTCCTCAAATCCAATCCAAGAGAATAGCTCCTCAAATCCAATCCAAGAGAATAGCTCCTCAAATCCAATCCAAGAGAATAGCTCCTCAAATCCAATCCAAGAGAATAGCTCCTCAAATCCAATCCAAGAGAATAGCTCCTCAAATCCAGTCCAAGAGAATAGCTCCTTAAATCAATATTCATACAGCCACACAACCTTATCTTGGATGATAATCATGATAATGACTTTAACGAAGCAAAGGCTGCCAATCAGATTGGGAGGGATACCCAGGGCAACGCAGGTAATCTGACTGGCATTGATATCTTCGTGCATTATTGCTGGTGAGTTGGTAGAGAAGACCCTACCAGATCACATAAGAGAATCAGATGGGATTCATGATTCGAAATTTATTGAAGGAGCCAACCAGCAGTGGGTGGAGAGAGAATGGGAAGGAAAGAGTGAGGAAGAGAGTGATAGGAGAGAGAAAGAGACAGGGGAAGAAAGGATAATGAAAAGGAGGGAGAGAGGAAGAGTGATAGGTAGAGTAATTACCACTATTATACTATTATAATGACAGCACTTAGTCATTATCATTATATAGCACTTGGAAAGGATGTGGAGATTAGGATTTAGGATAGGACGGAGGAAATGAATGATGCCTAATGACCTTTGATGGTCGGGGGGGGGGAGGATTGGACGCCGACCTGCAAGAAGCAGGATGGAGGAAAACAGAGATATATGGAGGAGAGACAGAGACAGAGAGACACCCATAGAGACAGAGGGTAGGAGAGAGAGGTTGAGTTATTCAACGATCGAGAGAGAGAGAGAGAGGGAGAGAGAGAGAGAGAGAGAGAGAGAGAGAGAGAGAGAGAGAGAGAGAGAGAGAGAGAGAGAGAGAGAGAGAGAGAGAGAGAGAGATAATTGAGAGACAGAGACAGACAAATAGACAGAGAAAGACAGACAGATAGACCTATCCTCCCTCTCATGAACTACCCTGGCCCCATCTAATTCCTGCTTTTCAAACATCTCCCCTCTCCCCCTTCTTCTCTCTCTCTCTCTCTCTCTCTCTCTCTCTCTCTCTCTCTCTCTCTCTCTCTCTCTCTCTCTCTCTCTCTCTCTCTCTCACACACACACAGAAAATATATTTAACGAAACTTCCGGGCTCGGCCAACTACCTTTCACTGATTACAAGTGGGCCAATATTAGGGCCCTTAAAAGAACCAATGGAACAATAGAACAACCCATCCTCCTGTTAAGATGGTACTATTTATAACTATGTGTACCATAGGCATTGACGGGAAAAGAAAAGAGGTACATAGCAGCAGGCACCACAAAGCCAGCCCACAACCAGGGCCCCCTCACACCTCTCTAACCCCAAAATCCGATTTCCCCATTTTCATATTACTGGATAAACTCTCCCTATTCCACATTAACTACTTCTCTGTACTCACAAGTTTTCCCATCGTGGGTTATCTCCGCGTCCTTGTCGCCTTGGGTGTTAAGCTCGACACACTTGTATTGAATAGAGGTTTCGACACCCCCTGTCCCACCCCGTCCCAGGGCCTCATCAGGTCCCCCTCTCTACACCCCTGTGTCAATACCTACTACCTCCCCCTACCTCTCTACATCTTATAATAAATATTAATATTATAAAGTGTCATCCACACTTCCCTGAAAATAAACAAATAGACTCGAACAGCTGTTATAAACTCGCGGTTCGAGTTTCCTAGAGTCCAGGAGAATGAAATAATAATAATAATACAAATAATAATTCAAAATAAAATCTAAATAAAGTGATACATCTAATGTTTGTGTTAGATGTTAAAAACACCCAATGTTTAAAGTGTTTGAAACAGTGAAGCACACTAAACATTGTGTCTCCAATGGGTAAAGTGGAGCGCATCCAGAGAACCATACTGCTCTGCACATATTGTGAAAGATCATCTCAACACTTGTAAGCCCATTTTCACATAATTCCATCTAGCACTCGGTGGCTATTGTGTGTTTAACTTCGTCTTAATCTCTCGTGAATCATCACTTCGATTTCCTTTGAAACTAAGAATTAATTATTGTAACAACTACGAAATTCTAACTGAAATCTGGGCAGTTGCCTCAGTCATGGAACCTAATGTCTGGGATCCAAAGAGTGAAAAAAAACGTAGCCCCAAAACTGGAAAATAGAATCAACAAAGTAGAAAATAGTTTGTGGAAGTCCAACACAACTCTGAGATCCCACTTGCCACTTGGTTTGCTCTGACATATGGAACCAAAATTTGAATTCGTCCTAACCAGCGGATTCGAACGGAGTTCTGCGTTCGTTAGAGTTTCGTTTAAGAGTATATATTCGTTAGAAATTATTATCTCGCGTGTTGAGAATGTTACTGAGCAGTCTCGTATGTTATTGTTATGAATGTTATTGAGTATGTATAAATGTATGAATGTTATTGAGCAGTCTCAGAAATTATTATCTCGTATGTTGAGAATGTTATACGCTCGATAAAGAGCGTATGTTCAGAAGAAATTTATAGTATCATATTTATGTTTTTCATCGATGGATGAACATTTTTCTACACTGTTCTTCATTAAAAAGTAAAATACTGCACAGATATTACAATCTTAAAAGTAATAATAAGAGGAAAGACTTAAATAATACAATTCTTATTAAAAAAATTAATGCTTTTGTTTAATAATTTGCAGTTGAAAAAATAATTTATGAATCATTTACCACAGAACAAATAATTTTTAATTTAAAATTAAACCAAACTCAAATATTTGCTCTGTAATATTTTGGCTTTTGTAAAATACTTGACGAATATTCACTGCCTCCTGAGCCATCTATAAGCATCTCATTCAGGAAGAGTAACAAACGCTGAGATGTCAGCCTCATGCTTCACATGATGAGGGCTCATGATGACATGATGAGGCCTCATGATCACATGATGAGAGCGTCCTGAGGCCCCGGCGACCAATAATACCACTCCAATATCTCACAGTCAGGATCTTAACGTTGAAATATCGGGTGGCGGCCATCTTCCTCCAGTGACCCTAATATAGGTCGACCACGCAGATGAGGCACTCAAGGCTGACTGATGACTTCCTCTTCTCTCGCTAGCAAAAGCGAGAACCACCAGCAGCCCACCCGTTTCTCTCCTCTCGCTAGCAAAAGCCCCCTCCGCCACCACCAGGGAGCCGGTCGGCCGAGCGGACAGCACACTGTACTTGTGATCCTGTGGATCCCGGGCGCCGGCGAGAAACAATGGGCAGAGTTTCTTTCACCCTATGCCCCTGTTACCTAGCAGTAAAATAGGTACCTGGGTGTTAGTCAGCTGTCACGGGCTGCTTCCTGGGGGTGGAGGCCTGGTCGAGGACCGGGCCGCGGGGACACTAAAGCCCCGAAATTATCTCAAGATAACCATCACCAGCTCAGCCGTTGTAAGCACTTGCCCACACCCCTCACCCACACACCCCACACACCTCTCGTGAATATCCATCCCAACCCACCCAAACATCCATGCCAGCCGTGTTAACCAACGCACTCCCTTTCAATATCAATTCTCCCTCCGAACCCTCTCAATTCAACACACTCTTACCATCTAAGATACTGTGCAACCCACCCACTTTGCCATTTCTCACCATTCCCTTCCAAAGTCACCATACAGTTGACTCACTCTGTCCTCCCTACTGTCCCAGCAGTCACCTCATCATCATCATCACCAGACTTTCCATTTCCTGTGAGACAGTTTAGTCTTGAAAGTCATGCACGCTAGTGAAGAGACACAGGGGCGCTGAGACACGAACGAGCAGTCGTGAACCTTATCGCTTCTCACAGTTGTAACGCGGGATATCCCAAGGGAATGAGGTCATTGGAGACTTAAGGGACACGTGTGATGGGACGGAGAGGGGGGATAGTGAGATGTTGTGTGAGAGAGGCATATAGAACGAAAAAAGAGGTGAGAAAGATTCATATAAATATAACAAGAGATGAGAATGATTAGAGAACCAGAGAATAGTCTTCTAGAGATCAGAACGACACATATTAGGAACATGAGGTGACAATGACACATATAAGGATTGTCAGGTGAGAAAGACTCAGATGTGCAATCTAAGATGGGAAAGGCAGAGATGAGAGTTTTTTTGGTGTTGAGTCACCTGGGAAAATAATGTATGTGCCTGCTTACAAATGTATGTGACTAGATAGGGTGACCGGCGGTGCCCGAGTCCACCCTTCCCCCACACACCTTCCCATCTCGCCTCATCACTGCAACCATTTCCATCACTGCAACACAGTTTTCATCACTGTCAATATCTTCATATCAAACCCATCTCCACATACACCCTCCCTATCTACACCCATACATATTCTCCCAATATATACCTGAATCCGTGTGACTATGCTCGCTATACACATTATCTATATCACAGTAATCAGAATGTTGTTACTAGAACCCAATCTGCCAACTAAACACTCGTTTTAAATAGCATTATTAGAATTAAAAAATATGCGAAAGTCTACGGGCCGGTCATGCCGCATTTCATTACCACGGTTCTCGTATAGTAGTACAGAGGACTATTGTCATTCAAGGGAGGCATAGGGGCAGACTCAACCCTTCATATGACACTCTCTGAACACAAGTATTCACCGTGCAAAGCTGCGTGAGGGTTGCCCTCATTGTCAGGCTTGCAACCTCATGTGTTTGAAGAGCAGTTTTTGAATTACATAAAATTATTTCCTCTGTGGATTTTTTAGTGTAATGTGGTAAGTTGCAATCAATTTATTTTTATTATTAATACATTAGGTACATCTGCATTTGTGCAGCTACCCTAGACTATATGAAGAGAAGTACAGTGTGTCAATAAGCTAGCTACGTGGTGTTAAAAATCCCCATCTCACAGGATGGTTAGTCATACAGAGGCATATGCTGCAATCGAAGATGTTGGTAATCCCTCTATGGAGAATCAAATCTACATTTCAGACGTCACATTAGTAGTTCGTTGCCACAATAGTAGCCAACTACCACTTGACTCTCGCTACTCAATCACTAGTCAGAATGAAACGTTGTGTGAAGCTAGCAAATGCCAGACAAGATGATAAACAAACAAAATACAGATATTCCTTTTTTATAATTATCGATATAGATAATTATAAAATAAGTATAGATAAGTATACATAGAAATATATAGATTAAATATTTCCCTCCGGTGAGGGAAATATTATATATATATATATATATATATATATATATATATATATATATATATATATATATATATATATATATATATATATATATATATATATTAGTATATTTTGGTAGCAGTCTTTCCTGTAGAAAGACTGCTACCATATGTTTTCGGTCATATTTAATAATATATATATATATATATATATATATATATATATATATATATATATATATATATATATATATATTGTATCTATATATTTTATGTATATATTTTATCCCATCTAAGAATTGCCTTCCTCTCCAGCTCCTAAGATTTATGTCAGTTGTCAAGAAAGATCTTACTTTCTGCCTCACAAGATGTCAGCCAGATATCAAACTCGACTATAATATCCACCACAAAAGATGTCAACGAGTTAAGAACGACGTTTTGTCAGCGACCCAACGATGTCGCTGGACCCAAGCGACCCAATGAGGGACGACCCAATATGTCAGCGAACTTGAAATTGATTCTGATTAAGTTTAAACAACGAGTTGTATTACACTGAAAAAAAAAAATCTGAATTCAAATGTGGATTATTTAGAAGCAAACTTCAAAAGAGAGCAAATAAATCACGAATCAAATATCAGAAGTAGCAAAAAAATGGCTCTTAACATTATGCAAAATGAATAAAAATAAATTTACTTAGCTCCAGAGGAATCTTGAGACCCATTTTGGCAAATTGAAAGGCACATCGCATTGGCCGTGTGTGCGCGGCAGAACGGAAAATGGACTCTGAGTTTAGCAAGCATCTCTGCACACACCCACACACACACCCACACACACACACACACATGCACACACACACACACACACACACACACACACACACACACACACACACACACCCACCCACACACACACCCACCCACACACACACACACACACACACACACCCACACATACACACACACACACCCACACACACACACACACACACACACACACAGACACACACAGGACCTGCTGTTTAGTATCATCCCAGCATCCCTTCCCATCCCTGCCATACTCTCACACACACACACACAGGACTCATCCTGCAGCATCCTTCTCTACCCCTCCTCCCCCCACAGGACTCTCGTCACTGCAGATGCAATTTGACCTTCTGCCACGGCGGGCTGAACTAACCTTTTAACTGGTGATGCGGGTAAAAAGGTCATATATAATGCCACTGAATTACACTTATGAGACCAAACAATTACCTGCTCGGAATATATTATGAGATGAAAATGTAAATTACTCAGAATATTATTATCAATAAATTTACAAATTATATTAATGAAAGAATAAATTGAGAGTTGAATTATTTATTACAATTATTTTACAAATTAAAAAAATTAATAGACAGGTGCTTTAAGGGGGGGGGCACATTTTTATATGCTAAATCTGATGATAAAACACAATACAAACAGAAGCATAAACAGATAATAATAGAATATTGCACAGTGAAAGCATAGAGAGACAGACAAATATAATAATGAAGATATATAAGAGAATAAATACTAATTTGAATAAATTGATAGGATCTTCTTGAAATATTAGATATATTCTCAGAGGCAATGAATTCTACACTCATTCTAGTGGTGAGAGAGAGAGAGAGAGAGAGAGAGAGAGAGAGAGAGAGAGAGAGAGAGAGAGAGAGAGAGAGAGAGAGAGAGAGAGAGAGAGAGAGAGAGAGAGAGAGAGAGAGAGAGAGAGAGAGAGAGAGAATAATTGGAAAATAATAACACAAAGCAACCAAAGTAAAGTGTCATGAAGTAAAATAAGATAGAATAACATAAGTGCCGAAGAAAACACCAATAAAGGGAAAAGAGAGAGAGATTAAGAGAGCCAGAAACCCCCTAAAAAAATCTGTGAATAGTAAAGCATAAAAACCGGAGGCTCGCGTGAGGCAGGCAAATTGGAGGCGTGCAGGGTGCGAGCAGGCAGAGTCGAATTAATCATGAGTTTTGCCCTTGCTGATGACGGCACAACCACGCCCCTCGGGATGCCTGTGAGCACGATGAAGTCTGATTACTTGTAACCTGGTTAACACACATACCCTTCTCTCTCTCTCTCCTTGCCTTCATTAGTCTTACAGAGAGAAAGAGAGAGAGAGAGAGAGAGAGACAGAGACAGAGACAGATAGACGGTCAGAAAGACAGACAGATAGACGGTCAGAAAGACAGACAGACAGAGACAGAAGTACAGACAATCAGAGAGAAACAGAATGACAAAGACAGAAGCTATTAATTGCTTAGAATGAAGGAAGGAAGGAAGAAAGGAAGAGAATTATGATGAATGACGTGTTCGGAGAAAACCAGAGAAAGCGTACAAAGGGAGCAATGACTAACATCCAAGGACAGCGATAATGTAAACAAGATGAGAGTGAGAAGAGAGACAGAAAAATGAAGTGGAGAAACAAGGAGGTAAAGTTCTCCATAACTGTATACAACACATGTATAGCTGTGTCACACACACACACACATGTCTCAGTCTCCAAGACTGAAGGTGTTTCTTTAGCACACGCCAACAACATTCTCTAACAACACTATTCACACAGGAATAAAGATAACAATTTCGTCTTGTAACATCTCACTAACGCAGTATTCGATTTTCTGCCGGAAAAAACACACAAAATATCCGTAAAGTATATCCTTGATATCTTTGGTCTCGCGCCACATACTCAGTGTTATTAATAGATATCAGTTTCAATGACTGGAAGGTTTTCTCATGGTACATTCTGACATATATTCTTTTATTATATTACGGTATATTCTGACTGTCGATTTTACAAAAACAAATTAACATATATTTTTTGTAAGCAAAAGTTATATTCGTGATAATAAAGAAAGGAGAATATTGCATCACTCTCAAGTCAACAACTTAAAAAGAAACTCTTACACTTTTATTTTCACTTTTATTTATTCATTTATAGAGAGAGAGAGAGAGAGAGAGAGAGAGAGAGAGAGAGAGAGAGAGAGAGAGAGAGAGAGAGAGAGAGAGAGAGAGAGAGAGAGAGAGAGAGAGAGAGACAGAGAGAGAGAGATAGAAAGAGAGAGAGACAGAGAGAGAGACAGAGAGAGAGACAGAGAGAGAGAGAGAGAGAGAGAGAGAGACAGACAGAGAGAGAGACAGAGAGAGAGAGAGAGAGAGAGAGAGAGAGAGAGAGAGAGAGAGAGAGAGAGAGAGAGAGAGAGAGAGAGAGTCTCCTGGAAATGGCATTTTCTAAACTAGTTATTATAGAGAGTTTATAGATATAACTACACGTACAGTAATCTGGATGTTAGGTAATATTTCTTCCCAGAATCAGAAAAAACAGAGACTGACTCCTGGGACACTGAAATATGTCTCCTAGGAGGGTGTTCCCGAGCACACGTAATCACGTTAGTGTGATTACTCTCTGTGTATTGAAAGAGAGAACATTCCTAGATGACGAAGCCAGAGTGCATGGTTTCATCTGTGTGTGAAACTCTGACATTAGTGGAAGCCTCAGGAACCCTCGAGGGAGCAGTAGTAACCCAGACTGTAATCCTTCTGACCATGTCGTGACCTCATTGGCAAGACCCTGTGTCTGGTAACACCCACAGCATAAGTTCGACCCTCATCACGGCTCCTACGGATTTCCTCATTTAACTATTAACCCATGAATAACTTTTTGCAACATTTGTCTCTATGTCTTCTCTCGAAACAACGAGACACTATGTCGACAATTCGTCAATACTCGTCTGTAAGCTCCTTCGCATAGTTCTCTAAAACTGCTTGCAAATTACCATAAATATATCACCAAGTCTTAAAATAGAGTCCTTTAGCCATCCCATCTTTGCACCCAGCATCAACAAAAGGAAAAAAAATCCCCCGAGAGGTGTATTGAAAAAAGACTTTAATCCTAAAAAAAAACAGGCAAAAAAAAAATAATAATAATACTCTATCGACCATAAATATTTCCTGAAGAGCGACTTTGAGAAGTTTATTGGGATATATTGCAGGAAATCTGGCGGGTAGCGGAAAATTGCAGCTTTCCACCCATTGAACCTTACGAAATATTGTCAACCGACAGAGGGCCAATAACATCAAAAGCAACGAAGCCGTCAACTGCTGAAGCTTCCACAACAATAAGAGAAGTCAAAACAATAATGCTGCTTGTTTGGGGCTCCAGAAGTTGTGTAGTTCCAATGGTATGATGATGGTGATGGTGATAAGGATGATGTGTATGATGATGATAATGATGCTGGTGATAATGATGATGATATATGTGATGATGAGGATGAAAGTGAAGAGGCAAGTGATGCTGATTATGATGCTGAAGATAAGGATGAGAATCAGTGTTTTATGATGCTGAAGATAAGGATGAGAATCAGTGTTTTATGAACCAACAGTAATTAAATTAATTAAAATAATAACATTGATAACATTTGAATAATAATAATAATGTTAAAAATAATAGTAGGAATAAAATTAGAATAAGAATATGAATAAAAAAAAACAAATAAAAATAACAATAAAATTATTAATTAAAATCAAATTGTTTATATAAATAAATCGCATAAAGCTCTAATGCAATCATGCAGAAAATCCTGCTGTTGACGAGATATAAACAACAGCGAGAATCCTGCCTTTGTTACGCGTCAATCAGATCTTGCAAACCTGACTTTCAGGAGTAAATCGATTGCAATCAGAATTAATCACCAATAAAGAAAGTCAATCTTCCAGATTAAACGCAAAAGCACTTAACACTGTCACTCTAACATCACAATTAATGTACAAACAAAATGTAGAAACATTTAATCATGTAAAAAAAACATCATTTGGTTTAAAATGCTTGATTTGACCAGTCAAAAATTTGCTTCATTTCATCAAATAGCATTTCAGAAAATACTCATATTCAAGTGAATAATTAAACCTGTCAGCAGCATTCAGTGAATAATTAAACCTTCTGGCAGCATTCAGTGAATGTGATGAGTGAACGGATCATCTCAAAACGAGAAAGTCTTGTCAAAGCGCCTGAATTTCTGCCCAGACCTGCCCAGATGGAGAGGCAATTAGGGAGGATAACAGGAAGACTCCGCCTGTATTTCATCTGGCCTTGGTGTATGCATCAAGAAACAAGAATTGCCCAAGCAGCTGCCTGCAGTGGGAGACTCTTTGTTTCCCCACAAGAGAGACAAAAGCCTTGCGAGCCATGAGACCTGCTTATGAGGACTGGATGAGTTGCAGCTCATGTTGGTTCTTGTTGGTTGATCAGTTCATGTTTGTTCCTGTTGGTTGGTTGATCAGTTCCTGTTTGTTCCTGTTGATTGATCAGTTTATGTTTGTTCCTGTTGGTTGATCAGTTCATGTTTGTTCCTCTTGTTTGATCAGTTCATGTTTGTTCCTGTTGTTTGATCAGTTCATGTTTGTTCCTGTTGGTTGATCAGTTCATGTTTGTTCCTGTTGGTTGGTTGATCAGTTCCTGTTTGTTACTGTTGATTGATCAGTTTATGTTTGTTCCTGTTGGTTGATCAGTTTATGTTTGTTCCTGTTGGTTGATCAGTTCATGTTTGTTCCTCTTGTTTGATCAGTTCATGTTTGTTCCTGTTGATTGATCAGTTCCTGTTTGTTTCTGTTAGTTGATCTGTTTATGTTTGTTCCGATGTAGATGTTGTTGATAGAACGATGCAGTGTTGTTGATAGGACGATGCAGTGTTGTTGATAGAACGATGCAGTGTTGTTGATAGAACGATGCAGTGTTGTTGATAGGACGATGCAGTGTTGTTGATAGAACGATGCAGTGTTGTTGATAGAACGATGCAGTGTTGTTGATAGGACGATGCAGTGTTGTTGATAGAACGATGCAGTGTTTTTGATAGGACGATGCAGTGTTGTTGATAGAACGATAGAACGATGCAGTGTTGTTGATAGGACGATGCAGTGTTGTTGATAGGACGATGCAGTGTTGTTGATAGAACGATGCAGTGTTGTTGATAGGACGATGCAGTGTTGTTGATAGAACGATGCAGTGTTGTTGATAGGACGATGCAGTGTTGTTGATAGAACGATGCAGTGTTGTTGATAGAACGATGCAGTGTTGTTGATAGGACGATGCAGTGTTGTTGATAGAACGATGCAGTGTTGTTGATAGAACGATGCAGTGTTGTTGATAGAACGATGCAGTGTTGTTGATAGAACGATGCAGTGTTGTTGATAGGACGATGCAGTGTTGTTGATAGAACGATGCAGTGCTGTTGATAGAACGATGCAGTGTTGTTGATAGAACGATGCAGTGTTGTTGATAGAACGATGCAGTGTTGTTGATAGGACGATGCAGTGTTGTTGATAGAACGATGCAGTGTTGTTGATAGAACGATGCAGTGTTGTTGATAGAACGATGCAGTGTTGTTGATAGAACGATGCAGTGTTGTTGATAGGACGATGCAGTGTTGTTGATAGGACGATGCAGTGCTGTTGATAGAACGATGCAGTGTTGTTGATAGAACGATGCAGTGTTGTTGATAGAACGATGCAGTGCGTTGATAGAACGATACTGTGCTGTTAACAGAACGATACAGTGCTGTTAATAGAACGATGTAGTGCTGTTAACAGAACGATACAGTGCTGTTAACAGAACGATACAGTGCTGTTAATACAACGATACAGTGCTGTTAACAGAACGATACAGTGCTGTTAACAGAACGATACAGTGCTGTTAACAGAACGATACAGTGCTGTTGATAGAACGATACAGTGCTGTTGATAGAACGATACAGTGCTGTTAACAGAACGATACAGTGCTGTGATAGAACGATACAGTGCTGTTGATAGAACGATACAGTGCTGTTAATAGAACGATGCAGTGCTGTTAATAGAACGATGCAGTGCTGTTAACAGAACGATACAGTGCTGTTAACAGAACGATACAGTGATGTTGATAGAACGATACAGTGCTGTTGATAGAACGATACAGTGCTGTTAATAGAACGATGCAGTGCTGTTGATAGAACGATACAGTGCTGTTAATAGAACGATACAGTGCTGTTGACAGAACGATACAGTGCTGTTAACAGAACGATACAGTGCTGTTAACAGAACGATACAAGGCAGTTAAAAAATCCCACGTTCGTTGCGTCTCCGTATATTTATGCACTATAACGATTTATAAGAAACTTAAGGAATCAGCACAGTAGACAAAGAAGCAAATGGAGAACGGCCAGAATGAGGGGTATTATAAAATTACGTTCCAATGACAGACAGAGACAGAATAAATACCTTCGTGTCGAAAAAATCTGACTTGGACATAAGCACTTAAAATCTGAAAGTACATATAGGTGAGTACTTTTAGATGAGTACCCTCGGAAATCGAAGAAGTTCCCGATTGTTGAAATAAAATAAATTTAAGTAAAGTTTTAATGACAGGCGAGACACAGGGAAAAACTTTCTTCAACAAGACTGAAGAAATTGTCTCAGGTGACTGTGATAACAGGGTACTATGAGCCTTCAGTGTAATTACAGCCATCTGAGTGATTTATGCATCATATGCTCGCTATTGGCCCACTCAGCCGGGAACGGGTCAATAATTAAAGCTGACAACTCAAGATTCATCTTTAACTACCCAGGATATCTCACTATAAGAACACCTTGAACCACTTCCGCTCCCTTACTGCTCTGTGAGCTTCCAAGAGTCCAGGAAGTGGATCACTTCCTATAAATATCAAAAGGAATATACAAGTTGACCAGACCACACACTAGAAGGTGAAGGGACGACGACGTTTCGGTCCGTCCTGGACCATTCTCAAGTTGATTGTTCCAATGGACTTGACTTCTCAAGTCAAGTCCATTCTCACAATCGACTTGAGAATGGTCCAGGACGGACCGAAACGTCGTCGTCCCTTCACCTTCTAGTGTGTGGTCTGGTCAACATACTTCAGCCGCGTTATTGTGACTCATTGTCCGAATATACAAGTCACCTGTTTAAGTATTTAAGCCGCAGGATCCAGTAAGTTCAGTAGAACTTCGGTTTCAACTTCTTTTGACCATGTCGTAGATCAGTCGATTAAGGCAGCGTCTGGGATGCTCTTGGACGCAGGTTCGAATCCTCGTCACGGCACCTTGTGGATTTGTTCATTTGATGCATCACGCAATTGTGATTTCTGTTTGTAATTTTGTGAATTTATGTGACGACGCAGTCAGATGCTGTAGTATTTTGACAACGTTTAATTTAGTCTCACCAGGATCGATGTCCACTCCTGACTGGAGAAATCAAATACAATATATCTTGAAAGACTTTCAAATGCGAGCATAAAACATTACTAAACGCTGCTAATTAACTGCAGATCAAAGGGCAAGGTAGTTAGCCCAAGTTTCAAACAATGAAGTGATCCTAAGTCTATAGTGTTACACGGCAATCAGCTTCAAAAAATCATTAACCTTATTTCAAAACCGCGTATTTACCAAGTTCTTTCTGGAAAGATTGATAGACAGAAAGGAACTTTGCATAATTTATAAAAACTGTCTCCCAGTTACAAGCCATACGAGCATAAACGTAAACTATTTAACATGCTTACTAATTCCACTCAGTAGTCAACACACGAGGAGACTCAAAATATATTTCTTTGCAAATAAAAATGTTTGCCGTTCACTCAGCAATCATAAACGTCTGAAGCATGTAATTATTTACACAGTCACCTTATAGCTGTGTCACAATCATTTCCTTGGAGTCGACTGGCAGCCTTGCAGACCTATATGCTGGCTCATGTGATCGAATTCCTCATGTCCATGGATTCACTCTTGATATCTTCTGATATCCTTCCAGGCGATATCCTTCGTGTTGGATTATGGGTCATCATTCCTTAACCCTTTGAGAATTTCCCTCATTTTTTATAGCAATTACACAAGAGCAGTTAATGAATATATTCTTAATTCTTTACATTCTTAATAATAGACTTCCGATGCTTAAACATTTCATTCCTCGAATTTGTTTAATTATCAGGGGGAAAGCGCCAAGCCATTACGACTTTAGAGCATTTGAAAGGTGTCAGGATAAGGATTTGGGATGGGACGGAGGGATGGAATTGTGCCCAACCACTCGGACGATCGGGGATTGAACGCCGACCTGAATGAAGCAAGACCATCGCTCTACCGTCCAGCCCAAGTGGTTCGAAGATAACGTCCGATTTAAGTCCCAATCTACGTTCTAAAGACCTTGCGTCTAACTGCATCTAACTGCGTCTAACTGCATCTAACTGCGTTTGACTGCCCATTAGGAAGATGGAAAAGAGACCCAGATATTTCTCCCTCCTCCCTTTCCCCCCTATTACCACTTTCCTCCCATCCCTTGAACCATGTTCACCCGGCTCTTCCCGGGACTCCCAACTGCGAATCTCGAGTTTAAGAGCTTCCCCACTCCCCCTCTCTCTCCCAATTCTCACCTACCATTCCAGTGAGAATGGATTTTTTTTCATCTGGGGAGCTTGACAATTCGTGTCATTTGCCATTTCCTGCAAGGGGGAGGACATGGGAGGGAGGGAATTATAAGAGGGGAAAGCGCCAAACCATTACGGCTATATAGCACTTGGAAAGGATCAGGATATGGATTTGGGATGGGACGGGGGGAAGGAATGGTGCCAAACCACTCTTTGGACCGTCGGGGATTGAACGCCGACTTGCATGAAGCGAGACTGTCGCTCTACCGTCCAGCCCAAGTGGCTGGGCTGGACTTTACATACATGTCGGAACTCACACAATTTACCCCGCAAAATTTTCGTGACGCTAGACCTTAGCGTCTGGTCGGTTACCTTTAACAAACAATTAAACAAACAAACAAACAAGCGGTCTCTGGACCTGAGCCCCTGGACTTGAGCCCATGGACTTGAGCCCCCTAGACTTGAGCCCCTGGACTTGAGCCCCTGGACTTGAGCCCTTGTTACCACGTGAGTTAGAGAGCGGAACACTCAGGTCTAATTCTCTTCTCCTTGAGCTCTCGACGAGAGGGAGGGCACATTGAGCCCCGCTCCTGTGCCAGGTAAGTCCACTACGGGGCTCACCATAGCCCGTGCTACTTGGAACTTGTTCCGAGTAGCTGAATCTATAACAACAACAACAGAGAAGGAGGAACTATTGAGGCTACTTGATCGTTATGGACTTCTCTTGGAGTTTAAGAGATACGTTTATTAGTGCACTTAACAAGAGTGCTTGTTTCAAGTACTTGTGTACTCACCTAGTTGTACTCACCTAGTTGTGCTTGCGGGGGTTGAGCTCTGGCTCTTTGGTCCCGCCTCTCAACTGTCAATCAACAAGTGTACAGGTTCCTGAGCCTATTGGGCTCTATCATATCTACACTTGAAACTGTGTATGGAGTCAGCCTCCACAGCCTGTGTGTGTGTGTGCGTGTGTGTGTGTGTGTGCGCGCGCGCGCTGGCGTGCACAACAATGGTGTGGTACACCAAATAATACACCCAGTCCTTAACCTAACTCGTGTTGACTACGATAGCGGGATCTTAGCATATCCCTGAAGATATCCGTCGACGTCACGCGCTTAATGGCTACACCCAACGTGAGGATAATCAAGATTAACGAAGAGTTAAGTAGCGTCCTGGGATTCGGAGCTGGGAATAATCGCTTGGAAAGATCATTATAGCTCGTTCCGAGTCAATTCCCGGAGCGCTGGGTGTAATTACTAGGCGCCTGGGCCAAGCAGAAGTCGCTCGAAGTCACCAACACCTCAACCAGCCTCCTTTATCTCCCTTATCGATATCCAGACAGGCAGAGTGCTTTCACTCCCACAGTTCTTCAAATTGTAGATTTGGTCATATATATATACTGAGAGTTGAGTATATTCACGAACTATGCTGAGGACGAATATATACATCCTGGTTCATCAGGAAGATATATTAGCGGCTCTGAGAACCCTCCCCGGATGGATATAATTGGCCCCTTACACCCCCACCACTATCGACCGTAGCAGATAACAACGGTAGAAAGATATGGTTTTTGACAACGGATTATCTGTGATAGCCGTGTTCTGTCCAGCAGTTTTTTGTTGCGTTACTTGTCTATTGTAGCTGGTCATACGGTGTTTTGTTCACTGTCTATCCAGAGACTTATTTCCTCATTGTAACTAAGCAATACGCTGGTCGAGTAATTAGTGAGGTAAATTTTGCTTGATGTGGAAGGTCAGGCAACACCTCCGATTTATTTTCGTGTTTTACCGGCGTGTTTTTTTGGTCTGCTGAGCGAATATTTGTCCTTGTTTGTGTGTGTTTTGGTCTGTCGAGCAAATATATGTCCTTGTTTGTGTGTGTTTTGGTCTGTCGAGCAAATATGTCCTTGTTTGTGTGTGTTTTGGTCTGACGAGCAAATGTTTGTCCTTGTTTGAGTGTTTTTTGGTCTCACGAGCAAATATATGTCCTTGTTTGTGTGTGTTTTGGTCTGTCGAGCAAATATGTCCTTGTTTGTGTGTGTTTTGGTCTGACGAGCAAATGTTTGTCCTTGTTTGTGTGTTTTTTGGTCTGTCGAGCAAATATTTGTTCTTGTTTGAGTGTTTTTTGATATGTCGAGCAAATATTTGTTGTTGTTTGAGTGTTTTTTAGTCTGTCGAGCAAATATATGTCCTTGTTTGTTTGTGTTTTGGTCTGTCGAGCAAATATGTCCTTGTTTGTGTGTGTTTTGGTCTGTCGAGCAAATATTTCTCCTTGTTCGCTACTTACACAAAGATCTCCTGTCTGTAGCTCTCCTCATCATTCTCTCCTCTCCACTCTCCTCATACTCGAGTTATCTCCTGCTTCACGCCCTCACATCATTCCTTCACCCTATTAACGTATTTACAGAACTGTAAATAGTCGAACGCCATCTACCACAAATCACATCTATAACGTAAAATATATTTACAAACAAAACGCTGATAATTAAACAAGACACACATACTCGGCTTCTCTAAACGCTCCATTTTCGTGCTAAAAATGGCCTCCACGGCTCACCAAATTAAGACAAAAACAATACAGTTTCCGTGTAGAATCAAATGCCCCAAAAACCCGGCGCGCCGGAAGGAGGCGACGGGAGATTGGGGGGAGTGGGGGAGACAGAGCTCTGAGAAGCCCCTTGCTGAAAACTGAATGATTGTCGAGTGGGATTTTTAGGCGCAAGAACACGACTGGAGAACAAAGACACGTGTGTAAGGGGGAAAGGGAGGAGTGGTGGTTTGTGGGGGGTAATGGGGGGGTGTTAAGGGGGGTATTGTTGAAGGGGAGATAAGAGGAGTTTAAAGGGGGATGGGGGATGGTTTCGAGGGACGGTTTTAAGAGGATGATTGACGGGATGGGGTTAAGGGATGGTGGTGCAGGATGATTCTTAGGGGATTAGCGGGAGGTTTGGATTGGGATTGGGGTTGGGGTGTGAGGGAGGAGGAAGTAAAGTGGCTGGCATAGATCGGGGAGTATGGGAATGAGAGTATTCTCTAATCCCCCTTCTCCCAGACATAAAATAATGCCTGCGAGAGTACCGGAGTGCCTGGGAGATTACTGGGCTACCTGGGAGGGTATTGGGGAGTACCTGGGAAAGTATTGGAGTTCCTGGAAGAGTATTAGTATGTTAGGGAGCCTGGGGGAATATTGGAGTGCCAGATATTGAGATGATACTGAGTGCATATGGCAGATTACTGGGAGGTTCAATAACATACTGCAGAGCAGAGAAAGATATCTGGATACTCGTTTGGGTACTGATGGTGCGTGGGAGTGCATGGGAGAGGGAGGTAGAAGGGTATTGAACGTACGTTGAAGGACGTACCCTTTCAATCGTCCCAGAGTCTACTGGGACAATTGAAAGGCCTCTAAATGTACGTGGGATGGTACTCAGGTACGTGGGAGGGTACTCAGGTACCTCGCTTGTGAAGTACCACACAAAAGATGGGCCATTTGAATACCTCGTCTGTAGAGTATTTCCTTAATGGAACACCTCGTTCGTGGAATACCTTTTAAGTAGAGTACTGCTCTTGGCTAGTACCTCGTACATGGAACTCATCTCTAATGAAGTTCCTCACATGTAAAGTACCTCCTTTCTGGAGTACCTCGCTGGCAGAGTAACCTGCACATAAAACAAGTCTTTTGTTGAGGTCTTCGATGGTAGAGTACCTAAAATGCTAAGTACGTCGCTTGTAGAGTACTTCGCAGGCAAGGAATCTGGAGTGGAAGTGCATCTCGTCCAGTAAACCCCGCTTATGGGGCCTCTTCCCAGTGGAATACTTCGTTGTTGCAGATCTGTGCTTTGTAGCAATTGCGAGTTAAATAGTTTCTATTCATCAGATTCACTAGAGCAGGACGAGGGCTGAAGAGGGAGATGAGAGATAATTAAGGTAAAGACAGACAGACAGAAAAAATGCGAGAGACAGGGAGATACAGGGAGAGACAGGGAGAGACAGGGAGAGACAGGGTGAGACACAGGGAGACACAGAAACTGAGGCCAGAGACCAAACAGCGACTATCAACACCGGCAATGGTTCCTTAGTAGGGATATTGTCAGGAAATCCAAACGGGTTTATGTCGAACTTTGCCCACTCTCGAGAAGTTGAGAGAGCTCTATTATTCACACCGTGCTGCTCTAGCCTACCGTCGCGCGATCAGGTACGTGAGTTTGAGTGCGTGGGAGGGCTCTCTATAGTTAGTGGAGCTTGTTTCATACGTAGTGCTTCGACTAGGTCAAATAGTTGAGTCATTTCATTTAGGTGAAGTGCTGGAGAAGGGACATCCATACACTATAGAATTGAATCTGCACATCCGTCACTTGAAGGTCGGGAGGTGGGACTCAATAGCTGAAGGTTAACCCATCTCCCTACAGGCACAACTAAATGAGTTCATATTCACACACACTCCTACATAAACTCTCACATTCACGCTCTCTTTCATTTACACATTCTTTATCATTCACACGAGTTTTTTTCTCATTGATTCATTCTCCAGTTTGCGCATATTCCAAGTGCTACATAGACATAGTGGTTAAACGCTCTCTCTTCATAATTACCTTACCATACTATCAGAGAGAGAGAAAGAGAGAGAGAGAGAGAGAGAGAGAGAGAGAGAGAGAGAGAGAGAGAGAGAGAGAGAGAGAGAGAGAGAGAGAGAGAGAGAGAGAGAGAGAAGGGGAGGGAGGGAATGTAGGGAGAGGGAGATGCTGGGAAGATGGGAAAAATGACCAAATTCGGAATAATGCCAGAAAATCAACATCCATCTAGAATGCTCGCCTTACTACCCAATGTATCTTGACACTCCTTTCTCAAGATGGCCGTTCTCCCAGTCTGACCTGAGATGGACGATATTGCGCCCCAACCTATTTCCTCCTAATTCCACCCCTTCCCGTTGTCCTCCTTGAAAACATCTTTTGGTACAGCTGCAACCTTCCTTATCTCTCTCTCTCTCTCTCTCTCTGTCTCTCTGTCTCTCTCTCTCTCTGTCTGTCTGTCTCTCTCTCTCTCTCTCTCTCTCTCTCTCTCTCTCTCTCTGTGTCTGTCTCTCTCATTTCACGTTTCTTCTTCACGTTTCTTTATTTCCATGTATTCCTTTTGCTGTCTCTCTCTCTCTCTCTCTCTCTCTCTCTCTGACAATGAGTTTGGTTGTTTGCTGGCTATTTTAGCTGCGATAGAACAATTATGTGTTCTTTAGGCATATGGGAACAGTGAAATTTCAGCAAACTGTCTAATTAACTTTTTTTCGATCTTATGATTGAAGCGTTTCGAAAAGTCTTGTACCTCAGCTCTTTTTATGTATTTTTTGTTTATATGAGAGCTATTTTTTTGTATATGCAAGCTTACAATGTGTTTATTTGTTGTTGTTTTATATATCCTGCAGCTTTACTAATTTACATCCTTATTCAAACAACGAAGCCTGTCATATGCTTTAAATAAAAATTACCCCATTTTAAAAAATAATTGACATTATGCATTATAAAAAAGCTTTTTACAGTCATATCAGTAATTTTTGAGTCACCAACCTTACAATCTCTTACAATCTCAAAGTAAGTCACCAAGGACATTTAACTATGCGACATTTATGCATTAAACCTGACGTCTATTACCTTGCAATGCTTTGACATCCACTTATCAAGCAACATTGAAGATCCCTTATAATACAACACTCGCGCATAGCATATAATTGCCATCAAACCTTTAGTCTCGAAAATACTTTTTCTGGGTCCCTACCGGTCGCTGGATACTCGGATACAGAAGTAAAAATACAAAAAACTTTACATCATTACATATTTATTGAGAGCGAAGCACATACTTAGCTAAGCTGTCGCAAACAAAACTTCCTTTGATGCTCTTTAATCTTTTCGCGAACGCAATGGATTCGGCAGGTCCATCTTGTCATGTTTTTGTTAATTGAGTGTCTTTCCCCCTCCCAAGTGGTGTTTGAAGTTAAATTTAATTAACTAACTTTTCTTGCTGAAGGTAATATGGCTTACTGTTAAGCCTTTGAACGTGAAGTGAACTGGAGCGAGGTTAGTGTTCTTGATGGACTGGCTCCAACAGGAGGAGGTAGGAAGATGTGTGGTTTACACAACACACAGAAATCACAATAAAGTGATGCATCAAATGAACAAAGTATATGTTCAAATAGTATGAATATACTATTCATACTATTAGGTATGAATAGCTGAATATGACTAACATACGAATAGCTGAATATGACTAATAGCTGAATAGTATGAATATGACTAACAAATAGTATGAATATGACTAACAAATAGTATGAATATGACTAACAAATAGTATGAATATTTTGATAATGTCGTAGCTCAATCGATTAAGGCAGCGTTTGGGATGCTCCCGGATGCAGGTTCGAATCTTCGTCACGGCTCTTGTGGATTTATGTGTGGTTTATCCGAATGTGTTGTACCCAGATTCTGGCCAGAAACTACTATTGATTGACTTGTCTGAGTGTGCTTTTTGTTGAGTGCTAGTCCGAGTGTGTTCTAGCCATCTTCATAACACTTCAAGTGCCTGACCTGTTCGAGTGTGTGCTAGCTAGACTATCTTCAGAATATTACAAACAGTTTTGACTGTTGATTGTTGATAATTTGGTTTATGCTGGCTAGCATCGGTAATGTTTTTATCTTATATTGATTAGTAATGTTATTCAATGGTTAGTAATGTTAGTAATGTTATGCATATTCACGTTATGCAATGGGTTTTTAACTGAAGGATTTATTCTTGAGAAAATAGTTACTGTATATTTGCCACTCTCTTTACAAATTATACATAAATGACTGTATTTTATATGAGGACTAATAATTACTATATATCGTGTAATTAGGGGATGTTTCTCTTGTTCATTTACATATTTTCTTATATAACTATTGCCGGTTGTTAGTGAGTGTTCCCTTGGCTCAGCTTTATAATGTCTGGGATTCTTATTTCTTGTAATTATTGGGTATTTCTCACGATGCATTCTCTGATACCACTGACCTAACACTGATCGTATAACAGACTCTAACATTAAGGAGTAATATAAATTCAGAAGGAATTCCACTCAATTAAGGACAGAAAGAAAAATTGTTTTGAAACAATGAAAGTTGAGAAACTAATTCGAAATGCTATGCGTGTTAGTGGCTCGCCAAGAACATTTAATCACCGAAGTCTGTACTTTTTACGACCCATTGTGCCTTCTTGTAAATAAATAAATAAATGAATATATGAATAAATCCCTAGCACACTAATGATGTTTCCAAAGTCTAGTTTGTACTTAGTTTACACCGAAATGCATATATCATCATATCCACATTTGACTTTTTTGCATTGTAAATTCTGGAATGTTTATTGCTTCCAACCTTGCATTGCAACTCTCTTCCCTCTTTAGATCAATGAGACATTTGATATTTTAAACGTTTTATTTCTTTTCCAATATTTCGGTATAATGACAGTAAGGAACTGGGACATTCTAATCTAGAAGTACCGCACGTCATTATTTGTTTTTTACCATTTCTAGGTTCATATACTTGACAAGTGCACTCAGATAAGTGAGTTTATCTTGAGCCTGGGTCTGTGTTACATTGTCAAACTGGCTTAGAGTTTTCTTCTGTTACTCCCATTTTTTTTAGTTCTTGCTGTCTATATACAAATATATCATATATATATATATATATGTATATATATATATACATATATATCAAAGACATATATGTCTTTGATGTCATAGTTTCGTGACAGTATTCTGTCACTGATAATCCCTTAATCTTTCTCCTTGGCCACTTTAATTCGTTTTCTCATAATTTATACTGAATGTGGCCACGTGTCTCTCGTTTCAAGATCATATTGCGTGATGTTTATGAACATAAAATTTAATCAAATTTTAAATTATTCTTCTGTTTTTCAAGCCTTTCAAACTTCCATTTTCTTTTCACTGGAAGAACCACTGCCTCTCTGTCCTTGTTTCTTTTCTTTCCCTGTCATTTGATATTCCCGTGGAAATATTATATTACAGATCATATCATTTAATTCCTTTTTCACTATTACAATCATTTCAGGTATCTTTTTATCATATTATCTTCTATTTCTCTACTTTGTTTGTAGGTCCATCAGCATTTGGTACAATATATCTTGAGGTTGTTATTGGACACCGTCATCTTAATTCTCAGATACCTCCAGTCTATTTATTTCTACAGGTGTAGATAACACATGTTACATGAGTGGTTGTGAGCTAGAAAACGATTAATAGAAAGTAAGAGGCTGTGTATACACATGTGTTGGGAGTCCTCCTTACCATTGCTTATAAATATTATTATACAACAAATGAAAATCTAGCATGTTTATGTCATGTGCAATTTAAGCATCTTTTCGACCATAAAGACAATTTTAAACTTTCTTTGCTAATTTGTTTTTATCAATTAAATATAAAACGAAAGTTATTATATAAAGCTACATTTTTTGTTTTATTTATATGATATCTGACAATTTTATGTATTTTATTTTTATACTTGTCACGAAAACGGAAGAAATGCCAGTAATAATATTTTTATTGGCTTTATCATAGAACATTACGAGATTAATAAATATAAGTCAATGGACAGTATATATATACACACATATATCATATCAAACCCACATAACTTTCTCTTTGAACTTTCCACCAATACGAACCTTGCAAGTCATAACCAGAATGCAAATTTTTAAACACCTCCCCGGATTAATTAATGCTTTTGAAGCCAAGCTCAACGTTCAATAATTAATATTTTTTATAGTATAATGAGACGAATGGAGCGTTGGCTCAAAGTGGCCTCAATTATCTGTGTTGAGTAAATTCTTTCTGGAGGTAATAATTATAGGAATTTGGGCAGATCAGATTTTAATTAACGATGGGATTCCACTGAGTGGTTAAGGCTGTATAATGGTATTGTCTGAGTGAACCATTGTTTGAGTGAACCATTGTCTGAGTGAACCATTGTCTGAACTATTGTCTGAGTGAACTATTGTCTGATTGAACTATTGTCTGATTGAACTATTGTCTGAGTGAACCGTTGTCTCAGTGAACCATAATCTAAGTGATCCACTGACTAGGTGATCTATAGTTTGAGTGAACCATTTTCTGAGTGAACCAACAAGAGAACCAAAATCTAAGTGAACCACTTAGGGAACAGTTATTGAGTGAACCAAATAAGAAACAGTTATTGAGTGAACCATTGAGTGAACCATAATCTGTATGGACCAATAATTGAACTTTGTGTTTGTAAATCAATAAGTGAACAACTCTAAGAGTGAGCTAATTTGAAACACTGCTAATTAGCAACCACATTTTTATATAAATGTGAAGTAAATATTTCTCAGCAATCAATAAGTAAATTTGTTTAATATTTGTAACAAATCAGCTGATTTACATAAAAAAATAAAGATAATTTATTTTGGTTTTATTTATTTGGTCCATCAGGCAACAGCCTGGTGGACCAAACTCTCATAAGTCAAGTCTGGCCTCGGGCCGGGCTTGGGGAGTAGAAGAACTCCCAGAACCCCATCAACCAGGTATCAACCAGGTATCAACCAGGTATCAACCAGGTATGCTTCATGTTGGATGAGATATGGTCGCCACGCTGACTCCCCACATATTTTAGAAATAAGGCAATATATGTGTGGTAAAAACAGGCCAAATGTTCCAATTTTACATATATTTATTGCCTACACATATGTTAGCAAACCCTCCATATGCTGTCGAGGATAAATGATAGATGTGTATTTGATGAAACAGATTTTGTCGAACATAAATTTTAAATATATTTTTCGATGTTAGGTATGCAGTAGTTGTGTTCAGTGATGTTCAATTGCTTTATGATGGAATAGTGTTGCAGAAATTTTTAGTACTATGACACATTGTAGGACTGTTATGTGATACAGAATGCCGTTGAATTATTACATAGTGGAATACAGTTCTCTTCAATATTTTGACTCGTGTGCTATGTACGTATTGTGGGTTATGTGAATTGGATTACTCTGATAGTATACTGAGGTGGTGGTTTACTTTTATTATATACTGAGGGAGTGGTTTACTTTTATAGTGTACTATGGTAGTGAGGTATGATGGTGAGTTGAGTTGGTGTCGTATGGTGAAGAAGTATGGTGCCGTTGCATTGCAGAGAGGTGTGGTGGTTAGCTGTGATAATGAGCTGTGGTATTGTTCTAGTGTGGTGAGTTGTAGAGAAATATGGAGTTAGCAGAATACGGTGATAAGCTGAGATGGTGTCCGATTCTGGTGTGCTGTGAAAGCACACTGCAGAGACATGTTCTAATAGCGCTGTGCAGTAATATGCTACAAAGTAATGCTGTGCTATGGGTCTGCGTTACAGTACTACGGTGACTTGAGGGCTTGCAGTTACTTTATGCTATCGAGGTGTGTGTAGTGGTGGAGTACACTACCGCATTGCTCTGACTGTGTTCTCGTATAGTGTACTGTTGTACCGAACAGTAGAGATGGGTTGTGACGGTGTGGTTCTCATAGTGTGACCTACTGATGGGATGGGATGTGGCATTTAGAATGATGTGGCAATGTTGCTCTGCCTACATTGCGTCGTGATAAGTGTTTTAATAATAAATAACTAAGTGTTGTTCCCTGTGTTATATTCATTAATGTAAAATTATAATATTTAACTGTCCGTTAATGCAGAAATAGTATAATACCGCTGGTAATATATTAATTACAGAGGATTAATTATTCATTCCTGAGATCACATGAAATGCGTGTCATTTCACGCAGAGCTACACTAACACGGGGGAACATTGCGGTGCCAGAGATAATACTGATGATAGTAGCAAATACAGAAAGTAACTAATTTTACACACTGCTCTAACATCCAGAAAATAGTTTTATAGCGAAGTGTAAATTAATAAAAGTATATATATAGTATATTGCAATACAATTCCTATTGTATTCCTATTATTCCAATATATTTTAATATTGCAATATTAATGTAATGTTTATGATATATTATATGCTATTATATTATATATTAATATTATATTATATGCTATTATATTAAATATTAATATTATATTATACATAATATAATATATGCAATATTACTGTAGTATTAATATTTTTATATTACAATTCCTTTTATACAATATTGCAATGTAATCTCTACAATTGGACCAGAAGTGGTACCCCTAATATATATATATATATATATATATATATATATATATATATATATATATATATATATATATATATATATATATATATATATATATATATACATTTCAGCATCTCCTCAGCATCTGAGAATACATGTGAGATGCTGAGACAAAATACCAAGTGGGATGAAGATAATGTGGTCCCGAGCGATACAAAATAATATATGTATATATATCAGGATAAACGGGATATAGAGCCACAGAGGGTGGCTGAGAAAAGTGCTCCTGCCAACCTAAAACTGACAAATGGCCCTCTGGAATGCATCTGTGCCCTCCAGAGCCATATAAGCCTGCATCAAGAGGGCTGTCATAGTCCGCTTGATCTTACAGCGGGAGGGAAGGGAAGAGGTCGTGTTAAATTGTGTGTAATAGAAAGGGAAACTAATGCGTTGTGGAAGAGACTAAAAGAATAGGGCTGAGTGATATATAGAAGACATTAAGTGATGGCGAATATTATGTTATTTTATGCTATTGTAGCTATGATAATTGTTTTAATGGGATGCTGGTATATAAATATATCTGAGGTTCATTATAGGTTTTTGAGTATAAGTTTCATTACTAATTTTTTGTTCAAAAACCTTGATATATTTGTTATGATAGTCATGCGCAATATGGCACTGATACGCGAGGAAACGAGAGCAGTCGATACTAACTCACTCAACTTCATAACTCGCCTCGACAAACCACCAATCAGTGTTGCATCTTTCAATTGCTCTACCTCTTCACACCTTGCAACATTTATTTCATAAAGACACCCCGGAGTAAACCCAAAACCCATATGCTCATCCCGAACAACTCTTTCGTACCCACGCCTCACCTTTCTGGGAAATCTCTCGTTCTTCGCACACACACACGCTATTTTTCGCTCGCTCTTTCACTCTCATCCATTCCATGGTAGCGTGTTAATCCGCAATTTTCTCTATCACCTGAAAGCACGTTGACACGGCACGTGACGTTCCTAGGAACACGGGGAGGTGGTTGAGTGCAGGCCTGGTGGAGGTGCCTGAGGGCCATAGTGCATCAGGTGATGAAGCGGGTGCCAACAACAGCTGCTGAAGCATTTTCTGACGAGGGTGTGACGACTGGCCGAGGCGAAGAGCTTCACAATTCTCTCTCTCGCTCGCTCTCTCTCTCGCTCTCTCTCGCTCTCTCTCTTTTTTTCTCTCTCTCCACCTTCACATAATTTCGTAAACCACATAAAAAGGAGGAAGATAATAACATATTTTAGAAGTAAACTTTCTAACAGGAAACAGCAAACAAAATAAAGTTGTCATTAGACAAGATCAGCATACACATATTATGATTGAAAAAACAAATTTAAATTTGCAGGCGATGAGTCACAATAACGTGGCTAAAGTATGTTGACCAGACCACACACTAGAAGGTGAAGGGACGACGACGTTTCGGTCCGTCCTGGACCATTCTCAAGTCGATTGTGAATGGTCCAGGACGGACCGAAACGTCGTCGTCCCTTCACCTTCTAGTGTGTGGTCTGGTCAACAAATTTAAATTTCATGGACTGAAAAAATAGATGAGGAGAATACGAATAAAGATCAATAAATCAAAACAAAATGTCAAATACACATAAAATAAATGCGAAAAAATGTTCACTGCAAATACGTCATAACTATAAAAACATGGTTCCATGAAATCCATTAAAGACTATGAGAAACAGAATCGTATCCTTATTATTTTTTTAATATTACCCAAAAAACTTAAAACTTTAAATAGCTAATAAAATTTATTTGTTAATCATTCAAATTGAGAATAAGTCTACGGACCTATCCTGCCACATTTCATTACCTTGCTGCTACAATTTTCTAAGCTACTTCTTTAGTCAAATTTGGCGTCAGTCACTTAACTGAAACGTTTCATCATACACAACAAATATAATGACTGCAAATTTAGGTTTATAGCCACATTATCAGATATTTATCATACATAAAAAACAACTTAAGTAATAATTGTCCATTTTATTACATTAAATTGGTTGTTAAACCTAGAGCTGCTCCCTTAACAATCTCAGACCTCTTTTCCCCTCATTTGACCTCTTAACTATTTTTAGCACTTTTAAATAGTTTCCCGTTTAAGGGTTAACCAACTTAGAGCAAATGTTAATGTTAAAACTAATGAACTTTTTTGGCCAGAATATAGCAGAGAAATTATAGAACTTTCTTAAATAAGAAAGTACATGTGAAAATAATTATATGTATAATAATACATATAATTACTTGCAGAGGAAGATTCAATCACTATAATAAAGTGAAGAGGAAGATTTTAGTAACATATTAAAAGTTAAATGTTCGCTGTATTTTAGTGTATTAAATACATCTTCATATTGATGTGCATATTGTATGATGTAATTAGCTGAAGTATGTGATCTGCGATGATTTATATTGAAATGTATAATGCTCGCTGAATTATGATAGATGAATACTGATCTATAATGAAGAATATGATTTATACAACTGCATAATGAAGGTCATCATGCTCTCTGTATTGTAATGAAGAGGATGATATATAAACATATTAGAATATTTTCTTTAAAGAATGATATAATATATATATAAGTAAATAATGAATGCTGAGGTATAATGAAGTGTAACACCAGCCATGGTGTTATTAGACATAATGAACTTTAAGGGAAGACGTGAAATGACAGTCATATTCAGTGCAATGCAAATCAGACAGACTAGATCTGATCCATGTTTACTCTAGTATGTTTACAAAGTGTATTCCTCTACATTGGTGCACTGACACACCCTCCTCGGGGATGAACTATCATTTGAGTTGTTTCAAGCTAATGTCGAACACATGTTGCCACTTCAGGTTAAGGGTCATTTCAGCTTTCATATTATCTTTAATGGGCACAACTGTGAACCCCGTGTGGGTAACAGCCTGCTGGACATGACATACATTCATATCGTAAATTAACATCCAGTTAAAAAAAATGATAAATGACTCAAAACGGTACTTAGCCAATTATTTGCACAATAAATTGAAGTCATTAAAATAAACTGCATTAACGCGATATAAATATCTACGTAAATAAAGATAACTACACAGAAAAATTGGTTTTTTTTTCGATAAATAATGTGAGTAAGTACGGTAACGTCATATAAAGATTTAGATATATCAACACACAAAACAATATACGACAATATATATATATATCAATTGAATAAGTTTAGTTTCAGGAAAACTGAACTGGGTAAATACTGGTTTGGAAGTAGACTTTGGAATTATGGCACAAGATAACTGATAACATAGTAGATGTGGAAGCGTTTGTGGAATATATATATATATATATATATATATATATATATATATATATATATATATATATATATATATATATATATATATATATATATATATATGAAGGGTACGGCACACTATCTTTATCATAGTTACAATATCATAGTCATTGTATCAGTCATCACTACACACGACCATTATCGCTGTAACCCTCATTCTCTATTTTTTTTATCACCATCCCTATCGTTCACCATCTTCCCTGCTCTTCGCAATCTTCCCTCTCCTTTTGCCACCTTCTCTATTCTTCATTATCATTCCTCTACATCTCCATCTTTTATACACTTTACCTCCTTTCCTACCCATCACCACCTTCCCTACCCATCACCTCCTTCCCTACCCATCACCACCTTCCCTACCCATCACCACCTTCCCTACCCATCACCACCTTCCCTACCCATCACCACCTTCCCTACCCATCACCACCTTCCCTACCCTTCACCACCTTCCCTACCCATCACCACCTTCCCTACCCATCACCACCTTCCCTACCCATCACCACCTTCCCTACCCATCACCACCTTCCCTACCCATCACCACCTTCCCTACCCATCACCTCCTTCCCTACCCATCACCACCTTCCCTACCCATCACCACCTTCCCTACCCATCACCTCCTTCCCTACCCATCACCACCTTCCCTACCCATCACCACCTTCCCTACCCATCACCACCTTCCCTACCCATCACCACCTTCACTACCCTTCACCACCTTCCCTACCCATCACCACCTTCACTACCCATCACCACCTTCACTACCCATCACCACCTTCACTACCCATCACCACCTTCCCTACCCATCACCACCTTCACTACCCTTCACCACCTTCCCTACCCATCACCACCTTCACTACCCATCACCACCTTCACTACCCATCACCACCTTCACTACCCATCTCCACTTTCTCTACCCATCACCACCTTCCCTACCCATCACCACCTTCACTACCCTTCACCACCTTCCCTACCCATCACCACCTTCACTACCCATCACCACCTTCACTACCCATCACCACCTTCACTACCCATCTCCACTTTCTCTACCCATCACCACCTTCTCTCCATCACTCTACCCATCTTCACAAAACACAATGTTTATCAATAAATTAACTACATGACACAAGATAATATTTAATCACGTTGAAATTAATATGCTAATTAAATCATAATGAGGATTGAGTCCGGTAATTAGTGCGATTTTAAATTAGTATAATTTATGTCCATCCATTTGGACTGGCAGGTACAGCGGAAGCTTCTCTTCTTGCAGGTCGGCGTTCGATCCCCTATGGTCAGAGTGGTTGAGGGGTGGTCCAAGAGGTTGTTTCCTCCGTTTTTTGTTCTAATTTCTCTTCCAAGAGCCATGTAGTCGTACTGGCTTCACCCTGTCTCGTCGTAATTACCTAACCATGCCGTCTCATGCAAATAAGTAGTTATGGTCGATTACGACCCTCCTATAATTTTTTCCTGAACGAGCTTGAAGCACTTCAGGCACGCCACCCAGGGGTGCCTGATAGGTGAGTGGACAGCGCTTCGGATTCGTAGTCCTGAAGTACCGGGTTCGATCCCTGGTGGAGGCGGAGGCAAATGGGCAAAATGTTTCATTCACCCTGATGCCCTCTGTTATCTAGCAGTATATAGGTACCTGGGAGTTAAACAGCTGCTACGGGCTGCTTCCTGAGGGTGTGTAACTAAAAGGAGGCTTGGTTGAGGACCGGGCCGCGGGGACCCTAAGCCCCGAAATCATCTCAAGATAACCACAAGATAACCCTGCAAAATTTAGTGATGCTTGCCCTAAGTGTCTGGGGCCTTCATCCTCGAAAACACAGATAAACAGCAAACAAGTGTTCAATATTCCATTTTTTAGATATAGATGAGTTTTCATGAATTTAAATGGGAACTGGTGTATGGGCCAAGCGTCCTTTAGATTCCGTTATTCTTAAGTTGTTATGCCATGGGTTTTCCGGGTAGAATAAGTTAGGGCTTCCTACTCTAGTCTCTCTACACAAGTATACAACCACGTGTGAGCAGCTCACTCCAGATAACTCCTCCATCACTGATCGGCCAACAAACTTCTTGTTCACAAAGCAGCTTGACACCCATCCTTTGAGCGTTGTATAGCTCTGAGGTGACTCCACAGACAAAGTGACTTAAGGAGATCATGGCAGTATTCGATTGGCTCTTCTGGGATCAGATACTCCCGGCCCTTCTCTCTCTCTCTCACTGCTTGTACATTTGACCTCAACGCTCTCAGACCTTCGTTACGTCAATAAATGCTCAAACCTTCACCGACGAAATTCCACAAATTTCAGGCAAGCCAGAATCTGAGCAGCAGTTTTCTCTTGGACGTCTGCTCCTATAATCGCCACTCTTGACTTCCTCTATTATATATATTCTAATATTGACGTGATTTAATTTTCTTATTTCTCCTCTTTCAACATTGTCTAAATAATGGGAATTCTTACTAAAACTTTATCGAGATCATGGCAGTATTCCAATGGCAATGAATATCTAATATCTTGTGAATCACAATATGAAGCCAAGAGATCAAGTAAAAACTCTATTTCTCTAGAACATATAACTTTCCCTGTGCTCTACTACTCTGTCCACACACTGGGACAGGAGGAAAAGGAAGGGAAATATCAGGGGAAAACATAAAGCCATTACGACTATATAGCCCTTGGAAGGGATCAGGAAAAAAAATTGGAATGGGACGGAGGAAAGAAATGGTGCCCAACCACTTGGACAGTCGGGGATTGAACGCCGACCTCCATGAAGCGAGACCGTCGCTCTACCGTCTAGTCCAGATGGTTGGGCTGACAAGAAGGAGGAGGAGGAATAGGGGGAATGAAGTAATGAGCTAGAGAAAGCACGTCTTAGGGTCATAAAGGCACTATATATATTAAGAGAGCCGGGTAAATAGGGACAAAGAAAGGAATATAGAAAGAGATCTACAGAGAGTAAGGTTAATCAGGAGAAAACGTCAAATCAATCTGAATATCCAGCGCTTGGAAGAGATATAGGGAGAAGCAGCTGGGATCTGATGAGTGAGTGAAGTGCTCAACCACTTGAGTCACTGAGGATTAAGCACCAATCCCTGCATGAAGCGAGACCGGCGCTGTAGAACAAGCAGTCCAAGTAGATTGCTTGCAATTAAGAAACGAAACGCTATTGCTGGAACGAACAGGCGGAGAAGATCTTCAGCCATGTATAAACAAGTGGGATTATCGCCCTTTCTTATCGTGCACTCATTCCATACTTCGTCACTTTCTGTTACACCTTCACTTTCCAAACCGAAACCTTTTCATAAAGCCCCCCCAAAAAATAAAGTCGCAATGGAGTGAAATATTTCGTTGCACTCTGCTTGGCTGCACCGAAATAAAATCATTATTTCAACCACGTTTCAGCCATTATATTTTACGAACGTTTTGGAAAAATTTCAGATGTCTAATCATACAAACGAGTTCTATTTTTCTTCCCAGATGGAATTTTCTTTTCCTGCTGACTTAAAGATTTTAAGTTATCTTCTGCCAGTCACTTGCAAGTTTTTGGTAATAAGTTGTATTCGCTTTGAGAAGCATTGTGTTAAAAAAAATTAGCTATGCTCTGAAAACCTTGACTTCGCAAGCTCAATAATCTAGGAATTATTCATGTAATTTCTTAATTCCTCGAATCTCAATATATTTAGTAGTGATCATATCACTCTTTTGTGCCTTTATGTTTGTCTGTTTCTTTCTCTATCTTAACTTTGCACCTCTACTATTTTGTATTATTTTTTATAAACTAAATTTAATTTTTATGTCGCATTAGGAAAGAAAAATGGATATAGCTTTCAAAATGTCATCATTGAGACATACAACTATTTTAAAAACTTTAATCCTCACAGGGTTATCTGCACAACCCAAAGACTAATTACAGAATAAGTCCTAACATATGAAAGACCGGTCCAGTCACTTATGGGTTACATATTATGCAAATCCTTCAATACACTGAACCCTTGCAGGCGATGAGTCACAATAACGTGGCTAAAGTTGACCAGACCACACACTAGAAGTTGAAGAGACAACGACGTTTCGGTCCGTCCTGGACCATTCTCAAGTCGATTGGATTGGACACTGAACCCTTACCAGAACGCAAGGTCCATGATTGTGGAATATAATTGCCTCAAGTAGAACACAGCCAAACTGCTTCTACATTGTCCCTGTAGGCTATCAGGGCTACCAATGTGAGAGGTAGCACATTGCAACATAATACTTAATAGAGATTATACATTCAAAACCCTAGAATCACAATATATGAAGACCAATTAATCAAGAATAAATTTTCTGTAATAATTTGATCAACTGTTTGAGACACGTGGGAACAAATGTGTTATTGAAAGGTGACGAGAAATGAAGATGCAAATGATCAGGCTGGCCAGTGGACAATAAAGTTTGTTGGGGCATAATAGAAGCAACGAGAACTGGTATCTGATAACTCAGGTGATGGGCGAACTTCTTGCTTCTCACCTTGCATGCAAGAGCTAAGTTACAGAGCCAGAGAGCTCGTTATAAAGCCAGAGAGCTCTTTCCTTCACATATTCTCACTTGACTACATGCAACATCACAGAATAAAAATAACTAAAATCTTTTTGTTTACTTATGCTAGAAAAGCCTACGTAGCAGGCTATTTGAGCCCATACATTCTTAAAATATATGACTGTCCATATCTTTATACACAAATGTTGGAATGATCCTAAAATGCGAAAAGGAATTAAAGGAGCTTTTTTTGTCACTATGAACTTTTTTAGGTAAATTACCATTCCAGGATATAATCAACAACCATTCTTCCTGTAAACTTGACATGAGAGGAAGTGTACCACTGGTGAATGCCAGAACCACTGGCACACACATTGTTAGAGTGAGTGCCAGGGGTTCTGTGACAGGGTAGTGTAACAGAACTACTTTCTTGAAACATTTACTTCGATAACATCATGAACTTAAATCCAGAGGTATGGTGACACTGAAGTCTTGATTCAAGAGGAGATATGATTCAAACATATAAGCTGAAACTCTCCAGAACCATTCTCACCTGGAGAAGACTTTGGAAATGTTAATGTTGCCCCAAGAACAAACTCCAATAATTAGGCTGGACATGTTTAAGATGATGAGACAAATTGATTAATTCAATTAACGTAAAAAGTGATGAAAAAAACTTTCACCTGTACTGTACATGAAAGATTTTACAGCTTTTGCACTAGGAAACGTGTCCATGGCATAGCCTACATGCTAAAAGAGATGTTTAACTATTTGCAATTGATTCATCTTAAGATGTTGCAAAAACAAAGGACAAGGATTCACATTTAGTGAAAAAGAAATTTAAACCAACCTAAGAGTTAATGCATGGCCAAAGCCATTCATTAACTCTCTCTAACTCATACATCTGCTCACTCTCTCACCTCTGTCCTCCTCATGCCTCCCTATATACACACTCCCTCACCTGTGTCATCCTCACACCTGCCTCTGTAAACACCATCTCATTAATCATCAACTCATAATAATTATCATTACCGTTTTCTTTCTTAGTCAATTTGTGCCTAAAACTCTCATATTAAGTGATGTATAAGTATGATCATCCCCTCGTGTATGATCATCCCATGGTGTATGATCACCACCGGGGTGTATGGAGACAAAGTATAATGGTAAGTATTTTGACAGGCTAAATGTTGGGACCACGAAAGACTTGAAGGGTTAGAATACAATATTATTTTTTTGTATGAAGAATTAAAAATCCCCCAAAATATAAATTACTGAATCCTCCTATTTACCAGAAAAAAAAATTGACAATGAAATTGATATTTTGCTTACAGGAAAAAAAGTTTACAAAACAGATGTTAACAAAACTTTAACATAGACGAGAGTAATAATGTTAAATTATTACGTCAGGAAATGACAAAAAAGTAGTTAAATTTTTCAGTACAGGCACTTAATATCAAAATCGAGTTGTCCCTAGTTATTCCAAATTCCAAGCAAATTTAACAGTTATCTGACACATAAAATGTAATGATCTGTGATTGTTGTTTTTAATCAAGTTCAGAACTATTTGGAAAAAAATGAAATTCATTGAGCCATTTACAAAAATGACTGAACTAATTAATATTCTATTTGATTAGGCAAAATAATTATGCTACGTTCATGGTACGTAGCAAAGTGGTCCGACACACACATGTATACAGAAATACTGTTGTCTCATTGTATTTGCAATGATAGTGACCTAATTTATGCAATTAGAGTTTCTAGCGGCTATATCCTTCAACTAAAATATATCAAACATTTTATTTTGCTCCTTCTAACATAACTATTTTAGAAAACTAAGGTTAGTTTAACGTTAGAAGCGAAACAGACATTACTTTAATCTCTCTGGCGTATGTTAATATGCCATTTTTTTTGGAAAAATCGATACGATGCATCCGACCATTCCTCTCTTGTTAACTTTCCCTCTCCAAGCGTTTCTATATTTTGAGGTGTTTCAATTCTACAACAGACTCCAGCTATGCAAGTACGACTCTCTGCTGATACCCATTTCTGAATAGTTCTCAACCTTCTCTTTGAGAATTCCAGTAGAGACAAGCCACTTTCCTTGCTGAACCTCGTGACGTTGATGGTCTTACTGTTAAGCACAAGGTCAACATCCTCAAAGTTACGCACCTGGCCCAGGTCGGTGATCAATCCCCGACTGTCCAAGTGGTTGGGCACCATTCCATCTCCCCCGTCCCATCCCCAAATCCTTATCCTGACTCCTTCCAAGTGCTATAAAGTCTTAATAGCTTGGCGCTTCCCCTTGATAATTCCCCCCCCCCCCTTCCTCCCTGTCTCATTCTCTCTGTCATTTCTCTCCCTCTTTCTCCTTCTCTCTCTCTCTCTTTTCTTCTCTCTCTTTCTCTCTGCATTTCCCCCCAGATCCAGCATCTCCACTACCCCTCCTCCATCATCACACATCTCTTCTGTCGTCAGATGGGAAAATAGTCTCATCTCAGGACCAGCTCTGGCAAACCTCTCCCGCCTGTCACACCCATCTTCACCCGCCTCCCCAGGATAAAGGTCGGAAATGGAATTTATGGAAGTTAAAAAAATAGAATCAAAATAATATTAACTCGAAACTGCGTAAAAGTAACGTAAAATGTATGTTAAACTAATCTAAGTATAATTATAAGGAATTGATCTATGACTGGGAAGTATTCTGGCATTTTTGAATCCTGAATTAATATGGATTAATATGGATTAATCAGTCGTTATGAACACATTGTTCATTGCAGACTGCTGTTGTTGTTGTTTCAGTCATATCTGGAGAATTAGTGAACAAAGACAACATATCATATTTACATATTTACATAACAAAAAAATACAAAAAATACATAACATATTTACAACACGATGTAAATAAATGCACGATAGTCATTTGTCAGCCATATTTATCATGAGGGAGGAGGGAGTGGGTAAACAAGATGTTCGGACAGGTAATGACTGAATGACGTATAGTTAAACACCTTGACTCCCTCTTAGCTAAATAGGTTATAATGGGGGGGGGGGGGGGAATGCAATTTCATGAACGTGTGGGTCAATTGCCACCGGCTGCCTGGTGTTAAACATAATTTGTATTTCTGAAGGTCGGTTCATAGGCAGAATCTGAGAATGTTGCATGTCCTGTTTGGCGTATCCGTTGATTCATGTTTGCACGTTGATACAGGTTGGGCATGCACGTTGATACATATTGACCTTGCCTGTAGGGGGTCAAGGCAGCCCAAGACAAACCGACTACCTGGGGTGTCAAACTGGCCGGAACCTTACAGGTCATTGCAGAAATGAGCCTTATTACAAGTTATTGCAGAAATTAGCCTTATTACAAGTTATTGCAGAAATTAGCCTTATTACAAGTTATTGCAGAAATGAGCCTTATTACAGGTCATTGCAGAAATGAGCCTTATTACAAGTTATTATTGTTGTTAGAGACACGCTGTGACTTTACCTGGACGAGTTCTTTATTTGGACATTCTATTCGGAAATGTTTGTGAGCTGAAACTCAGGTAATTATCACTGAATTCAAGGGATTTATCACGTCGACGCACATACCTCGTTATGCACTATGGTGATGGCAATCATTCACTTATGCACTGTAGAATGTCACTATTTCACCATCCCTAATACAATCTTTAGCCATCACCAGGAGTAATATACAGAGTAATATACAACTCCAACAGTAATATATATATATATATATATATATATATATATATATATATATATATATATATATATATATATATATATATATATATATATATGCCAGATGCCCAGATCCAGCCCCCTGACCCTCCAGTAACTCAGATCCGGCTCCCCTGATCTGCCAGAAGCCTAGATCCGGCCCTCCTGACCTGCCAGTAGCCCATATCCGGATCCTAACCGGCCAGTAGCGCAGATCCGGCCGCTGACCCCACTCATGAACGAGCTTCCTTCGTCCCGCAATGTTCCGAATCATTTATTTTTTACATTTTTTTTACGGGTGTTTTTAAAGAGCATTATTATGTTATTTTCAAATTATACGTTTTTTTAATATATTTTAAAGTGTATGGCTTTCGTGTTACTTTAAATATGTTTTCTGTAATCAGACGCAAATTTTCTGTATGTTTTCTGTTTCTTGTTTTCTGTAATTTAAAAATATTTTCTTATTTCCTTTGTTGTTCCTATTAATTTGTACGTTGTATAATTTTTATGAGTCGTATTTTTGCGTTGTTACTTGTTGAACGAGGGGTGGGGTGGGGGTGGGGTGGGGGTGGGGTGGGGGTGGGGGTGGGGTGGGGGTGGGGAGGGGTGGGGGTGGGGTGGGGGTGGGGTGGGGGTGGGGGTGGGGGTGGGGGTGGGGAGGGGTGGGGGTGGGTGGGGGTGGGGTGGGGGTGGGGTGGGGTGGGGGTGGGGGGGGAAGGGTTGTGCCAGCTATTGACGTGAGGTTGCACTCCCTCTTGCAGATCAATGAAGACCAAACAGTTTCGCATTATGACAAGATTGTAGTGATAGCGATTATTGCAAAGGGAGTACATTATGTTTTGGAATGTGTTAATCTATTTTCATTCTTCGGTGATGACGTGTATAAATGTGGAAGAGTAGCTATTCGTGTCAATGTATACATATAGTGAGTTCATACATACCCCAACGAAGGCTTGGAAGAATGACTTGATTTGCCACAACGTTCAATATGCAATGTATTAATCTAACTAGCAAGACAATTCCAGCCTGCAGCGCTACAATTGTACACGGTCTCTGCCGCAAGTATGTCAAGAGTCACACAGATCTCTTGACATACTGGTGTAAACACTCCCTAAGAGTCAAGAGTCACACAAATCTCTTGACATACTGGTGTAAACACTCCCTAAGAGTCAAGAGTCACACAGATCTCTTGACATACTGGTGTAAACACTCCCTAAGAGTCAAGAGTCACACAGATCTCTTGACATACTGGTGTAAACACTCCCTAAGAGTCAAGAGTCACACAGATCTCTTGACATACTGGTGTAAACACTCCCTAAGAGTCAAGAGTCACACAGATCTCTTGACATACTGGTGTAAACACTCCCTAAGAGTCAAGAGTCATCACATAAACATGTGTATATGATGAACATCTGCTCTCTGGTTGAGATTAAACTTGATCCATACGAAGGAGGCAAGGAGTGACTCGCTTGTCTTGCAATATCACTTAATATTCAGCCGTCGTCGGCTCCAGGTGCCCAGGGTGTTGAAGTTGATTAGGAAACACTACCAGACAAGGCAGACTGATGCTCTTGGAGGTAATTAAGGAACTTTTTCTGCTCAAGAAAATGTAACAATATTTTTTTTAAAGAGTTTGCCTCAAGCAATATTCCAGTTAGATACATTTGTGTTGTGCACAATCTGTGCTACACGTACTGCTTGCGAGTCATTACACCAGGAAGATGTATTAACAAGAGCAGGGGAAAGGAGTCGGCAAGCACCGCAACTCAGCTCGTCATAGAAGCGACTGTTTTCCTAAAACATTACTTTTTACTTTTACTATTAAAAAATTAGTATTTCTCGAATTAGAATTTATAATATTATATAATAGAATTTGTTGTATATGTTGCGAAAGCATAGGTTATGTTGTTTATAATCCGTTGGCAATTATTTGTGTCCACAATACGTATGTGAGTCATTAACAACATCCCATCCTCAGGCAATGTTCAAAAAACGATCAAACGCCATCAATTAACCCATTCGCAAAAACAAAAGCCAAATTCTCGTTAATCAATCCATAAAATCACATGTTTCTGATAACGAACACTTTAATCTCGACTATTACCCGATGACATTCGCCCATTTTGAGATGTGTAAACACCAAACAGGAAGAGAGTGAGGCAGTATTTGAGAAAAATTCGCATGTCAATTGTTGTATGGATAATTCGCATGGATAAGCGGCTTGATTAACTCCTTTTGTTAACGAGGATTATCCATACCGTGATATAGGTTGCTTAAATAATTACGAGGACTATCCATATATATACACCAAATATATACACCAAATATATACACCAAATGATATACACCAAAATATACCTAGCAGTAAAATAGGTACCTGGGTGTTAGTCAGCTGTCATGGGCTGCTTCCTGGGGGTGAAGGCCTGGTCGAGGACCGGGCCGCGGGGACACTAAAAAGCCCCGAAATCATCTCAAGATAACCTCAAGATAGATCCATAACGTGATATAGGTTGCTTAAATAATTGAAAGGTTAAAATAAGATCCCTCGTATGCGTCGAACTTGGTATCTGGGTCAGTGAGGGGAATGTATATTATCAAGTAACAAAAGTATTTGCACTGTATATTGACTTAATATTCCTTTACTGACTTTAACTCATGTAAATGATGTGCTCCGTTGGACCTGTAAATCAATACTTGGCTCCGTGCTACTCCAGAAAATAGGACTTACTCTTGACAATGACTAGCGATAAATAAGGAGCTGAATGGAGAACTTGATATAGATATGATATACACCAAAATAAATATGTTCAAAAAATTCTTATAAAAGTACATAAGTGAATATTAATATGCAGCCCATTCCACCCTGTTTTGGTAGCACTTATATAAAGTATGAGAACCATAGTACATATACCGACGTACAACGCAGTTAGAAAGTAGAAATCGGGTGCATTATGTACCCGATTTCTTGTGATATCACCCGAGGCCTTGTGCAATCGGGTGATATCATCATCAACACAAGAGTGAATAAGGCAACAGTGATACTAAAAGTGCCCATCTCGCAGGATGGTTAGTCATACAGGGCCATATGTTTAGTAGTCTGCACTGGCGAATTTTGGGTGCAATATGAGGATATCTTCACGAACTCATGAGTGAATAAAGCACAAACAAAACTGCCGGTTAAAACCTACGGACAACACAACCACGATGTCATTTAAAACTCTTAGAAAAATCGCGCAGGTTGGGCTTCAGATCGGGGAGCGGGTTGGGTAATAATTGTGAGCTAATATTTCTTAAAATAATTAACTTACGCCATCTATGACCAGCCTATTTCCGTTCCGTACACCAGATCTTTTCCCCTGCAAAGTTTAGTGAGGCTCCTTGCCCGAAGCGTCCGGTCTCCTACTTTGAACAAATAGACAAACAGGCTCTAATGATATAGATAAACTCTTATGTGTTATCTATAATTACAGCCAGTTTAACCAATGTTTATCATTTGATGGATAGTTTGGTGAATATAACTTAGATTACCACTTTACGATAATTATTCTCGGAACTAATTAAGCAAATAATTGAGTTTTTTTAATATGCTATTCACTAAATTAGCAACCTCATTGTTTTGACTATATCTAGATAGCATTGTTTAATAGGCAGCGAAAAGAGTGATTAGTTCGATTCCCGTTCATAATTAATTTCTTTGTAAATTTATATAAATGATTAAACCTGAGGTTAAAGCCTAATTTTAAAATACTAAGTAAATGAACGATAATTATAGAGATTGAACGGTATGTGGTACACTTACCTTGGCTTCCAATCACTGGTTCTGTGGATCAAAATCAGAAATAAATATCACTTGATTTGGTTCACATTGAATCACTAGATCAACAATAGTAATTTATTAATCATTAATATAATAAAAACAATAGTTAATTTTAGTATTGGGATTAAAACCAACACGAAATGTGAAGTATTTTTATGGTCTATCAAACATTTGAAGCCTATCAATGGCAAATCATTCTTATCTATCTATAGATCTATCAACGACATTTCTAACTTTAAGGGCTATCAAAGCCTAACAAAATACGGTGAGTTCTAAGGTCTATCAAATTTGAGGGATTATTAAGGCTTATCAAAATATGTAGTGATAGTAATTCCAATCAAACCCTTGGAGGTTAAAAGGGCCTATAAAGTACTGGAGAATTAATAAGGCCATTATATATATATATATATATATATATATATATATATATATATATATATATATATATATATATATATATTTGTGTGTGTAATATGCGAAGAAGCCTGGTGCACAGGTGTCCTGTACACCAGGATATATATATATATATATATATATATATATATATATATATATATATATATATATATATATATATATACATAGCGGTGCTGCAAAGTTTAGCAGTAAGAGAGAGAAACACGAACATTTCCCAACAGAACTTCGTTTGCTCTCCGGTCGATGCAGCTTTATTTGAAAGCGGTTTCTAGCTTACTTTATTTTTTTGTTGCTCTCCTGTTTTTATTTCAAAAATTCTGCGTCTGTTGCTTCATCTTCGTACACACCTGCGGTTTCGTAGGAGAGACTTACGCTCACCTTAGTGGGTTCGTCTAGGCGTTCGTCCGGACACGTACTGATTCGTATAGAACTACCTCTCGCATATAATGTTTCGTCTGCATCTACGCCCTGACTTATGATTTCGTATAGATATTAGTCCATATTTACGATACCGTTTCCACTCACTCCCAGAAACCATCGCAGAGGTTTTTGAGTCGGGTAAATATATATATATATATATATATATATATATATATATATATATATACAACTTTAGAACACTTTCCCACCAGGAGACTCGAACCCTCGCCAGCACAGAAGCCTTCCAGCAACTGGCATAACAGGTACGCCTATGCCAGTTGCTGGAAGGCTTCTGTGCTGGCGAGGGTTCGAGTCTCCTGGTGGGAAAGTGTTCTAAAGTTGTATACTTCACTCTCGTGTTTAGGAGAGTTGTGCCTTAAAATATATATATATATATATATATATATATATATATATATATATATATATATATATATATATATATATATATATATATATATATATATATATTCCCAGCGCTAAACTCGAACTATTGGCCAGAAGGAAGCAGTTCCCCTCAGCCCAACACACGCCCCGCTCCGTGCCGCAGCGCCACAGACAATATTTGAGATTAAATCGAGATTGTTGTTCTTGTACTTTGTCACGTAAGAGTAAGATAAGAAAATGAGCTTCGGCGAAGCAGAATGAGTTCCCCGACTCACTGCGTGTTATAGCGAGGGGCGTCGCTTGGTGCAGGGAGAGTCACGTGTAATATCAACACATCCTCCTGTTTAGATAGTAAGATTGACGAACTAAGCAATTAGATAGTTGAATTTTGAACTATTCGCCTTGTAGAGTCCTGAAAAATGAAGTTTAAAACAAACACAGGTGAAAACTGAGAACCCAAATGAGACACAAGGACATTAAAAAGAAGAAATCCACAAGGGCCGTGACGAAGATTCGAATCTACGTTCGAGAGCATCCCAGACGCTGCCTAAACCTGCCTTTTACATTAAAAAGAATTTGTCCAGTGTCAGAATAGTTAATAAATGGAATGCACTAGGAAGTAATATGATGGAAACCGACTCTATACACAGTTTCAAATGTAGATATGATACAAAGAGCCCAACATGTTCAGGAACCTTTTCACCAAGTGATAGACAGTTGAGAGGCGGGACCTAAGACCTGAAATTCAAATAAAGGTTCAATTAGCAAGTAGAACTAGCCTCCGGAGCATCGTGACTCAAGAAGTAACACAACAAGGAATCGTAAATACGACAGCCTGCACAAGGAGCACCCAGTATGACATACAGTTACAACCAGAAACAAACCACAATCGACTTGAGAATGGTCCAGGACGGACCGAAACGTCGTCGTTCCTTCACTATCTAGCGTGTGGTCTGGTCAAGCAGAAACCAGTATTGGCAAAACGGAATAGAACGCGGACTCCTCAACTCGTCCTAAGCCTAACAGACTCAATGCTTCCTTACACTCCTCCCTAATTATCTCCTCCCCAACTCAATCATATTCAAAAGCAAATATTCATAACACTTCTGCCAGCAAACTCTTTTTTCCTTCCCAGTACCTATTACCCAACTTACCACCACTGTCACGGGAGGCCTGGTCGACGACCGGGCCGCGGGGACGCTAAGCCCCGGAAGCACCTCAAGGTATCCACTACATCACTGCATCAACTCCCAGGCTCTCTCCAACGTCCACTCCCCCCACCCTTTATATACTTACGTCTCGTGATTTAATCCAGCATTATATTCGCAGACTGTGAATTGACAATGTAGAGAATGAAGGAGCAATGAAGAGTTTCTGGCGCAATAATACAGATGGAATGTCAAACAAAGCAGATGAAGTGAAAGAAAAAAGCTGCTGAGACAAATTCTCTTATGTAATAGCGTTAGTAGAAACTATAATGAAATGTTCACTAATGCAATATTGCCCAAACATTACCAGAGAGCATAACGAGAATGGAAGCAGAGGAAAGTTGCTCTACTTGTCATAAGTGACAGCACGTCGCTTGTAACCAGCAGTTTAGAGATTACCAATAATGCAGACATATGTTGCAAGAGTTATTTCATTGGAACTACAGCAAGTGATTTGGCTGTGATTTACAATTGTCCAGAGAATAGCATAAGACAGTGATGACAGCAAAAATAATACAAACATATATAGCAAAACAATTCTCCAATGTATAGCTGAATTGTTCCTTTGACTGAGAGCAAAGCTGCTACAATAATCGGAGATCTCCATCATGGGAAAATTGACAAGGAATCACTTGATTCGAGAGGGAAAGATAACATATAACGATTAAAAAATGATAGAATTTGCAGATAGAAACTTCTAAACTAAACATTTTAGGGAGAAACCACAAAGAATAGCGGGAGACCAACCAGCCATACTTCGAACAAATCCACAAGGGCCGTGACGAGGATTCGAACCTGCGTCCGGGAGCATCCCAGACACTGCCTTACTTCACCTATTCCTCGTGAAATGGACATTGAATACATTCATCATGCAGGCGATGAGTCACAATAACGTGGCTAAAGTAAGTTGACCAGACCACACACTAGAAGGTGAAGGGACGACGACGTTTCGGTCCGTCCTGGACCATACTCAAGTCGAAGTCGACTTGAGAATGGTCCAGGACGGACCGAAACGTCGTCGTCCCTTCACCTTCTAGTGTGTGGTCTAGTCAACATTCATCATGTAATGTCAATGGGAGCCAGTGACCATTAAGCAATGGTGTTTGATTATACAGTTCTTATGAAGAATCTGACAAGAGGTGTATTAAATGATGAAAGAATTTAACAGTTTTTGTATACAATATTGGTCACTATCAACCCACGCGGCTCGGTACACATATGTTTATGAGAACGTAACTCCAGCACGTGTTACTTTATGTAGGTGTTTAAATATTCGCGGAAAGCTCTTCTAACTCAGATGGTGTATATTAAATCCTAAATAAATTTATTGTGAGATAATTTCTTTCTGCTTGCATAATATCTCTGTTATCTCTCGCTTGGGAAGATAATGGGGAGGGGGGGGGGGGTTGTGGTGGAGAGTAGTTGTGGAGGGTTGTGGTGGTTGTGGTGGAGGGTAGTGGTGGTTGTGGTGGAGGGTAGTGGTGGTTGTGGTGGTTGTGGTGGAGGGTAGTGGTGGTTGTGGTGGAGGGTAGTGGTGGTTGTGGTGGAGGGTAGTAGTGGTTGTGGTGGTTGTGGTGGAGGGTTGTGGTGGTTGTGGTGGAGGGTAGTGGTGGTTGTGGTGGAGGGTAGTGGTGGTTGTGGTGGAGGGTTGTGGTGGTTGTGGTGGAGGGTAGTGGTGGTTGTGGTGGAGGGGTGTGGTGGTTGTGGTGGAGGGTAGTGGTGGTTGTGGTGGAGGGTAGTGGTGGTTGTGGTGGAGGGTTGTGGTGGTTGTGGTGGAGGGTAGTGGTGGTTGTGGTGGAGGGTTGTGGTGGTTGTGGTGGAGGGTAGTGGTGGTTGTGGTGGAGGGGTGTGGTGGTTGTGGTGGAGGGTAGTGGTGGTTGTGGTGGAGGGTAGTGGTGGTTGTGGTGGAGGGTAGTGGTGGTTGTGGTGGAGGGTAGTGGTGGTTGTGGTGGAGGGTAGTGGTGGTTGTGGTGGAGGGTAGTGGTGGTTGTGGTAGAGGGTAGTGGTGGTTGTGGTGGAGGGTAGTGGTGGTTGTGGTAGAGGGTAGTGGTGGTTGTGGTGGAGGGTAGTGGTGGTTGTGGTGGAGGGTAGTGGTGGTTGTGGTAGAGGGTAGTGGTGGTTGTGGTGGAGGGTAGTGGTGGTTGTGGTGGAGAGTGAACTTTCCCAATGGACCTTCTGCAAATTCTTAACTTAGCATAACAGGATGGTTATTTAAGACGAAGGAAGGGCTAATAAGCTGATATAATAATAAGCTAAAAAAGACCAGACTCTGAAACATACTTGATATTATTAATCAGTCTTTACCTCGACATTAAAAACCAATTATTTGATATAAATATACAATCTTCATCTAGTGTCAAAAAATAATATGATACGAATAAGTAATCTTTACCAAGTTACCAAAAAAAAAAATAATTCGGGACTCGAGCTGGTTGTTGGGGGCCCCGAAAAACTTGGTATTATTGGAAACGGGTTTTGGAAGACACTAAAGTGACCCAAGGAAAACAAGGACTGGTACAGGCTGCTGGGATAAAGGAAGGGAACATTTGGTGCGTCTACGACCTGCAGTCGCTGGGGTTCGCCGAAAATAATAATACGGTTACGACGGACAGCTTGTAAAAAAAAAGTACAAGTAGTCGTCGCACTTTACACTACTGTGGCCAGAAGTGGCGGTTGTGGTGGAGGGGACAGATCTCAGGTCTTGCCCAAGTATCGTAGGAATTGTCTGAACATCAGAGCCTGCCAACATTTTTAAAGTATCGCACCTGGTCTAACTCCGTGGACAACCAGCAGTTGGCACCTGTAACACAAGTCTCTCGGCCTTCAACAGTCTCATGCCGGAACTGTCTTTTTCAGCAACATCACTCCATCAGCTATTCATTCATTCCTAGACTGACTCGCATCTGGAACTTGTTTGCTCTTGAGGTGAATACACAGGATATCAGGTGAACGGATCACATGACGGCTCTGGCACTCAGTGGGCTTCAGGCTCATGCTATTTCATACGATGATTGCTACTTCGAGTTAAATAAAGTTTATTCCTAATGATGAATAAAATAAACTCATTCATCTAACTACTTTAAACGACAGCCATTATGAACCCTAGTCTTAGTTAAAAAGTGAGAGAGATAGAGAGACATACCGACAAAAACAGAGAAGAACAAACTATCAGGGGGAAAGCGCCAAGCTATTACGACTATATAGCACTGGGAAGGGGTCAGGATAAGGATTTGGGATGGGACGGTGGGGGGAAAGGAATGGTGCCCAACCACTTGGTGGACGGTCGGGGATTGAACGCCGACCGGCATGAAACGAGACCTTCGCTCTACCGTCCAGCCCAAGTGGTTGAACACAGAAACAGACGAAGAGACGAAGAAAGAGAGCAATAAAATATAAGTAATAAAATATAAGTAAGAAAATCCACTTTTCATTGTATATTTGGAGTTCACTTTAGTCCTAAACTTTCTTGACGCCAAAAATATACAATGATCTTTCACTATTAAGTTAACTATCGCCGTAGTGACAACAACAAAGCAAAGCAAGGAAAAAAAAAAAAGCATTTGCCTTTTTCATAATTGTTCATTTGTTTCACTGCTTTTTCCATATATATTCAGTGAACATTACCACAGACTACGCTAGCCTCTAATGGCTGCAAAATGTACAGGAGTTTCCAACCAGCCAACGGGTCTGAAAGCACTGACATAGGAACGAATAATAATTCCATGCTTAGCGAACACTTTCTAGCGAACTTTCTTTCTAGCTAACACTTTTTATCGTGTACAAAGTGTGTAGCGCTTAACTAATGTTACTATTTTTAATCAAATAGTGTAACTGAGGAGCTGGGATAAGATTTATGATACGACAACATGATATAGACTTGGTGTAGGGATTTGTGGAGAAGGCGCAGGACTCACATAGAATGTATTAGAGTTTATTAGGAAAAAGTATGTAGAAACGCATGTAATATTTTAGATACACATTTCTATGAGTCCTCCTTTACATGAAGACTCAATAATGATTCCCCCAGAGTTATTTGGTAATATATCAAGAAAGGTAATATATCAAGAGAGTAATATATGTTCTTAGCTCAGTGAAACATGAATTGAGATTATGAGGTAGAGAAAAGAATCAAATTCTTCCTCGTATGTCCTTGAGAGAGACAAATGCTAGACAACAATCCATACAGAAGGCGCCATCTTGTTATGAAGCAGAGTTCCAGGCAACAAAAGGTGCTTTTTTTGAGTATTTCTGTAGCGATCCAGAAGCAGTGCCCTCCCACTTCCTCCGTCTGTCTAGGGGACAATGAGAGTGACTGACTTTGCTTCCCATTCTCAGGGACAGGAAGCCTGTCAAGATCAGTGAAGTATCCTGTAGTTAACGGCTGCCCTTTCCCCCCATCAGGCAATGCATCAAGATTTGCTAATCGGTACTTGTTTTGTGATAAACAGATGCAACAGGTGATAGGATTGGTGGGCCAGCATGTCCATCCTTCGCGGGTTTCAGGTCCGGAATCTTTCACTTGCGGTTACATTTCCTTTCAGCAACAGTGGGAAAAGGAGTCATCAGCTTTCTTGAAGGTTTCCTTTCTTGACACCTGTGTCAAGCGCCTGTCTAGTGCTTGACACAGGATCTCCTGCCACGGTGTGGACTGCTCCTTGAGACGTGGCTCACAGGGGAAGGGTAATATGCCTGGTCACTGTGGTTCCGGTTCTCCCAAGGCTTTAAGACTTACCCAGGTTAATGACTGTTTACTTTTGCTTCTCACACTCCCATGAACACACCGGACGCAACATGGGGTAGCTGTTACACTGCTACACTGTTACACTGCTACACTGCTACACTGTTACACTGCTACACTGTTACACTGCTACACTGTTACACTGCTACACTGTTACACTGCCCGCTAAGGGCAAGAGAGCATCACTACAGTTTTCTGGAGTCTGCCCTACAACCCACTTCCAGGAGCGTCACATGGGCGTCACATGCGCGTCACATGGGCGTCACATGAGCGTCACATGGGCGTCACATGGGCGTCACATGAACGGGCGTAACACGCGTGAAGACTCGGCCATAAGGGTGAATCACGACACAGTGCTTGGCGCCTTTCCTCTATCCTCTCGTAAAACTCACATAAACTAAATTTGTTCTCATTTTCAATGTGTGTTTATGCCTTGGAGTTGTGTTTCCCCTCTCAAGGCTGCCCCATAATGCGTTCTTTTTAGGACACTCTCTCGCTCTCCGCTTTAAAAAAGGAGGGAAAAAATGAGGTACTACCAGAAGCAGCTGCCACCTCCAGCAGCAGCTGCTGCTGCTGCTGTGGCCCTCCTGCTCCTGTGCCGCTCTTATCACAAAGCCGATAATAGAGTGTTGATGGAAAATACGGAGAGTTTCAGGTGGGAGAAGAAAAACACTTAGAATGAAGCTGTATTTCCGTAGCTGCAGACGAGGACTTAAGGTACCGGATTCAGAAGTGCCTCATGGGGGCACTCAAGCGTCGCCTTAAGGGGGAGGGTCCCCCAATAACAATGAAATTGGCTCCATGGTCATCTGTTACCACTATAACCAGTATCGTCCGAACAACTGCTTCTTCAATCACTGAAACGACAATTATCACTGCAACTACTACCACCAGAGCCATTGCCGCTACCACAATCACCACTATACCTACCATCGCCATCACCGCAACCACCATTACCACGACTACCACCACCATCACCATGACTGATATTGCTTCACTCCATGTTCTTCCGTTATCTTGAGGTTATCTTGAGATGATTTCGGGGCTTTTTAGTGTCCCCGCGGCCCGGTCCTCGACCAGGCCTCCACCCCCAGGAAGCAGCCTGTGACAGCTGACTAACACCCAGGTACCTATTTTACTGCTAGGTAACAGGGGCATAGGGTGAAAGAAACTCTGCCCATTGTTTCTTGCCGGTGCCTGGGATCGAACCCAGGACGACAGGATCACAAGTCCAGCGTGCTGTCCGCTCGGCCGACCGGCTCCCTTCCCTTCCGTGTCTCCAACTATTACACAAAGTCTCGATTTATTTCTTACACAACAGCATTGGACCAATTTACTAGTTGGGCAAACATAGACTCATGAATCAGCGCCCGCACGAGACCACATCACTGATTGCTCCTGGAGATGCGAATATATATATGCTTTAGCAACACTTAAAATGACTCCCTGACTGGATACAAATTGGAGATTAACGCGAATTATCTACGTTCATTGAAGAAGACCCTTACTGAATGTACAGCGAACGTTAACGACAGAATGATCTACGTTCTTGGAAGAAGGTACATTGAATGAAAAGTGGAGATTAGTGTCAAAATATTCTACACTCTTGGAAAGAGGGTTTTAAGACTCCAAAGACTGTCTGTAGAGTGAAGGATGAATATCGATATTTTCGATAGGGAATTTAAACAAAAATGCAGTTTCAAAAATAAGAAGCCAAAGTGGACCCCATTACAACTCCAATTTGTAGATAAAATTGGTTATTAAAACGTTTTTATGAGGATAAATTAAAAAAAATCAATATAAGCATATATAGATAGAGGAAAGTGGACCCCATTACAACTGAAATTTGTAGATAAAATTGCTTATTAAAACGTTGACATATGTATAAATTAAAAAAATCAATATAAGCATATATAGATAGAGGAAAGTGGACCCCATTACAATTCCAATTTGTAAATAAAACTGCTTATTAAAAAGTTTTCATGAGAATAAAATTAAAAAAAATCAATATAAGCATAATTCTGCTGTGAAATGCTTACGAGTGTAACATTTCAGGTGATATTTGTGTATCTGTGTATACATATCCTCCCAACTCTTGGTCCGGCGCCACACTCAATCATTTACACCGTGTATACACTGCGTCTCGTCGACAAACTGGCCACAAAGCTTAATAAAGGCACATCAATAAGCGCTACATGCAACCATTATGTTACCTGCTATGGATATTAGCTTCAGTTATTGCCAATAACCCGCCGAGGGGATATTTTCTCATAATGAGTTGCCACGTGGCTATGATATCGTCGATAATGTCCCCTGGCCTGCGATAATGACGAGGCGGTATGCAGGAAATTATATTTTAATGGACATATATCGCCATAATGGCCAGAATGTCAGTGAAAACACTAATAGAAAAATGGGATAAGGAGCTGTATGTGCTTGTAAGCACCTGCATGTTTTTTTTCACTTGTTAGTGATGACATGGGTTGAACTTTAGCTCTTGGGACACTAACTGAGAAGTGCAGATGTTTCTGATCACTCTGTGGTCTGCCTCACTATGACTGTTTCTCAGTAAAAACAACGTAACTCATATGCTCACTTAATCGAGTGCTCTTTAACTGCATAAGCTGTTGAGTATTTTGTACGGCATAATCATATCTCTCCTGTCGTTTCTCCTATTTCCTACAGTCCGTTTTCCTACTTTGCAAGCCTTTTGGTAGCAGACATATGAGTGCATCCTGAGTATGGCAGAAACATCAGTGAGGAGATCAAGGAGACTAGCACGAATGTTCTTTCTAATATATATATCAATATATATATATATATATATATATATATATATATATATATATATATATATATATATATATATATATATATATATATATATGCGAACAAGCCTGAATGGTCCCCAGGACAATATATATATATATATATATATATATATATATATATGTGTGTGTGTGTGTGTGTGTGTGTGTGTGTGTGTGTGTGTGTGTGTGTGTATGTGTGTGTGTGTGTGTGTGTGTGTGTGTGTGTGTGTGTATGTGTGTGTATGTGTGTGTGTGTGTGTGTGTGTGTGTGTGTGTGTGTGTGTGTGTGTGTGTGTGTACTTTCCAAAAACCCTAACAAGCTGAGTCAAATTGGCTCCCGTTCATGTCTTTTACTATAATTCTGAAACAAACAGAACCAGCCATGAGTGTAATGGCAAAAAATTATATAATACAGTTAAAAAAAATAAGGTGAATTCTACCATATATAATCGACCCGTCATTTCCGACTGGACAAAATTTAAAATAATAATTTGGTTAATTATCGTCAGACATTTGACCGATTTTCTGCTTTTCTGGGTACATCCACTATACATAAAAAAAGGAGGTCGAATCGAAAAAGACAAGAATCTATTTTTGGAAAACTAATTAATTTTCAATTTCTCTGAACGCGAAGAGAGAAAACCAAATACATCACCGAAAATTTATTTACATAAATTATTGTGAAGAGCAGAAAGTGTTCTGTGGAAACACTTTGGAACTAATATCAGCCTTGGACATCTAAATCAAGTGTTCGAGGCAGAACACTTTAAGGAGTTGCTTAAAGAAAATATAAAATATACATACATTCATACATATACATGTATCTATATCCAGCCTTCATATCTTGCCTGTGTGTGTTGTGCTTGTACGTGCTTCCTGTATAGCCTGCCTGCATGTGTTGTGCTTGTACGTGCTTCCTGTATAGCCTGCCTGCATGTGTTCTGCTTGTACGTGCTTCCTGTATAGCCTGCCTGTGTGTGTTCTGCTTGTACGTGCTTCCTGTATAGCCTGCCTGCATGTGTTCTGCTTGTACGTGCTTCCTGTATAGCCTGCCTGTGTGTGTTCTGCTTGTACGTGCTTCCTGTATAGCCTGCCTGCATGTGTTCTGCTTGTACGTGCTTCCTGTATAGCCTGCCTGTGTGTGTTCTGCTTGTACGTGCTTCCTGTATAGCCTGCCTGCATGTGTTCTGCTTGTACGTGCTTCCTGTATAGCCTGCCTGTGTGTGTTCTGCTTGTACGTGCTTCCTGTATAGCCTGCCTGCATGTGTTCTGCTTGTACGTGCTTCCTGTATAGCCTGCCTGTGTGTGTTCTGCTTGTACGTGCTTCCTGTATAGCCTGCCTGCATGTGTTCTGCTTGTACGTGCTTCCTGTATAGCCTGCCTGTGTGTGTTGTGCTTGTACGTGCTTCCTGTATAGCCTGCCTGCATGTGTTCTGCTTGTACGTGCTTCCTGTATAGCCTGCCTGCATGTGTTCTGCTTGTACGTGCTTCCTGTATAGCCTGCCTGTGTGTGTTGTGCTTGTACGTGCTTACTGTATAGCCTGCCTGCATGATTTGTATATTTGTCCTGTCTCAATAACTTTCCTTGTCAGTATATAACGTTATTAATGTCCGAAATATATTGTTCGGAATATATATTTCCTGACTCTTTGCTTCACATGAATGTCTTGTTTACAAAGCCCTTCTCTGTAAGTCTCGCCTATAAGCCCTGTTTGATTTTTTGTTGTGTATGTGTGTGTGTGATTATGTATATATGTATTGTACATCACCATACATGTGTGTCTGTGGGTCAGTGTTTCTTGATAATTTACCTATTTCATTTTCGTTAATATTGACTCCTCTTTATGTACTTTTTTATATTTTCTTGTTTCTATTCTTCTCCTGAATCTTGAGTATCTCTTCTTACCTGGTTCTCGTTATGTCTCTCTCTCCGTCTTTCTCTTCTTTCTTTCCTATGTCTTTTCCATTTCACTCTATTTCCCCTCTTTGTATCTATCCCTACATCCCCTCCCATAAAATACATTAAACTCCACCCACAACAGTTCTTTTTAACATTACATGTCTTCAGAAATGTATTTTGACAAAATCATCTTCGTCAATATCATCCAGCACCATCAGAGACCTCAATCATCATATCTTCAGAGACCGTGAGACTGAAGACCTTCGTCTGTGAGTTACTAACTACTAACTCACAGATTAGGACAGTTAAGCGTCTGAGTTCTCTACACACAGAGATCACACTAACGTGATGCATCAAATGAACAAATTCAGTAGAACTTCGGTTCCAACCCTTTTCCCTGTCGTAGCTCAGTCGATTAAGGCAGTGTCTGGGATGCTCCCGGACCCAGGTTCGAATCCTCGTCACGGCCCTTGTGGATTTGTTCGTATGAGTTCATCTCCGCTGGGTACACAAAGAGCTTTTACCCAGTGTGCAAAAATGTCTCGATCACAGCAAGGAAGAGTTTAATTTACAAGAAAATTAAAACAAAATATGCCCCCCAAGAAAGGCAGTACTACGCCAATCACGTTCGTGTTAATTGTTGTTGTTTAAGATTCGCTTCCTGGAACAAAAAGTTTCAAGCAGCACGGGCTATGGTGAGCCCGTCTCGTGTTAATTGTCGTACAAATATCAGAGATTCTGTATAACGGAATAGAGAAATATATAAAGCCACGGGAAGCCTTCACAAGCACATCCTTCCCGCCCTAACTGGACAATGATCACGAAAGAACTGTTGTCTGACACTGAGAACTTGCCATCCTTTAGTATTATAATGAATGCTTCCTCCTAGAAATAAACTTACCACAGGTTTATTCCGCTTTATTCTCCTTCCACCCCCAACCCACCCCCACGGCCCACCCTCTTTCGTTGTGTACTTATGCAGCCACACCCTATCACCCACCCTCTATCCCCCCCCTCTCCCAGTTCCCCCCTTCCACTGGCTTTCCCTCCCTCTCCTCTCTCCCCCCTCCACCCAATCTCCCTCCCACCAGCCTCCGCGGCATCGTTATCTCGAAGGAGAAAGACAGAGAGAGGGAAAAAAACAAGGTGGTAAAGTAATTTTCTGCTGTGGAATCCCAATATCTCGCTGCTAATGAAGGCATAATGGAGGTTCTGCAGGAGGAGTCTGGAATGAGGACTCTGCACAAGGGGCTGTATGGGACAGAGGAAAGAGAGAGAGAAAGTGGATCAGAACAGATTGGATGTGGGGCGTAGGTGCCAGCTAGGAAAATAATGCAAGATGAAAAGGGGTGAAAAACGGAATGGAACGAGAGTTGAGGATGCTGGGATGGTAAGTTACGTAAGGGAGCCGGTCGGCCGAGCGGACAGCACGCTGGACTTGTAATCCTGCGGTCCTGGGTTCGATCTCAGGCGCCGGCGAGAAACAATGGGCAGAATTTCACCCTATGCCCCTGTTACCTAGCAGTAAAATAGGTTAATGGGTGTTAGTCAGCTGTCACGGGCTGCTTTCTGGGGGTGGAGGCCTGGTCGAAGACCGGGCCGCGGGGACACTAAAAGCCCCGAAATCATCTCAAGATAACCTCAAGATAACTCAAGATGGTGTTAGAGTCGATATTACATATGAACACACTAGCTAGTGAGACTTGGGAGAAATGGCGAACATTTCACGGTTTATGGAAAAATGTTCCATGCCGAATGAAAAATAATAATAATACTAAAAAGGGGAGCTTCGGGAAAGGGGATATTTAGTGGCCACGCCCCCATTAACATTAGGTATGTTAGGGAAGATTAACAAGATGCTAACGAGGTGCTGGGTCTAATTCTCATATGTCCTGCAGTGTGTGTAGCAACCCACTTTAACGATAAGAAAGTGCGGTTGACACCGCCTCTCTGGTATATATAAAGAGTGAGGAGCTATACTAGGATTTACAGCCTCGTAAAATGACCATCCCCGGCTTGGAGATGGGCTTTGATCCACTCCTTCGCTGCCTTATATTATTTTTGGACGCTGCAAACTCTGAATCTTTTTTTTATCTCCTCTAATTCTCAAAGAGTTCTCATCAGTATACATTTTCACATTAGCAAAATATAATACTGTCGTTTTGGTAAATATTGAATTCAGTGTTGGTCAAGTTGGAAGTCCCCTTTGGGAATGAGTATCACAATGTGTACTGATTTCCCCACTTTAGGGGGATTTTCTTCTAATATTACTTTGCCCTTTTATTAGCAGATAAGCTTCCTAGCCACACGTTTGATTCCATTTGCACACCCTCTCACTAGATATGTTACTGGAAAGGTTCATCCCACATGAAAATAATTATTACGTAATGATACACAGCTCCAACAACATCATTTTAAGTTCCCCTAACTTATTAGATATACCATCCACATTTGTGTAAATTACAGAAATACTGCTCAGTGCCACTGAAGGGGCTGTGCCCCCTGAAGAAAAGTGTTTGGCAGAACAAGGACCTCTTTTGACGGACATAGGGAAGGAGTGTCAGCTTTGGAGACATGGTTGTTGTTTAAGATTCAGCTACTAGGAACAATAAGTTCCAAGTAGCACGGGCTATGGTGAGCCCGTAGTGAACTTACCTGACACAGGAGCGGGGCTGTAACTTGGAGTTACCAGCGTGTTGGTGTTACCAGCAAAGAGCCCCAATCGCTGCTACGTTCTTAGTACGTGGGCGTGCATGTTCACAGCCCTGTAATCATCTGCCAGTTACTGCACGGGCTGAGTTTAGATTTTTTCACACAGCATGTTAATGGGCATGTTGATGATTATATATGTAAGACTTATGTTTCTACCGATATATATATATCTATTTGAACACGCAAATGTGTTTGGTATATAGAGGCCGCAATGTTTTCCAAGCCCTGCTCATGTGAATTCATGCATTCTCGGCTTTGCTTATGTATATATGTGTCTGTCTGTCTGTCTGTCTGTCTGTCTGTCTGTCTGTCTGTCTGTCTGTCTGTCTGTATGCACATTTGAATGTAGATGGTTGAGATAGGAAATTTGAATAAATTAAAAACAAAAAAGATATTTAAAGGACCTATTATTAAGTTTTGGAGTCTTATTGATGGCTTTACCATCAATAAGACTCCTCTCTCTCTCTCTCTCTCTCTCTCTCTCTCTCTCTCTCTCTCTCTCTCTCTCCCCCTCTCCCCCCTCACATAAACCATCCCCCAGCAAAGATCTGCTCCCCTTTAAATGTGAGAGATAAACACACGCTCGCAGCTTGCCAACCTGAAGGAGACGGATGTCTCTATGACGAACACAACCACCTGAAGGTAGTGACAGATCTTTTCCATTATCTCTCTCTCTCTCTCTGTTCCTCATCCTTTCCTCACCCTATATACATTCCTTTTTCCGTCTCTTCCATCTTGTCATCCCGGGCTGTATCTGTAGTCACGTTCACATCAAATGTTAACAGCAGCGATTATCACACAAATCGTGGGAACGAATGTGTACTTGTGCTCAATATTACACAGAACGTGCACATGTGCTCTATATATTTCTCAGAAAGTGCACATGTGCTCTACATATTACTCAGAAAGTGCACATGTGCTCTATATATTACTCAGAAAGTGCACATGTGCTCTATATTACTCAGAATGTGCACATGTGCTCTATATATTACTCAGAACGTGCACATGTGCTCTATATTACTCAGAATGTGCACATGTGTTCTATATATTACTCAGAACGACGGAATTCCTTTGTTCGATGGTTCCATTGCATTGCCGAGCCATTCAATCTCTTTGAGTTGTAACGAGATGAAATGAAGTATTTTTAACCTCATTTCTGGGAGTGAGGAAGAATGTAGGGAGTGTGGGGAGGAGGATTCTCTCTTACTGGTGGTAAAGGGGCGTTGATCTGTCAAACTTGTGACGCTTAGAAGTTTACCTGTCAAGACTCGTCAAAGATGGACGGTTGCCTGTCAAAATTTTGAAGCCTGAGCCTGTCAAACTTGGGAAATCTGGACGGTTGGTTGTCAAGCGAAGTTTCGAAGATTGCCTGCCAAACTCTTTAGGGGGGACGTACAGTTGCCTGTCAAACTCTTGGGGGTACGTACCTGTACCATACCTGTTCGCATCCCAGCAAGAAATGTACAATGGAATAGTGTTGCTGGCCGGGATGGGTCCGTCCAGAAGCCTTGTAACAGCCCCTTGTGACACGAGGCGTTGAGGAATCTTTTTCACTTTTTGAAAGCTTTAATGTGCAAGAAGGGAATTTTTTTTTGTCAAATTAAAATTGTTGACGAAAGAGTCTTGGGAAGAGATTGTTATTCTTGAAGGTAATTTAAGATAGAGAAGGATCGCAACAAGATTTTATTAAATGTAAAGAAAATATACTTCAGGGTAGAAACAAGGACACACACACAAACACACACACTGTTGAGAGGCGGGACCAAAGAGCCAAAGCTCAACCCCCGCAAGCACAAATAGGTGAATACAAATAGGTGAGTACACACACACACACACACACACACACACACACACACACACACACATACATAGGAAGTGATGTGGTGGAGGCTGACTCCATACACAGTTTCAAATGTAGATATGATAGAGCCCAGTAGGCTCAGGAATCTGTACACCAGTTGATTGACAGTTGAGAGGCGGGGCCAAAGAGACAAAGCTCAACCCCCGCAAGCACAAATAGGTGAGTACACACACACACACACACACACACACACACACACACACACACACACACACACACACACACACACACACACACACCCCAGGAAGCAGCCCGTGACAGCTGACTAACTCCCAGGTACCTATTTACTGCTAGGTAACAGGGGCATTCAGGGTGAAAGAAACTTTGCCCATTTGTTTCTGCCTCGTGCGGGAATCGAACCCGCGCCACAGAATTACGAATCCTGCGCACTATCCACCAGGCTACGAGGCCCCTATGTGCATGTGTATGTGCAATTATACTTTTGTAAATTCTAATAATTTTGTTGACGTTCTTTAAGAACAGCTCTTGGTCTCTCATTGCTTAAAAATGTTTGCTATATATTCTTTGCAATTCTCCTGCTGTCCGTTTTTTTATCTATATGTTTTAATAAATTTAAAAACTCTCTTCATTAATTTTTTCGTTTTTTTTTTTAAACTTTTTAAGTTCTAGAGTCATTAGCTCTAATTTGCATAAATTTTTATGTATCATCAAGTCTCTCGACTTGGCAATGGTCCAAGATGGACCGAAACGTCACTAATTCCTATATTTTCCGATGTGTGAGGGTATAATTTTCGGCCACGTTAATTGTGACTTTATCTGCATGCATAGTTAATGAATGTCTGGCCCTTAATGACTTGGAGGCGTTGGAGACACTCACGTTTTGGAGTGTGTCCTTAAGAGTATTCATCACCACCACTGGATCCTGTTCTATCTTTAGTCTAAGACGATACTAGTTATTATCTAAGCCTGTTTGACCCATGTAATTAGGCACAAGCATATAATTGATGATTGATTGATTGATGAAGATTAAGCCACCCAAGAGGTGGCACGGGCATGAATAGCCCGTAAGTGGTGGCCCTTTTGAGCCATTACCAGTATCAAGAGCTGATACTGGAGATCTGTGGAGGTGCGACTGCACCCTGCGTGACGGGAGATGTCTCCCGGACCAAGTGATGACCAGATGGTGATATAATTGATGATAATCTAATTATAGTTCGCTAATACACTCTGCAGTGGATACAGTGTCACTCTGTTAGTCACGTTATGTGCAGTATTGGATGGGTGACCGCTCCTAACATGCCTCGTTAACCTGGCGATGGTAATCCATATCAATTATTTTCAGTTACGTTCATATTCTTTTGTTTCGGAAATGTCCTTATTAACTTGTCCATCAATGAGAATTTCCTGAGATATTGACACATTTTTCTGAGGTTCATTACCTGACACTAATCTATATAGTGAGCTATGGTCTCCAACGTTCAAAATTAAGGGTATTATGAAAAGTAGTGAGTCACAGGCATTTATGTTTTCTGATAACTCTTTATAGTTATAACTCTTTATTATACATAATCTAATTATTTTTCATATTCATACAGTAAGTATGAAGTGAGATATTTTTATTTATTTACATGAACAGTAAGACTACTGCATGCTGAACAAAATATATGGTTTCTTTTCAGAAACGTTTGATTTTAAGTGTTTTTTTTTCTTGAGACATTAACCAAAGGAAACTTGCTTCAACCCGCCTTCAACTATGGGGCTGTTTATATTCCGTTTCAAGTTATTATGTTGTGAAGGGAAAGTTTTCCGTTCTAATGCAACACAAAAGTTACAGTTGAATGTTGTTCTCTTCTTTCCGTCTACTATATTCACTTCCTTCACTTCTCTCTCTCTCTCTCTTCCTTCCTTCCTGACTCCTTTCCCATTGTAAGTCACTTCCTATCTCCTTCCCTTCTTTCTACTCTTCATCCTTCCCATCCTTCGAAATTTTGTCACTTGCTCCTCTTCCTCCTCCCATCCCTCTTTCCTTCCCTCACTATATACCTCACTCCTTCCCTACCTCTCCTATCCAGCTCACCGCACTCCGCCTCCCACTAAACACTCTACACCATCACTCAGAAAATAACAAACTCGCACCTTTCCCCTGTGATAAATGACCGCCAGCCTCCTCAACCGGGCAGTGTTTTGCTTCTACAACATTACCGGCCTTTTTTTGCGTGCCTCACCACTCCACTCCTGCCTTCAATCACTACACACACACACACACACACACACACACACACACACACACACACACACACACACACACACACACACACACACGATGTGGTGGAGGCTGACTCCATACACAGTTTTAAATGTAGATATGATAGAGTTCAGTAGGCTCAGGAATCTGTACACCAGTTGATTGACAGTTGAGAGGCGGGACCAAAGAGCCAAAGCTCAACCCCCCGCAAGCACAAATAGGTGAGTACAAATAGGTGAGTACACGCACCACCACCAGACTAGTCCCAGAACTGAGAGGTATGAACATCCAGGAATGGCTATGGAAGTTTAGCCTCATGTCCCTGGAAGACAGAAGAGTAGAGGGAGCCATGATCACCTCCTACAAAATTCTCAGAGGAATTGACAGGGTGCAGATACAGACTATTTAGCATGGGTGGAACACGAACAAGGGGGACACAGGTGGAAACTGAGTACTCAAATGAGCCACAGAGACATTAGAAAGAATTTGTTCAGTATTAGAGTAAGTTAACAATGGAATGCATTAGTCAGTGATGTGGTGGAGGCTGACCCCATACACAGTTCCAAATGAAGATATGATAGAGCTCAATAAGTCCAGGCAGTTGATTGACAATTGAGAGGCGGGACCAAAGACCCGAAGGTCAACCGCAGTAAGCACAACTAGGTGAACACACGTTACAAACACAATACAAACAACCACAAACAATCTCACTCAACAAAGACAAACAACCACCACAACCAGGCTTATTAATTTTCTTACCAATAACAACGACTGATCATATACGGGCTCACCATAGCCCGTGCTACTTGGAACTTGTTCAAAGTAGCTGAATCTATAACAACAACAACAGACTGATCATATCAAGTCAAAAATCAATACACACACACACACACACACACACACATTTCCCTTCCCAGGACGAGTGATGTAGTGGTCCTCCTCTCTGACAGTTATCTATACATACAGTTATCTATACATACAGTTATCTATACATACAGTTATCTATACATGTCACTGTATTTATAACCTGGGATATAACCTGGATGCCTCTGGGATATAACCCCTAGCGGTGGCCGTCTGAGGAAGGAACGTTACGTAAAATAACGTTACGTAACGTTACGTAAAATATTCATCGATGCTGCTCCCTGACACTAAAGCCCCGAAATAATCTCATGATAACCTCAAGATAACCTGCTAAAGTTATGCAGCCCTTTACGGTGGGGGCGGGAGTACGGTAGATGGCTGGCCTGGCCCTGTTCTCCTGTGGCTGTGATGACCTGATAAGGTTATAATAAAAGATATAGCAATATATAACTGTACATATATGCTCTCGTATGTGCTTGAGGGGATTAATGTGCGGTTTTTTGGTCTCGCCTCTAAGCTTTCAATCAACTGCGGGAGGGTGGGATTTATCGGGGGGAAAGCGGCATGCCATTACGACTATATAATACTGGGAAAGGGTTAAGATAAGGATTTGGGATGGGACGGGGAAATGGAATTGTGCTCAACCACTTGGGTGGTCGGGGATTGAACGTCGACCTGTAAGAAGCGAAACTGTCGCTCTACCGTCTAGGCCAAGTAGTTGGACAATCAACTGTGGGATTGAACTGGATCCTGACTCTTTTTGGGTGCAGTCGTCAAGCAATGGATAGTGTCTGCCTCTACCAATGTCGACAATTAACAAGGACTGAAGACACCACACAATATCTCCCTCACCATAGCAAGGAAAGGAAAATCTTATACAGTTAGTGAGATCACAACTCCAGTAGTTACAGAGGTGATTCAGACTGTTACGAAGAAACACCCTCCGCCAGTTCTAAACTATCTGCTAGTAAGTACCCGTACAGCGCCACGTCGAATTAATAAGACGGCCAATGATGTGAACATCAAATTTGGAATCTAAATTTGAACACGCCAAGTTTTCACTAAAATCTAATCAGTCAACTTTCGGCAATTCAAATATTCTGCTGTCTCATGTGAGGCATTTCAGTCGAAGTCAAAAGTGTATTATTTACTCATTTTTGCTTGTCAAGTATCTTAAGATGAGACAATTTTCCCAATATATTCCTCAGTAGTATATTTACCTTGGCTGTTGCTGTTACACCAGCAAGAAACGACCGCAACAGAGTATTTACCACTTTCCTGAATTTAAAGTTACCTCATGAACGTAGTGTTCATTGTTATATAACACCGAAACCCCTTATAGACGAAAAACGCAGTAGTGAACCGCCTCTCATCACATCAATGCCAGGAGGTATTCTTCCAAACTACATCATTTGAAGAGCAAACATCCCACTCAACTACTACAACTTAACTGCAGCATTAGAGGAGGATCATATGCCCATTCCTCCTTACTTTTTACCCTTGTATCAAGCGCAGTCTGTCACTTCATCTCTCATACATAACTCTTGACAGGGACGCGTAAAGGCCGAGTGAGCTTAACTTATGTCACAATTTTAAGAGTCTGGTGGACACAATCGACTTGATAATGGTCCATGACGGACCGAAACGTCGTCGTCTCTTTAATTGCTAGTGTGTGGTTTGGTCAACATTCTTCAGCCAAGTTATTGTGACTTATCATCTGCAGTTTGGTTCACTTTTGCCCCATGCTCCTTTTCTCTTCCAACCCCCCCTTTCCTATCTCTCCCTTATTTGCTGCTTCTCTTCCTGTCTCTCTCCACTTCCTTCTCGTTCCCTCCATTTTCCTCTTTCACCCCGTTCTTCTCCCCTATTCCCATGCCGAACCTTCCTTCTCTTTTTCCGTTCCGGAATTTCAAAAGGAATACCAACGTGGTTCTGCTGTTGACTGGCCCATGTTAGGAGAGAGGCGTTGGGACTGTTTTGTCTCTTAGATGACGTTTATAGCGTTTGTTTGTGTGCATGTACAAGCGTGTATGCGTGTGCGTGACTTTCAATCTCTTGCGTGCGTACTTGCGCGGGTTGAGCTTCGGGTTTTGGGTCCTGTCCTCCAGCCATCATTCGACTGGTGTCAGGGGGGATTCTTGAAGACTTTGGTTAGGGTCACGTCATTTGAAGCTATTGAATTTATCATCTCTATGTGTGACATAGTTTAAGCCATTTAAATTCGGCTCTGATAAGCTATTTTTTATATAGTGTTTAAGTGGTTAATTCTCGTATTTAGTTCCTATCTTTGTCCCCAAACACACGATACGATATCGGCTGTCATATCCCTCACACGATATCCTCTACCATTCTAGTCCCTTATACGATACCTTTCCATCAATCACCACTCCTATTGTCTTCCTTACCAATGACCTTGAGTATTTGGTAGCACGCCTTCGCATTTTTAATGTTTTTTGGGGGGGATTTTCAACTTGTTTTTATTCGTAGAGGCAGAATCTTCATGCTGCCTCAGTTTTAAATAAAAAATTTTAAACACAAAGATACATATAAATATACACGAGTTATGTTTTAAATACAAAGGCTAGTCGAAAAGTTTAATTTTGTCGATATATTATAACAAATCAGAAGCATAACTCGATTTAATTATTCAATAGACTCTTCTTGAAGTTATCTTGAGATGATTTCGGGGCTTTAGTGTCCCCGCGGCCCGGTCCTCGACCAGGCCTCCACCCCCAGGAAGCAGCCCGTGACAGCTGACTAACACCCAGGTACCTATTTTACTGCTAGCTAACAGGGGCATAGGATGAAAGAAACTCAGCCCATTGTTTCTCGCCGGCGCCGAAAATCGAACCCGGGACCACAGGATCACAAGTCCAGTGTGCTGTCCGCTCGGCCGACCGGCTCTCTCTTCACTAAACTTGCGCCACAAGTCCCTTGGAACCCAATATGACAATCAGATAATCAGAATCTGATAATCAATCTGATTATCTGACAATCAGATAATCAGTCCCGGTAATCTGTCTAACCCTTCTCCTTTACATCACCAAATTGGATAATCAGAAAATCGACTTGAAGGTTGACTAAACATTACAATTCCCAATACATTAAAATCCAACCTTTATGCTTTCTATAAAAATGATATATAACTAATGATACGCATAGAGATCAATGGTAAATTTGGAAAAAAAACTTTCAACTAAACGCCCCACTCAACTTGGTGCTCGGAAATTAAAATAAGGAAAACATTTTCAAATCCCAAATCATATCTGCAGGATCAGAAAATAGCATTAAATATTAATCTTATCAGCAGCCTTGACGTACTATAAAGTTTCAAGAGAAACTAACAAATAAATCAACAGAACTATATCAGCTATTTACGAGAATAAATACAACATTCAAATGGCGTTTTCCTAACATTAAAATTTAACGTCACTAGCAGAGAGAAATAAAACTTACCAAATGACTGGAAAATCACGCATTTCATGACGATATTCAATAAAAGATGAAAGGCAATGTTCATTAATCCTTGTACTGTAATCCCTGTTCACGAACGCATTCCAGGGTACACGTCCACCATGCCTGTATTTACTATTTGTATTTCCTATTTGTGCCTACAGGATTGAGTTGTTAGCTGGTGTCTATGGTGTATGGTGTCTATTAATCTTGTTTAAATTACCAATCAAGCTGTCAATGTAATCAATCAGAGCTTTAATATACCAATGTGCTTTAATATACCAATGTGCTTTAATATACTTACTAATCTCTCTCATCTCATTTTTTTTCTTGCAATGTATTTGTTATCATTTTATTAATTCTGATAGAATTTACCTACTTAAAATTATCTGTTAGATTAAGGACCTGCCCGAAACGCTGCGCGTACTAGTGGCTTTACAAGAGTGTAAATACTGTACTATGCTATGTATTCTCACAAACCCATTGTACCTTCTTGTATATAAATAAATAAATAATAAATAAAGCTCTTGGACGTCGCCTCACTTACTGACTCTCATATCTACTACATACATTACTTTCTAAAACCCACACAGGTCCAGAGGATGCAGCTCGCAGCAGCTGTCTAACTCCCAAGTTCCTATTTACTGCTAGGTGAGCAGGTGCATGTGGTGAAAGAAACTGTTCTGGTTTGTTTCTGCCTCAACCGGGAGTCAAACCCCCAGCCCCTTGGATTACAACTCCCGCGCGGGGGATTTGAACATGTTTACCAATGGAGATCATGATACGGATTCACAAAACAGTTACGCAAGTACTTACGAACGTGTACATCTTTCCTCAATCTTTGACGGCTTTGGTTACATATATTGAACAGTTTACAAGCATGAAAACGTCCGAATCAACTGTTGTTATTGTTATAAACAGCCTCCTGGTGCTTCGGAGCTCATTAACTGTTTAATAATTGTAAACAAAGCCGCCAAAGATTAAGAAAAGATGGACAGGTTCGTAAGTGCTTGCGAAACTGCTTCGTGAATCTGGCCCCATATCTCTTGAAGTACTTCAGACGTCTCTGTGGATGAGGTTAGTTTTAAACTCTATGTTGTCATCTCAGTGGCCTCAGAGCCTCTGTGGGGGGAACATGTCACACGTCCCTCCTCCTCTCTGCCTCTTACCCTACTCCTAAGACATCTTTAAACTTAATATTCACAAACTGCCAATATTAGCGATAACTATTTTCTAACTATGATGTCTCTATTTGATCTTGTATTCCCCATGACTTATATTACAGTAACTAATTGATTTTACTCTAAGTTTCTGCAGTCTTTCTTGAACAAGTGCACCATCTGAGGTGGGTCAGGTTATCTAGAGATGATTTCAGGGCGTTTTAGTGTCCTCGACCAGGCCTCCACCCCCAGGAAGCAGCCCGTGACAGCTGATTAACACCAAGGTACCTATTTTACTGCTAGGTAACAGGGGCATAGGGTGAAAGAAACTCTGCCCATTGTTTCTCGCCGGCGCCTAGGATCGAACCCAGGACCACAGGATCACAAGTCCAGCGTGCTGTCCCCTCGGCCGACCGGCTCCCGTTTAAAGATTCAGAGTGACCTAGAGGGAAAAGTAGAAGATCCATAAGAGATGCGTTTAATATAGGGATATGTAAGGTGATTATAATGATAACTACGAATTTGACATGTAGGGGAACACCCTTAACGAGGCCAACACATTCAAGGTGTCTGAGTAATCATCATTAGTGATCTTAACTACCAAATGTCCGACGACGAACAAGAAAATATCAACAGTGTTGTGTCCCCTCCCGCCAAACACACACCGAAACTACGACGTTGGTACAACGTTCGAACAAGTTTTAACACCTCCTAACCAGTTATAACAACCAATATAGCAAGTTGTACCAACGTTCTAATACGTCATAAACACGTTAAGCCAAGATGTAACAACTTGATTACAAGTTGTAACAAGCGGAAAATAGAGACAGTTTCGGTTTGTGTTTCCAGGGCTGAGAAAAGTTGTAATAAAACAGATGATATAAAACTCTATGAATGAACTTTATGAACTCTATGAACTTTAATAATGCTTCAGTTAACTCCCACATGAACACAAAATATAATTTGTCTAATATAATAATACGAGAAAGCCAAGTTTGACAGAATACTCAGAAACTCGACTGAATACCTTCACTAAGAAATATAACACACGAATAGCAATCTCAAAGATCTAAATTCATTTCCTTTAAACGAGCATCAAAAGAGCCACTGAAATTCCTTTTCAGAAAATCCTTTGACCAAGGCAAAACCTCCCAAAGTTGGATATAACCAAACATGACCCCAGTCAGAATAAAAAGCAGAACTTCAGCAGAGAATTCCAATCAAACATCTTATCCCCAAAAATATGCATGTTACAGTAGTCCTGTAGACTAATAAGACATTAAACATCTAGGGAAAAGAGATGCATTTCCAATGTAGGACAAAGTTCTTTAGCTTTCACCGTCGTAGAACACCGAGATGAATTCACCCATGATGGAGGAGCCACACAGTATGTTCAGTCGTCGATGGAACGGCCGGATACATTGATAGATAGATAGATAGATAGATAGATAGATAGATAGATAGATAGATAGATAGATAGATAGTAGTAATAGTAGAGAACATGGCTGTATGTACGAACTATCGCACGAGATACAGTTTGTAGTGGTTGTTGAAATGTGTGTGTGTGTGTGTGTGTGTGTGTGTGTGTGTGTGTGTGTGTGTGTGTGTGTGTGTGTGTGTGTGTGTGTGTGTGTCTGCTGGTAGTAGGGACACGTCTGCTGTTCTCGTAGCAATTTAATAATTAATAGTATATGTAGTCATAGTGCTAGTAATGATAATAGTAGTAGTTGTAATAGTGGTAAAGCAGGATCAAAAGTCATCTATTTATAATAAATTCTCTCACAGTGTTCCAGCAGCTGTGTGTGTGTGGGGGGAGGGAAGAGTGCTTTTTGCTGCTCCTTCCCTGCTCCGCAGACCAGCCCTGGCGTAGAGCAGACTTGATACTCATTCCCCTCATTCTCCAGCAGATTACACAGTCTTCGCGCACAGCCCTTCATCTACGTATCTATCAATCTATCTATCTATCTCTCATATACATCTATCTTTCCCTGTGCACCCTCAGGAAGTCATCCTAGAGCAGGGATCATCAACTGGCACCTTCACACACAATTTTCAGCGACACTTTGGCACTCCTGAACTGTCACCCCTCATTGTAGCACCTTTAAAACTTTACTCTCGCATACTCTGGCACTCGCTCAGGGGGCCGGAACGCACTCGGAATCACTCCAGCTCCCACTCTGGGGATCCACACTGCACCATTTCCACTTCGTCACTATTCCCAACTTCGCAACAGTATCGAAGGGTGTCAGTCAAGGCCTGGCGGTGCTACTGTACTTCCCTGTGCCCCCCTGCGCCCCCCTGCGCCCCCCTGCGCCCCCCTGAGTGGCAGGGGGCCACCTCCCTGCCGTTCTGCTGTGGCGGAACATGCGACAAGTCTCCGCTCAATACGACTCTGCTGGGGGAGTAGTGAAAAAGATGGAAAAATTAGAAAAAATGGAATGAAGGTGCGTGAGAAAGGGGGGAAAAAGTGACAGAAATGGGCAGAGGAACTGGGGAGTGTGTGTGTGCGTTTGTGTGTGAGAGAGAGAGAGACAGACAGAGACAGAGACCCCCCCCCCTAACCGTCCCGTCAAAAAACATACGTCTGTTAATCCCATAATCCCCCCCCCCCCAACTACCCCTTAATTAACATTTCATTCTCCCATACAAGAGCTTGTAGACAAGTTCTTGGGGCACGAGGCAGTTTCAGTTGTCATTAACAAGCGAAACTAACCATTCAGCAGTCACTAATTACCATTTCCACTTGCTGTCGAGTTGTTTGTTCATCACAGTGACAAGATGACACACAAACAAACGAATTGCCACAAGACTCGAATCGTAACCACGTTGTTAGACCGTAATAATTACGTGATCTTCGGGGGATAAAAAGGACGTTTTCACTCGGGACGAGGACGTGTATATTGGCATTATATCTTGGTGTGTGGTGATCTGTTTGTATGTGGGGAATATTCTACTCTCTCTCTCACTCTCTCTCTCTCTCTCTCTCTCTCTCTCTCTCTCTCTCTCTCTCTCTCTCTCTCTCTCTCTCTCTCTCTCTCTCTCTCTCTCTTTCTCTCTCTCTAACACGGTCAGCGAATATGGAAATTTTATTCTCGCCAAAGGAGGCTTTTCACTTCGGGTGCGGCGGGAGGTGGTTATCGGAATATTGCTTTCTTCCTCCAGAGCGGTGCTGTCAAGTGCATCCCTGGAGCCACCTGCTCTCCTGCGTCACCCCCTTCCTGGTGTCCCCCATCCCACCCTCCACCCATCATCACCCCCCCCACCTCTCCCTCGACCTCTCTACCTATCCCCAAGCCTCCTCTATCCAGCCATACCCCCTTCTAATCATCCACATCCCTCCTCTATTCATCCATACCCCCTCAATCCATCCACACCCCCCCTCTATCCAATCACACCCTCCTCTATCCAATCATACCCACTTCTAACCATCCACATCCCTCCTCTATTCATCCACACCCCTTCAATCCATTCACAACCCCCCTCTATCCATTCACACCCTCTCAATCCATCCACAACCCCCCTCTATCCATTTACACCCCCTCAATCCATCCACACCCCCTCAATCCATCCACAACCCTCCCCTCTATCCATCCACACCCCTCTGCTTCACCCTCACGTCCCCTCTGCAACCATCCACCACTCTTCCTATCCCCCAGCCACTATGCCTCCCTTCCACTACTAGCCCTCCGTCCACCATACCCCCCATCAACCCAAGTTGATCCATAGGTCCTTCCCATCCTTCGAACCCCCACCAAGCTAGCAACCCTGGACCGCCTCCTGTCCGCTACACGTGAGCCACCAGGCAGGCTATCACCTAATGCCTCCGCCTTGCTCTAAAAAAAAATATCAATAATGCTTTGTTGTTAAAAATAAAAGCATTTTCTTTATGCTGCATTCAAGCTTCTCAGGCGAAAGTTTTGTCTTAAAAGATGATAAAGCGACACGTTTTATAACCTGGATATAAGTAGGCATCCATCAGCCTCAGGAGGCTATGGAGTTGCGCTCTGGTTGTCGGTCTGGAGTGGCCTCTCCAGGGCGCAAAGCCAGGGTAGGTTGATACGGAGGAGAAGCTGTTACCCAAGCAGCAGGTCCTTCCCACCTCTCCACGGCGCCATATCTCCATTTTATATCCTGGATATAAAATGATTTAATTAAATTGTAGGCAGTGTTTAGGGCTCGAATGGGAAACATGATTATACTCGGTAGCATTCAACGCCATGTTAACAGGCTGGACTGTCGAAAGAGGTCATTAGCGAGCCCTCGCATATAGTCCCCTTGTTAAAAGGCTTAACAGGGAATTATCACCTTGTCACAACTTTCTGAAGCAGATTGACGTCGAGAGGAGCGTCGTTAAAAGAAACAGTTGCGTCCAATATAATGGTCTAGAAACACTATAAAGATCTAGAATCAATATTACGATCTAGAAACAAGCAGGACCCGGGCGTCGAACCCCCCCTTAATTGGAACTGTGGTCGCGGATCGAACATTTGTACCCATTGATTATATTCGTCCCAATTAAAAACACCAAGTTCAAATTGTATATAAGTTGAGAGTGAAAACTTCTACGTAATTTACAAGACTTTTGAGGGAATATATTGTGTGAGGAATGTTAAACCGAGGTGAGAATTTTGTGTTTGTCTTTCATTTCTGTTTTACCATACAACCCAACAGGAATTTGTTTAAAAATCGAGAAGTAATAATTACTAGTCATAATAATACTCTGAGCATCCGTGATTGGAAGTAGAAATACTCCTGTAAATTATTTACCTGCCATCTTGAGGTTATCTTGAGATGATTTCGGGGCTTTTAGTGTCCCCGCGGCCCGTTCCTCGACCAGGCCTCCACCCCCAGGAAGCAGCCCGTGACAGCTGACTAACACCCAGGTACCTATTTTACTGCTAGGTAACAGGGGCATAGGGTGAAAGAAACTCTGCCCATTGTTTCTCGCCGGTGCCTGGGATCGAACCCAGGACCACAGGATAACAAGTCCCGCGTGCTGTCCGCTCGGCCGACCGACTCCCTCCATTCATACAATTTAATTATATAAGTATTAACAGTCATTTGCAAAGCGCATCATTTCAAAAAAATATATTTTTGCCCCCCTCACTGACTAAGCAGGGGTTCATTATACAGAAATGAGATGATAATGACAAATAGCAATGAAGAAGTAATTAACATTTAATACCCGGAGCTGCCTCGTATGGGCCAATAGGTCTTCTGCAGTTCTCATTATTACTACTATCCCCCTACACCTTACTTTCCTCCTCAGCTCTCTCTTGCCTATTTATTGCCTGTCTCCACCTCCTCATCACACGGGAGACATCTCCCGTCACGCAGGGTGCAGTCGCACCTCCACAGATCTCCAGTATCATCTATTGATACTGGAAATGGCTCAAAAGGACCACCACTTATGGGCTATTCATGCCCAAGCCACCTTTTGGGTGGCTTAATCTTCTCTCTCTCTCTCTCCTCATCACAATCGACTTGAGAATGGTCCAGGACGGACCGAAACGTCGTCGTCCCTTCAACTTCTAGTGTGTGATCTGGTCAACCCGGAAGGTATTTATATTAATATTACATCTAGAAATGTCAGTAAACAGACACAGGAAGAATATCACTATACCGTCACTGCTCCGGCAGTGGATGTTATAGACCTTCGATATAGTTTGACTTTCCTATAGAAAAAGACCTTCCTATAGATAGGAGAGCCGGTCGGCCGAGCGGACAGCACGCTGGACTTGTGATCCTGTGATCCTGGGTTCGATCCCAGACGCCGGCGAGAAATAATGGGCAGAGTTTCTTTCCACCCAATGCCTCTGTTACCTAGCAGTAAAATAGGTACCTGGGAGTTAGTCAGCTGTCACGGGCTGCTTCCAGGGGGGTGGAGGCCATGGTCGAGGACCGGGCCGCGGGGACACTAAAGCCCCGAAATCATCTCAAGATAACCTCAAGATAACCTGACCTGCATTATATGGTGAAGGCACCAACTGGCACCCAAAATCTTATTATAAGGGACTTTAACCACTACAAACTAGACGAATTTACCATCACAAACAGAAATAATGTCATATACAAAGAACTAACATTAACTTAACGTGATGTATCAGTGAGAAAAATGAGGCGTGTGTTTGGAAGTACCTACAACACAGGTTCGAATCTTTCTCACAGCTTCTGCTGATTATATTGAAGTAACGCAGTGTCTTAACCTAGTTCCAGAAGTCCTTATCATACGGAAGATAACTGAGCCCCACCTTAGGTACCCACATTCTTGATCTTGTGATAACGAAGGAGAGCTTCAATGATCAAATCAAGGGAGGGGAGAAGTTCAAATCTATATGTGACCACAATATACTCAGATGTAAACTATAATATAAAGCAACCCGTTCTCGCACTTTCGTATAGTCAATATTGACTTATTAAATACGTCCATATGTGACATACTTAACATACTAGTTTACCTTGAAAAGCTTCATAGAAAACACCGACCTTACCTAACCTTCTTAGTATGTTAAGATAAGCCTCTTATTGCTTCGTAATTACAATTACTACTTAACCTATTATAGGTATAGGTTAAGTAATAATTGTAATTACGAAGCAATAAGATGCTTATCTTAACATACTAAGAAGGTTAGGTACGGTCGGTGTTTTCTATGAAGCTTTTCAAGGTAAACTAGTATGTTTAGTATGTCACATATGCACGTATTTAATAAGTCAATATTGACTGTAAGAAAGTGCGAGAACGGGTTGTATAAAGACCCAGAACGATGATTATCATGGTTTTCCTTCAAGATTCTCTAAGCATGAGAGGACCAACGGATGTTAACTAATCAAGGAATTTGAACATTTTAAGATAATTTCACAAACGTTATCACTGAACTTGTGCAAAGATAAGAGCCATAAAGCAGTGAGAAACGTAAAGTTTGAGATGGATGATATCGACAGTGAAAAAGGAGCTTGAACAGCTAAGCTCAACTTCTGGAAAAGGCATCCATCCGCCAAGAATCACATAGGTTATGTAACATTCAAAGGGGCGTTGAATAGAGGCCATAAAGAACATTGTGTCAGCCAAAAGATGCCATGAAACAACACTTGTTCAAGACATCAAGGAAGTCTTTTGATGCATGTACAACGAGTAGAACAAAGACAAAAGTCTGACAAGGACCCATAAAAGATGAGACCAACAAAGACAATCTCTCAGCACTCACACACACGTGTCAGAAGGAGAATAGAATGAGGTACGAGGCATCCCCACTACATGGGAAATAACTCAGGAAAAAAACCTTTACTTTAAAAGAACATATATCTCCACATATAAATAGATTTCAATCAAAATTCTTTATTTAACTGGCTGAGATTAACTGTGATTCTCAGCAGTCACAGAATCTGCAATTCATCAAATTATTTGATAACAGTAAAGTATTCCGAGATACAAAAATATGCAAATTACAAATTAAAAAGTAGATATTCAGCAGAAAACATTACATAACATCAAACACTTGGAGAAAATCCTAAGAGCGGAAATTTTCCACTTTCTCACCATGAAAATATACAAAAAACATAGCAACGTAAATTTGTCCAAAATAAAACCTGTCTAACCAAATCCGCTCACTTTTTTGTAAACTGTAATCAACAAATTTCAACACACGTTGTGTCCAACACAACAAAAGACTCGTAAAGATACTACAAACACATTTTATAAATTATACAAATATAGTAAGATTAAACAAAAAACATTTAAAACAAAGATAGCAAAGGATCAACGACAAAGATATCAAATTCACATATTTCAAACCCTTATTTGGAGATAACACAGCTGAGGTCTTTAAAAAGATCTCAGAGATTAAAAGAGATTTAAAAGAAGCTAAGAAATGATAGAATCTGGTTAAAACTGTTTAATATTGAAAATACAAGACTTTTCATATAGAGCACAACAGAACTCATCATAACTTTCTAAGTAACAACATGACCCTACACAACATTGGGCAGGAAAAAGGTCTAGAAGTTATCAATCATCAATTATTTAAAAGTTGCAAAACAAGTAGGAGCTGCAGATAACTAATCAACAAATCTCTGACAATAATCAACAACAACCAAGTTATCTACTTGGCTTCTCTCTCTTTCACTCTCTCTCTGTTTCTCTCTCTCTCTCTTCTCAACGTAGATCTCTTTCATTCACTCCTATCGTTTATCTCCTTCTTTCCTGTTAGCTTATTCTGCGTTTCCTACCGAATTTAACTACGCTCTGAGCCCACCTGCCCGCTTCAAATACTCCTTCAATCATCCTTGGCCATATTTTCATCGTAATTCAAATCACCATAAAAATGTTTTTTTTATCTATTAATCTTACAAATCATCTCCAACTACTTCCCAAATCTCGTATCCCTCTTTATCACACTAGTCAATGCCAGGCTCCTGCAGTACCCCTCTACTGTACCCAGTCCTTTAACCCAGGCAAGGATTATTCTATCTACCAACGCGTATACACCTCACTATTGTTCAGAGATACAGATATCGTCTGCAGTCTATACATGGTATTCCCCGTGTCACTAACCTTCAAATTCCACCCCACTCCCTTCCCTTCCTCCCAATCACTCAATTTCCTCCTCCCAACACCTCAAAATCTCCATTTTCCCCCCTCCCAATGCCCATATTCTTCCAACATCTCTAATTCTCTAGTCTCCTTTCTCTCTCCCTTCTGTTTTGCATTTCCTTCTAACCTCCTATTCTGTATAGCAGGTGTTTTCATGAATCTAACCCTTGTCTCTCACTCCCAGTTCCATCACTGCCGTTACCATCTATTCTCCCTCTTAACTCCTCTCCATCTCCTTATTCCCAACTCAACTCCACAACTGAAAATTGGGATGGAAGGAACTAGTGAGACCTTCCCCTCACACTATTGTTCATCGTGTGGGCAGCAGGGAGATGGAGAAGTGTAGAGAGAGGAAAGATTGAATGACAGGAGGCAGAGTGATGGAGAGAGAGACAGAGATACAGAAGAGGAAGGGAGGAGGGGCGTGAGAGAGGAAGAAGGAACGTGAGACAGACAAACTAACATAGCCATGCAAGGGAGGTAAGGGAGAGCGGTGGTGGGGTGGGGGGGGCGGTGTGAGGGAACTATATACACACTATTGTATGGACAAAGTTAGGGAAAGCAGACTAGGGTGTAGGAAGATAGTGGATGGGACATTACGAGGACGATATCAATAAAGACTGGGTGCGAACTGACTGCTAGTAAAAAAAAGTCAACAATGCAAAAACTCATCTTAAAGTAAATACACAACAAATCACAAAACAAATACAGAACACAAACAAGAAAACGCATCAAAACAAACAAAAACTATAAGGGGAAAGTTATAGAAAATATCCCCTTCACTAAAACACAGAACTGACGGTCAGACAGAACGAAAGAGACGGTCCTGTAGGCAGTTGTCACGCCAGCAGCATCACAGGATGTTTAAAACAACTATCAGAAACTATAACTGGTCCTCTGTCTCCCCCACACGGTGTTAATCAACCCTTTATCACATGTTGAGAGTCGCAATAGGGTCGTGACCTGTTTCTGAGGTCAACCGTAGTATCGTCAGTATCTTGTACGTTGTGAATATGTCTTCTTTTTCCCCTCTCATCTCTCTTTCAATGCAATTACCTTTAATTCCCATATATTGTTATTTCTGGACCCTGCAATTGTGCTCAATTGTCTAGGCTTGTAATCTTGGAGCTGCGTATTTAACGTATGCTGAGAACAATATTCTAAAGGGACGACGACGTTTCGGTCCGTCTTGGACCATTCTCAAGTCACAATCGACTTGAGAATGGTCCAGGACGGACCGAAACTCCGTCGTCCCTTCACCTTCTAGTGTATGGTCTAGCCAACATACTTCAGCCACGTTATTGTGACTCCTCGTCTGCAGTATTCTGAAGGATTCCTCGCTCATGCTTTAAGCCTGTAAGCCTTTAAGACGTTATTAAGGGCATGTGTGCGTCTAATTACAAGGCTGGAGGTACATCCAGAAGTCCTCTTGCTTGTTGACTTCTACAGCTGCTGCCTCCTTCGTCAACTATACTATCCTTAGTACCTTGTTTCTCTCCTCACAAACAGTCATAAAATGTTTTATGGATTAAATAAGAGAAGTCATTATTTTTCACCAATTCCCTGCAGCCTGTGCAGGTCCTCTTGAAGTGTACGTGTGTACGTGTGTCCTCACGTACAGTGTACGTGTGTCCTCACGTACAGTGTACGTGTGTCCTCACCCTTCTCATTCGTCTAACAACATCTGCAAATATTGATGCACGCCATCCTACTCTCAATTGTTTTGTGATCCTGTATGCAGCTTCCAACTCTCCTGATTCTTCCTCCTTTCATTGTATCTCCAGTCAATCACGTATCTTACCAATTACCTCCATCTGCTTTTCCAATTTGGTTGTATTTTTGGGGGGAGGAGGGGGGAAGGAACTATCAGGGGAAAGCATCAAGTCATATCACAACTATATAGCACTTGGAAGGGATCAGGATAAGGGGATAGGGAAGGGGGCGGGAGGGGACAGAATTGTAGTCTATTCCTTAATCTGAGAAGACACAACCCATCTCACCCTACTTTATAAAAAAATTTAGCAACAGTCACAGAACTAAGAAAAGTTTGCAAAGACATTCCTTCTTGCTCAAAATCCTTGTTGTCTCTCAGATACAGCATTACTCCTGGGTAGACTCCTGGAAGGACTCCTGGATAGACGCCTGGATAGACGCCTGGATAGACTCCTGGATAGACGCCTGGATAGACTCCTAGATAGACGCCTGGATAGACTCCTAGATAGACGCCTGGATAGACGCCTGGATAGACTCCTAGATAGACGCCTGGATAGACGCCTGGATAGACTCCTGGATAGACTGTGAGATTCATCTCACAATCCAAGAGTCCCGTTCCAGGAGTTCTCTTGTTTGTCCTCCAAGAATTGAAACAGTATAGCACAGTGCTCTCTGGGGGTTGAGGGCTTCTCATGCTTTATCCCCTCAGCCTCCACTTCTCTCTGGGTGATCACTAGGTCTTCCTCTGCTGGTTCATCTTCTCCCTCTCCCACTTGCTGTCTGTGTTATTGGGCTGCTCCGTCTGCTCCCCTCCAGAGGAAGCCTTCGTTAGCCTGTCAGTTTCCCTAGAGAGGCTCTGTGGTTTCGTACACACGAGGTGAAGAAAGTCTCAAAGTAATTTTGTTTCAGAGGTGTAATGTTTGTTGTCAAATGGCAAGGATACATATAAGAGATTTTGAAGTGTTTGGCATAAAAGATATGAAAAACACATATATCTAAATTGGCATTTAGATATATATGCTTGTAGATAAAATTGGCATTTATATATATATGTTTGTATATATAATTGGCATATCTAAATTGGCATTTAGATATGCCAATTTTGGCATATTTAAACATATTTGTGTTAGTGTGAGTATGTGTGCACTCACCTAGTTGTACTCACCTAGTTGTGCTGGCGGGGATTGAGCTTCGGCTCTTTGGTCCCGCCTCTCAACTGTCAATCAACTGGTGTACAGATTCCTACCCCCTCTTCAAGGGTGGCATTGAGAGAGACCTTAACCTGCCTTTGAGAATCACCATAAAATCCCCATGCAAAGTGGCACATGTCTAGACAAACAGATAGATATTCTTGTCCATAAACAAAGGGGGGGACCCAGCGGCGCTTTAATATCAAATATTAAATATATAAAAAAAAATACTAATATAATATAAAAACTGCTACTGTTACTATGCATCATTCTAATAATATATAGAGCCTATTTTATACATCATGGAATAACAAACTCCTTAGCTTCTCCCTGATCAATATCCTCTCTCTCTGTCCCCCTCCCTCCCTCTCCACCTCATCCCTCTTTCTATTTTCTCTACTGTATGGTAGTCCTTAGGGATCAATGTGCATGTTATGACAAGATAGTATCATTTCAGTAAGTGCAATATTGCATTTTGGTTTTTACACGTTTCAGCTCTCTGAGTTTATTTGCACTGTTTGCAATTTCATTTGGTAAACTTGATTTTAGAGCTCAATATAATTTGTGCATTCTCCTTCCTTGTATCTTATGTATCATCTGCGTTCTGGGAGAGGGAGGACTTCCTAGGTGTTGTGGAGGGGGGTAAGTAGCCCTGTGGAGGTAGGTAGGAGTTTAAGTGGAGGTGTAGATGGAAAATTGGCTGAGGGAATGGCAGGTTGCATATTCTTGCAACACAAGGGCAGGTATAGTTGCATATTCAAATAGGTTTCAGGTTGGAATTGGGATTGTGTGTCGTATGGGGTTGAGGGGAAGATTGCAAGGTGTAGGGGGTGTGGAGAATAGGGGTTTGGGTTTTGGAGGAGGTGGGTAGTGTGGGGTAGTTTGGGAAGGGAGGGGGAAGGGAGGGGGAAGGTTGAGGGTGAAGTAGCAGATGTTGATTCGTGAGTCATGAGGGCAGGTAGGAGGTAAAACAACGTGAGGTTGGAACACGTGAGGTTATAATATGTGAGGTTGGCAATGTTCCTCACTATGCGCTTCTTGTTCTATTCTCTTTAATACAGTTGATAAATAAGCCCAATTTATTCTCATATATTCTCCTTTGTTCCCTTATAATAAATTAGTCCTGACATGTCTGTTTCATATCAATATGTCTTGCACTAGATATTTCTTTTCTTTTTGTTTCCTAGCAACTTAAATATTCTGTTTCTGTCTACTAGATTGATACCATACTGAATAATATATGATCACATAAGAACATAATTAAGGAAATTGCAGAAGGCCCATACGAGGCACTTCTCAACAACATCCATACAAACTCTTTCACAAACAAGTCCAACCTAAGGCCGAAACAATCGAGTGATTCCAAATCTATTATGCTATTCGATAATTTATTTCACAAATGATCCACCTTACATTTACCTCTCATCATTGACAGATGTTTTGTTTGCACTTTAAAGATATTTTAGAAACTATTGCATATCTTTGCAGACTTCCCATTTGTTTACTTTATCTGCTTTGTGCATCCTGAGAAGTCTAACTTACTTTCTAAGTATTATTCTAATTGAGTTGACCAGACCACACACTAGAAGGTGAAAGGACGACGACGTTTCAGTCCGTCCTGGACCATTCTCAAAGAATGAATGACTCAAGGGATTGTGACTTCCCTTTCTCAAGACAATCGACTTGAGAATGGTCCAGGACGGACCGAAACGTCGTCGTCCCTTCACCCTCTAGTGTGTGGTCTGGGCAACTTACTTTAGCCACGTTATTGTGACTCATCGCCTGCATATTATTCTAATGTTTATTTAGTTGGGTAGTATTCTTGGTTGGAAGAATTCTTGGGTAGTATTCTTGGTTGGAAGAATTCTTGGGTAGTATTCTTGGTTGGAAGAATTCTTGGGTAGTATTCTTGGTTGGAAGAATTCTTGGGTAGTATTCTTGGTTGGAAGAATTCTTGGGTAGTATTCTTGGTTGGAAGAATTCTTGGGTAGTATTCTTGGTTGGAAGAATTCTTGGGTAGTATTCTTGGTTGGACGTTAATGTTTTGAAAATATTATGATCATATTGTTTACTTGCTCCTATTGCTGTATTTACATACTCTCCCCCATTCTTCATTTTTGTCCAAATTTCGAGTTTGATATGACTCTGCTTTGATTTGGAAATTATAATTTAAAATAATAATAATTCATTGTGGCAGGGGACAGGAAGTCAGAGAGTATTCCTAGATGTTAGGATTATATCTAGGTCCCTTCCCCCTCCACGTCTGTAAGTTCGAGTTGCTGATGACCCGGCCCAGGAGGCAACCCACAACAAGCTGACTAAACTCCTGAGTACCTACTTACTAATAGATGAACACAGGCCTTAGGTGAGAGGATATGTGCCCCAACCAGTTCTCTCTAGCCCGAGATTCGAACTCGGAACTCTCGATTGTGCGTCGAGAAGGAACGTCGACTGTTCTACCGGGACCCTTAAACTTTGATGGCATATCACCTCTTCCCAATTGTAACTTCTCCGACATACGGGTGTATGTTCTTTGCTGGTATGTTGCACCTGACATTTCTTCTCTTTTAGCAATTCCTTTTCCTTATTGATTTCCGTGCTGCTAAAATTTCTCATGATTAACAACTTTGATCTAATTCTACAAGATATCTCTAAAGTCTTATGGATTTCATCTATTGTCTCAGGATTCATGATAGTTCCACCGTCTTGGAACACTTCACATTCTAGGAACATATTTTTATTTCAGCCTATGCAATTATCTCTGATTTCAGCCTATGAAATTATCTCTGATTTCAGCCTATGCAATTATCTCTTATTTCAGCCTATGCAATTATCTCTGATTTCAGCCTATGCACTTATCTCTGATTTCATCCCATGCAATTATCTCTGATTTCAGCCTTGTCAATTATCTCTAATTTCAGCCATATTTATGTTTCAGATTCGTATGCTTTGTATGGTGAGTATGTGAGAAGTAATGACTGCTTCCCCTGGTGGTCAGACCATGATGGAACCAGAGGCAAAAATCTGTGGGTGTCTTGAGGAAAAACAGATACAGGAAAATATTAAAGAGAAATCACATATGTTGGTGGGCTTGGTAGAATGGAATATGGAGAAGGAGGAGTATGAGGAGAGGTCTTAGATGGTCCCAGCTGTGAGGAGGGGGAATGGAGAGTGGTGTGAGGGGGAAAGGGAAAAGCCTGTTGGTGGCTTGGGAGTAGGGGAGAAAATCTGAAAAGACTGATGTATGAAAGATTTTCAGTGTTCGGTTACGAGGCTTGATGAGGGGGCCTTGATGGTCGATACAGATCCATCAGGGAGGGACGGTGTTGAGTGGACGTGACGACTGAGGATGGGAAAGGGAGGGGGGAGAGAGAGAGAGAGAGAGAGAGAGACGGTGGAAACGTGTGTGCAGGAATTTGTTGGCTCTGGGGAAATGAGGAAGTTGGGTGTGGTATTGAGGACTGGATTAAGGGAGAGTAAAGTGTGAAATGTTGCAAGGGAACGCGGACCACAGAGTAATTATGGCACTGAGAAGGGGAAAGGGGAGATAAACAAAAGAAGGTCTTGGGATCAGAGGAAAGGAAGGGAAAGAGGAGTAGTAGTGAGAGTGAGGTGTGTAGTGAGCGGGACGGATGAGGGTAAGAAAAGTAAAGTACAAGTACGTTGATATGACACAATAAGATATATCGCAAAAGAATAGAGTAACTTAGGTTATTTCTACCCTCCAAAAAAGTGAAGTGTGGGAGGATGAATGATAGAAGTAGCCTTGAGGTGGCCTCTGCTGATGACAGTGAGAGGTGATGCGTAGACGGTAGAGAAGGCTATGGAATTGTTGACCAAACCACACACTAGAAATTGAAGAGACGACGACGTTTCGGTCCGTCCTGGATTCTTATGTGACGATGTTTCGGTCCATCTTGGACCATTATGTGACGACGTTTCGGTCCGTCCTGGACCATTATAAAGTCGACTGTGATGAGACGAATGTCGTTGTTATTTAAGATTCGCTCAGACATATATATATATATATATATATATATATATATATATATATATATATATATATATATATATATATATATATATATATATATATCTTAGAATGACCTGAACGCTGGTTCAAGTCACCCCATTGCCCATTAGAAACCCACAATAAACTTGGAAATAACATTTCATTCCCCTTGCACCATAGACGCCTCGAACGAACGACCACAAGACCAACTGCTGCTGGCCAGACTGTATCTTTAATCCCTGCCGAGTAGACAATTAATATGACTTGGGCGTGGATCACCTCATTCTCCTGACCTCGAGTGGCGACCCCGATGAAGGCTTAATGATGTTCTTAGAAGGGGGTCAGGATAAGGATTTGGGATGGGACGGAGGGAAAGGAATGGTGCTCAGCCACTTGTGGACACTCGGGGACTGAACGCCGACCTGCAGGAAGCGAGACCGTCTTGGATCATTATCAAGAATGTGTAGGGAGCGAGGGGAGCAATAATCTACTGCTTTCTCAGTGTTCTTAATGGTGCTGTTTCTTAATATTCTTAATTGTGATGTCTTGGCAGCTGTTGGGTGGTGATACTCGTCCTGTGTAGAGTTGCTGTGGTGATACTCGTCCTGTGTAGAGTTGTTGTGGTGTTATTGGTCCTGTGTAGAGTTGCTGTGGTGATATTGGTCCTGTGTAGAGTTGCTGTGGTGATATTGGTCCTGTGTAGAGTTGCTGTGGTGATATTGGTCCTGTGTAGAGTTGCTGTGGTGATACTCGTCCTGTGTAGAGTTGCTGTGGTGATATTGGTCCTGTGTAGAGTTGTTGTGGTGATATTCGTCCTGTGTAGAGTTGTTGTGGCGTTACTGGTCCTGTGTAGAGTTACTGTGATAACATTGGTCCTGTGTAGAATACTATATCAGGTCTGCCTCAAGTTATGATCTGTAATTATATCCAGGTCCAATAATTAATTCATCCGGTTAGTATCTATTACAAACACATATTACCATCCAACTGTAATTGGGCGTCATATTACTGACAATTACACTTGAGCAACACATTACAGCCTATTTACCGTAAGTGCAAAGTTTGTGTGGTAAGTGTTGCACTCTCCTGCCTTGTGCTGACTGGTACTGGACACGACGGCACGGAGTTGTGTGGCCTTGGTTGTCATGGTTGCTGCACGTACTTTACAAAGAAGCATTGATAATAGCTTTGTTGATCAGGCTGTGACAGTCGGGAAGAAATGCAGTAGCAGGAAGAGGGGAAGAGAGAGAGGGAGAGAGAGAGAGAGAGAGAGAGAGAGAGAGAGAGAGAGAGAGAGAGAGAGAGAGAGAGAGAGAGAGAGAGAGAGAGAGAGAGAGAGAGAGAGACTCATTTTGCAAGCTAAAACATTTCTACTAAAGTAATATTGAAAGGTTTTGGAACATCAGAGAGAGCCAGTTAATTGAAATACGAAGCTATAGTTTACGTTGTTAAAAATTCTCAGTTTGCGGGGTTGTACTGTGGGGTGGAGTGGGTAGCAGTGTCGTGGAACACGGGGTGGAGTGGGTAGCAGTGTCGTGGAACACGGGGTGGAGTGGGTAGCAGTGTCGTGGAACACGGGGTGGAGTGGGTAGCAGTGTCGTGGAACACGGGGTGGAGTGGGTAGCAGTGTCGTGGAACACGGGGTGGAGTGGGTAGCAGTGTCGTGGAACACGGGGTGGAGTGGGTAGCAGTGTCGTGGAACACGGGGTGGAGTGGGTAGCAGTGTCGTGGAACACGGGGTGGAGTGGGTAGCAGTGTCGTGGAACACGGGGTGGAGTGGGTAGCAGTGTCGTGGAACACGGGGTGGAGTGGGTAGCAGTGTCGTGGAACACGGGGTGGAGTGAGTAGCAGTGTCGTGGAACACGGGGTGGAGTGGGTAGCAGTGTCGTGGAACACGGGGTGGAGTGGGTAGCAGTGTCGTGGAACACGGGGTGGAGTGGGTAGCAGTGTCGTGGAACACGGGGTGGAGTGAGTAGCAGTGACTTGGAACACGGGGTGAAGAAACTAATGGAGTGGTTTGGTACCTGTAGAAGCATAGTAATAAAGTTAACTATTATATCACAATGAACAGGGCGTCGTGACAGTCACGTGGAGAGGAAGATAACAACATGTTCTTAAGAACAACATGAACAATAAACTACCACTACACAAAAGTTTCGTACCACAGCAAGAAATAATTACTGGACAACAGAGCCAGAGTGAATGGGGGAATTGTGTGAAATCCTGGTTCAGTTTCAGTTGAATCCTCGGAAATCCTGGAGGGTGCAGTAATCCCTCTAGGTTGCAATTTTTTTGACAATGTCGTGGCGTAGTTGACTAGCGCGTGCATCTTGGAACACCTAGCGAAAAGGTTCGAATCCTCATACACGGCTTCTATGGATTTCCTCATTGATATATCAGGATAATGAAATTTCTGTGTGTATTATTATTATTATAAAATATTAAAATTTGCAATATTGCTGTACATGATAGTAGTAAGAATAATTGCTATCATATTTATCATACAGGGACATATAAAAAAACAGATACCAGCATAGCACGAAGGACCTCTGTATGCCATGGTACTCTGCAATGATCAGGGAATAACTCAGGTGAAATTTCAGGGTGTATGAAATTAAACCAGTCAGCCAAGGGGTGAAAATATCTTAGGAAGGTGTGTGATCGCACTTGGAAACTAAGATATTGATTCTCATGCGTGTGTGTGTATAGATTGTAGGACACTTATCATTCTTTCTTGACTGGACATACTCCTGAATGATTTATTCAAGTACATAATTACTCCTTCAAGACGTCTGAGGGGGTGGCATATATGGACTAATTTTTCATTTCATAAAGTAGTTAGCGTTAAGGAGTATTTATATCTGGGGAGGGAAAGCAAAGAAAAAAGTTTCAGCAAAGATTGTTCCAATTCAGCAAAGATTGGAGCGTCGACTGGGATAGTGAACACTGAGACAGGTCAGGTAACTTAGAAAAAAGAAAAGAAATGAAAAGTATTTAAAATTTGTTCTTTGTGTCTGTATTTACTAGAGAAAGGAGTGCTGAATAAATCTATGTAAACTGTGAAAAGCAAATGTTTACAAATTTAGTAACTGTTTTACAGGAAGTTGTTAAACTAATATAAAAATTATTAACCAATAAATCCCAAGAGCCAGACGAAATATTTGCTAAGGGTGTTTAAAGAATGCCAAGAAAAGCTTAATGACCCCTTATCTTTCATAGATATAATAAATCATTACAATCGCTCAATTAGCCTAAGGTTTATTGTAGGAAAATTTCTTGAGTCCCTAATAGCAAAAACTGTTTGATTACAGATATAAAAGCACAGTTTATTAAACGATTTACAACATGATTGTACTCTGCGTTCATGTTATGGAAACTTTGAGGTCAGTTGAACTCCCGGTTACAATTCTTTTAACCATGTCGTAGCACAGTCGATTAAGGCAGCGTCTGGGATCCTCTCGGACGCAGGTTCGAATCCTCATCACCGCCTTTGTGGATTTGTTCTAAGGAAACTTTATTTACAACGGCTACCTACTCAGAATTACAATGCGAATGCTAACTCTGCTTTCTATTAAATTACCAAGTTGTAATCCAACTTAGGTTAACCCCAATAATACGATGAGCCTTTAGGTTTTTTGTGATTCTCTTGTAAGGTATAAATCCAAAGGCTTTGCTAAAGACAAGATATACAATATTACAATCTTTACTGCTATCTTCTTAAATTAAACTGGAAAAGAATGTGAGTAAATTTCTTATCGTATTTAGACGATAGCTCAGCGGAAGTCATCTATCTCCCTTCTTAAAAATCGGGAACACATTTCCAACCTTCCACGATTCTGATACTCTGATCTACTCTAATAATTTATTAAATATGGAAGACACGGATTTACGATTTTTTTTTTTTTTTTACATTCTTTAAGCACACTAGAAAACACTGACTGGCTCATGGGAAGGTTTATTTTACTACAGTTTTTACTACATTTTTACTCTTATTTACTCCATTTTTACTCTTATTTACTACATTTTTACTATTATTTACTACATTTTTACTATTATTTACTACATTTTTACTATTATTTACTACATTTTTACTATTATTTACTACATTTTTACTATTATTTACTACATTTTTACTCTTATTTTCTACATTTTTACTATTATTTACTACATTTTTACTATTATTTACAACATTTTTACTCTTATTTACTACATTTTTACTATTATTTACAACATTTTTACTCTTATTTACTACATTATTACTCTTATTTACTACATTTTTACTATTATTTACAACATTTTTACTCTTATTTACTACATTTTTACTCTTATTTACTCCATTTTTACTCTTATTTTCTACATTTTTACTCTTATTTACTACATTTTTACTATTATTTACAACATTTTTACTCTTATTTACTACATTTTTACTCTTATTTACTACATTTTTACTCTTATTTACTACATTATTACTCTTATTTACTACATTTTTACTATTATTTACAACATTTTTACTCTTATTTACTACATTATTACTCTTATTTACTACATTTTTACTATTATTTACAACATTTTTACTCTTATTTACTACATTTTTACTCTTATTTACTCCATTTTTACTCTTATTTTCTACATTTTTACTCTTATTTACTACATTTTTACTATTATTTACAACATTTTTACTCTTATTTACTACATTTTTACTCTTATTTACTACATTTTTACTCTTATTTACTACATTATTACTCTTATTTACTACATTTTTACTATTATTTACAACATTTTTACTCCTATTTACTACATTTTTACTATTATTTACAACATTTTTCCTGTTTGAAATTTTCCTCCCTGGTAACCACTAGTCAGCTTCTCCTGTTCTCTGCCTACAGTGATCAAGTCAGCTGCAGACATAATATCATGTTCTTAAAAAAAACTATACAGACACGAAGTACTTTTTTTCAAATACCAATTTACTTGGGATTATTTACGTGACCTGCTTTATTTTTTTTACTAGGTCAGTATTCACTCAAAATTTTCTTTTTTATATATATCTCTGATCTTTGTTTTATATATCTAATCTCTGATATATTTCTAATCTTTGTTTGATTCATCTAATATTTGTTTAATATATCTTTAATCTTTGATATATTTCAATAGTTTGAAATATATCAAACTATTGTTTGATATATTTTTAATCTTTATATATATAAAGATATATATATATATATCTTTATATATATATATATATATATATATATATATATATATATATATATATATATATATATATATATATAGATCTCCGTAAGAGAAAGTACAACACGTAGCCAGCAGAAAAAAACAGGAATATCCCTCCTAGCTGCTGGATACTGAGAATTAATAATGCAATAATGTTACAATGAGATGGCGTGTTGACAATCATTATAAATCGTGGAGAAATCATATTGCGTTACGTGAGCTGTGTGGTGAGGGAATTTAATCTCAGCTAGTGACTGAAGTCCTTAAAATGCTGAAGTAGTGAAGGAATTTCTTTTAGTGTGTGGCATGATTAGTTTTTAGTTATCTTTCAAATTGCCTGTGTTTAATTGATTTTGTGTTTTAGATTATATTACATATTATACGTTAGATTATGTTACATGTCTTCTGTCTTTTATGATAAGTCGGTAAATATCGGCAAATATTAGAAAAAAACTTATTTTTTTGTCAATATAGTTGATCTTCTCAGTCGTTTTCAATATACTTTATAAAATGTATAATCTATTATTTGTACCACGAATGTTGCTATTGCTATCAAAGAACGTTTTATTAATATATATAACACCACTAAATGTTTAAGGGGGTGGGAAAAACGTTAGATTAATTTACACGGCTGAATACCTGTCCCAAACAGGTAGTCAGACACTGGTACCTCATTTCGTACCAGTTGGAATGATAAAATATTGTGATTCTGCGAGTGCACAAGTTACAGAAATGTTTACAAATTATTAATTTAAGAGAAAAAAATCGCAATGGCGACCTGGAAACGACAACATCGAGTGAAGGAAGCGAGAAACTGACACAGGCAAGTCCAGGCAAGCGACCATGATGAGACCAGTCAACACGACGCAATAATTATGATCTGGGGATCGAGCTTCAGCTCTACATACCTCGCGACTGTCAATCTACTGCTGTACAGGTTCAGGAAACTATTGGGTTCTATCATATCTACATTTGAAACTGTGTATGTGGTGTCTGCCTCCATGGTAGGGCTCAATATACCCAACTACTTGGGCTGGACGGTAGAGCGACGGTCTCGCTTCGTGCAGGTCGGCGTTCAATCCCCCGACCGTCCAAGAGGTGTCCTGCTCAATTCTTTTGAAAGCCCTTCTATTATGGCCATTCTTTGGTGCGGATTATTGGATTGGGAGGATTGGCGCAGAGGCCAGGCATAACTGTGTAAGTCAAAGGCACTACGGGCTCACCATAGCCCGTGCTACTTGGAACCTTGTTCCAGGTAGCGAATCTTTAACAACAACAATGTATAAGTCAGGCATAATTGTGGAGGTCATGGATAACCCCGTGGGTGTGGAATCGAACCCACAGGGTGGATATCGAACCGCAGAGTCGACACCGAGACACAGGGTGGGTCCCCATGTCTCACAAGAGGACATCCAGCCACAGTCTAGACATCCATTTGCGGTATAATATCGACTCCTTGTTGTTGTTGGTGGTGGCAGTGGTGTTTTAAACTCAGCTACTCGGAACAAAAGTTGCAAGTAGCACGGGCTATGGTGATCCCGCAGTGGACTTGAGTACAGACACTTAGTTATGTCACACTGGTCTTAACTAAGCCATATTTCAGAAATATCGCAATGTAAAACTGTATTTTCCATTTAATACGAAATACATGTTTCATATTTTTCTCAGAAAGTTTTTGTGAAACAATTATGAGGGAAATGAGAAAAATAAAGGAAAAGGCAAGAAGGAAGGAATATGGAAGGTAAAACACTGAAAGAAGAGACACTTACAAGAAAGAGAGAGAGAGAGAGAGAGAGAGAGAGAGAGAGAGAGAGAGAGAGAGAGAGAGAGAGAGAGAGACAGCGACAAAGAAAGAGAGAGAGAGAGAGAGAGAGAGAGAGAGAGAGAGAGAGAGAGAGAGAGAGAGAGAGAGAGAGAGAGAGAGAGAGACAGCGACAAAGAAAGAGAGAGAGAGAGAGAGAGAGAGAGAGAGAGAGACAGCGACAAAGAAAGAAGGAGAGAGCAAACAAAGAAAGAGAAAGAAAAAGAGAGAGTAACAAAGAAAGAGAGACACAAACGGGCAATAAGAGAGAGACATAGAGAGAAAGAGAGAACTAGGAAAAAGAGTGAGAAGCGAGTAACAGTTGAAAGATAAATTAACTCCTGGGCCGAACATAGAGGCACAAAGTACCATTTGAAAAGCTGAAACTGACATTTTTCTGGTACGTTAACCCTTCCATAAAAGAAAAACTTTTCCATTACATGTTTCCAGCTACAATATGATAAATTGTATCTACGTATCTTTTGTCCCTATATATATATATATATATATATATATATATATATATATATATATATATATATATATATATATATATATATATATATTCAGTTATAAAAACCAACCAAATTACATGAATTCCGTATCGCTAATTATTGCATTCCCCCGTTGTTCTTTCATCAAGAAATTTAATTTTTCATTTATATGAAGAATATTATATCTAATCAGAGTTTATGAAACTACAATAAACATTGTTGGGGGTCAAATATGAGAAGGGGTCAGAGGTAGAGGGGTCAGAGGTCCGGAGGGGTCAGAGGTCAGTGGGGTCAGAGGTAGAGGGTCAGAAGTCAGTGGGGTCAGAGCTAGAGGGGTCAGAGGTCAGTGGGGTCAGAGCTAGAGGGATCAGAGGTCAGTGGGATCAGAGCTAGAGGGGTCAGAGCTAGAGGGGTCAAAAGTCAGTGGGGTCAGAGGTAGAGGGGTCAGAGGTCAGTGGGGGTCAGAGCTAGAGGGATCAGAGGTCAGTGGGGTCAGAGCTAGAGGGGCAGAGGTCAGTGGGGTCAGAGGTAGAAGGGTCAGAGGACAGTGGGGTCAGAGGACAGTGGGGTCAGAGCTAGAGGGTCAGAGGTCAGCAAGGATATATTGGGGGTCACATATTAGTTTAATTCAAGATTTCAATATACAGAAGACAAGAGAATGATCATTAACCATCAAAATACCTGATTTCATCACCCAATATTAACCCTTATATATTTTATATATTTACTCAAAATGTGGTGTCCATGTGTACTTGTTTATGAGCACAGATTAATAAAGGAACAGACGAGTTCTGACTGACCTCAGCTAGCAGGCTGAGAGCAGGCTGAGAGCAGGTTAAGAGTAGTCTGAGAGCAGGCTGAGAGCATTCTCTTCTTCTAGACCACAGTAAGACTTATCAGTGAAACATTGCAGGAAAAACTAATGGAACTTGACACCCTCACATTCCCCCTTCACCCAACAATCGGATAACAACCGCGTTTCCAATTACTGTTGGGTGAAAAAGGCTTAAATACAACATTATTATTAACACATAAATAACAGCCATGTCGATACAACGATTATATAACAGGCTTGCCGATAAAACACCTGTTTTACAATACCATTAAAACACGTGTATTATGCCACATCTGAACACCTGGACTCTCTCTCTCTCTAAACCCGGTGTTTAACTAATAAGTAGATGCCTTGATGTTGAGCTCATCAAGAGTCTAGATCTAATTCTTCCTTAACATAGCTGCCTGGGAATAATTAAATAGATATAAAAAATAATGTATGAATTGGTTCGTTATGAGACATTATAAATATATATTTATATATATATATATATATATATATATTTATATTCTCTCCAGATATACATCACGACCTAATCAGTAAATTGGAGATTTCCCCTCATCGATTGCGATAAAAAGAAATATATCGGAATTGCTTTCACAGTCGTCTGTTTTATCTGAAGCAAATATAATGGTCTAGGAGCCATCCTGAGTCAGATAATTCCCCTTCCCCACCCCCCCCCCCCGGGGGAGGTAATTCAGTTCTCACTACCACCTCCTTCTCTTCCTCCTCCACCATGGAGGCAGACACCACATACACAGTTTGAAATGTAGATATGATAGAACCCAATAGGTTCTATCTATCTATCTGCCTGAACCTGTACAGCAGTAGATTGACAGTTGCGAGGCATGTAGAGCTGAAGCTCAACTAGGTAAGTACAAATCGGTGAGAGCTCACACACAAACACACACACACACACACACACACACACACACACACACACACACGATAAGATAGGTGGAAACTGAACGCCCAAATGAGCCACAGAGATATTAGAAAGAACTTTTTCAGTGTCAGAGTAGTTAGTAAATGGAATGCATTAGTAAGTGATATGGTGGAGGCTGACTCCATACACAGTTTCAAGTGTAGATATGATAGAGCCCAATAGGCTCAGGAACCTGTACACCTGTTGATTGACGGTTGAGAGGCTGGACCAAAGAGCCAGAGCTCAACCCCCGCAAACACAACTAGGTGAATACGCCTTTCACCACCTACAGACCTCCACTGTAGATACAGTGGGGTGTGTGTAAAGGTTGCTCCAGTAGACCTTAAACAGAGCACTGCTGCTCACCCTAAAGCGCTCGTTGTCCTCTGCTTGAGTTAGAGAGGCGTGGACGTCGGTGTTGAAAGAATAATGCGAGAGTTTACGGTTCGGTGGGTTCTAAGGACACTCACTCCAATAATCGGCCATCGATTCTCCTACGGTCGTCAGCGGTTGGTAAAATGCTTGATAAGAAGTAAGGCAGTTACCGCTGGTTTGTGGCGGGACCTTGAAGGTGGCGGGCTTGGTGCAGGCTTGGTGCAGGCTTGGTGATGGGCCTGGATTGGTGCAGGCTTGGTGTAGGTTTAGTGGGGGGCCTGGCTTGGTGCAGGCTTGGTGGCAGTCCTGGCTTGGTGCAGGCTTGGTGGCAGTCCTGGCTTGGTGCAGGCTTGGTGCAGGCTTGGTGGCAGTCCTGGCTTGGTGCAGGCTTGGTGCAGGCTTGGTGGCGAGCCTGGCTTGTTAAATTTCATAAAATTTATTTCCATGTCTATTCTCTATTGTCTAACAATGTAATAATGTATAATATCTATTTATATTTGAAAAAACTCTTTTGTTGAATGAACAGCATGTTAAAATTTATGAATGTGTCTTTGGGGGGGTCGGCCGCTGGATGGAATGTTGCGAGATGAAGAGGATCTCGGGAGTTCATCTACTTCCCGAGCCCAACCTATTCCACTTCACGTACCTCACAGCCTCGTACCTCAAAACTCGGTACCTCACAACCTGGTACTTCACTAATTACATAAAAGAATCCTAATCCGTGTCATCAGCGCCCAGTGTAATGGTTAAAAATATACATATATTTCACTCCAATAATAAATGACAAAGTATATATCATTTAAACACTTAAAAATACACAAATGTTCCCAGAAACCGGTTTAATATCTCTACAGAGCCAAGAGGCACGATGTTACACTTAATATGTGGTAAATGGAATTTTTAAGGGGAATGAAAAGCTAGAAATTGACAAAAAAAAAAGACAGAATTTATTAGCCCAAAAATCGAAAGGATTGGTTTGCGAGGTGGCAATTTAGGCAGGTGTTGCACTGGTTGTTGAGGGGCACAGGTGCGTGTGTGTGTGTGTGTGTGTGTGTGTGTGTGTGTGTGTGTGTGTGTGTGTGTGTGTGTGTGTGTGTGTGTGTATGTGTGTGTGTGTGTGTGTGTTGTGTGTGTACTCACCTATTTTGTGCTTGCGGGGGTTGAGCTTTGGCTCTTTGGGCATGTGTGTGTGCGCGCGCGCGTGTGTGTGTGTGTGTGTGTGTGTGTGTGTGTGTGCGTGTGTGTGTGTGTGTGTGTGTGTGTGTGTGTGTGTGTGTGTGTGTACTCACCTATTTTGTGCTTGCGGGGGTTGAGCTTTGGCTCTTTGGTCATGTGTGTGTGTGTGTGTGTGTGTGTGTGTGTGTGTGTGTGTGTGTGTGTGTGTGTGTGTGTGTGTGTGTGTGTGTGTGTGTGTGCGTGTGTGTGTGTGTGTGTACTCACCTATTTTGTGCTTGCGGGGGTTGGGCTATGGCTCTTTGGTCATGTGTGTGTGTGTGTGTGTGTGTGTGTGTGTGTGTGTGTGTGTGTGTGTGTGTGTGTGTGTGTGTGTGCATATATGTCGGTTTATGTTATAAAGAAAGCTACAACTATTCACAAGGGTTGAACGTTGAACAAGCGTGTTGAACGATTCGTTCAACACGCTGGCGTTGAACGAATATGTGATGTCACTGAACGTATACATTAATGTCATTTAACAAATATCTGCAGGAATGAACAAACATACACAAGACATTGAACATCCACAAGCGTTAAATAAGTTAATACAGATCAAATATACTCAGACGTTGAACAAATATACAGACAGGCGTTGAACACATCTACAGACAGGCGTTGAACACATCTACAGACAGGCGTTGAACACATCTACAGACAGGCGTTGAACACATCTACAGACAGGCGTTGAACACATCTACAGACAGGCGTTGAACGAACTGTCCATCAAGGAATGAATACCGTTTTTCATTGATTATTTAGTAATTCATTGACTGCAGTCAATGTATGCATTACGGAGAGCAATTTGCAAGGGAAATCATTAGTCACAATCACCTCAAACCTATTTGTAAAATATATTTCTTTTTGACAGGAAAGTAAAGCATAAAATATATATATTTTTATTTTTACTAAATGAGGCAAAATAACAGGAATTCGCCCTAACCAAAGTAATATTGGCTAAAATCACTTCCAGGCACGGAAGAGATTTTATTACTAAATACAATAAGACTAAATAAGACTAAATACAACGTCAAATACAACGTCAAATACAATACTAAATACAAGACTAAATACAAAGTCTTATTCAATAAGACTAAATACAACTTATACAGTGGATTTTTTTTTGTACACCTGATTTGCCACAATGTATAAAAAACAAAGTGCTAACGTACCAACTTGAAACTTACTAACCCAAGCAACCCATCTAACCTCTTCTACCGATGTATAGAAGAAGTGATTTTTTTTTGTGAGCCGTCATGTTGCTTATCCTATTGCAATGTGTACAGTGGGGGGGCATAACGTACAAATTGAGACGTAACTGTTATCTTGAGGTTATCTTGAGATGATTTCGGGGCTTTTTAGTGTCCCCCCAGGAAGCAGCCCGTGACAGCTGACTAACATCCAGGTACCTATTTTACTGCTAGGTAACAGGGGCATAGGGTGAAAGAAACTCTGCCCATTGTTTCTCGCCGGCGCCTGGGATCGAACCCAGGACCACAGGATCACAAGTCCAGTGTGCTGTCCGCTCGGCCGACCGGCTCCACTGTTGAGACAACGATTTGGTATATTCAGAGAGTCCAACACTGGACACTTGAAAGATTTGCAATTTGCAATTTTTCATTGACTATCTTGCGTATGTATTTTATTGAGTTTTTATTTACTTGAGTAATTTACTAGAATTATTTATCTATTTATTTTTAATTAATTCAATACTCTTCATTTTAATTAATGTTGGATAAGTAAACAAAATTTTATAATTTAAATTGTGCCGTTTATATTTGTAGGTAATTGTGTTGTTAAATTTCTTCACATACCATTTGAAAAAGATTGTCCTTAAGAGCCTATGGCCTCGTAAGTACTAATACTCAGGTATTCGAAGATTAGTTTTGAGTTAATATGTCCATGCTCTCGTCACTGGCTGAGTGTTAACCCTGTGACCACAATCCACTGGTCAGCATGTGGCATTGAGACATCTATAAACCTCGGTTCGAATCTTTAAAAAAAATATGAAAATAGTATCTTGAAACCAAGAGTCGTGGAAATTGGGTGATGGAGATTGGTTAACTACTTCCCGTTAATGAGGTTTAAATGCCTTCTTTCATCATGTGTATCTATCCCCCTATCCTTTGTTGTACCGTAATGGCTAGTTACGATACTGTGGTTACTGTCAGGCTATGTCATTTCTAGGTTTCGAACACACACATACATATATATTTATATATATATCTTCAAACACTTTTTCCCCAAAGCCTTATACGATTTCCTAAGAAATATGGGGTTAACCGGAAGCAATTAAGACTTCAAGTCACCCCCTTTGACGCCCGCATTAATTTGCTGCCCAACCCACTCCGTCCCGTATCTCTCTCTCTCTCTCATCATCATCCTCTTCCACATTGCTGCTCGCCAATGCCATACCAAATGTAGTTTTAGATTCAGCTACTCAGAACAAAAGTTCCAAGTAGCACGGGCTATGGTGAGCCCGTAGTGGACTTACCTGGCACAGGAGCGGGGCTGTGTATCGCCATTCCAAAGCCCACCTCCTCGTTTTAATCATTTGGTATGTTATGATCTATCCCTCTCCCATCCCATCCAATATTTAGCAAAGTGTAACCGGTCCTTTCCCATTTACCGTCCCATCACCTGTTACCTCTCACATCAAGTTCTATCCCATCTCTACCCTTCCATCCCCAATTTCTACACCCCGGCCTTTCATCCCCCCTTCCCACCATCCCTGTTCCCCCCCCCCATCAAAGCCCGAACCTCTTTTCCTCTCCTCCCCTACCTCAATTCGATGCCCCCTATCCCTTCCCCCCCCTTCCACTCCCGCCTAGCCCTCTCCCCTTCCATCCCTCAGACCAGAGCCGTCTCGCTCCGCCGGCCTCCCCTCCCTCCAATCCCTGTTAATGAAAAAATAGGTTAGATTTTTATTTGAGTATTGCTCAGTTCCGCGTTTGGGTAGATTTTCTCTCTCTTTTTGATGGGTAATTTGTGTGTATGTATGTATGTATGTATGTATGTATGTATGTATGTATGTATGTATGTATGTATTTATGTATGTATGTATGTATGTATGTATGTATGTATGTATGTATGTATGGCTTCTGAATTAAGTCCTTATTTATCTAAGGACTTAATTCAGATCTTACTGATCTTACTGATCTTAAGTCGCAGGACTTAATCCTGCGTTTCCATACGTCGAATTTTCCATTATTATCCTCTCTTTATCGCCCATTTATCTAGAAATTCCTTGTAAAAATAATGGAAGATATTATAAAGGTGAAGGGGAATCTACAGCAAGGCTATTGACCCCTCCATTAAGGCTACTGCTAATGCTCTCCTCATCATCTCCAACTCACCCATTAGGTCCATTTAACCTGTGCAGGAAACTATATACTTCATGAGGATGCTTCTATGATGTTCCTTTGTAAATCATTCCACAACACAGCAATGTTTCCCAACCTGCGTTGGTCCATTATACCCAAATAAAAACTTATCCAGTTTGATTCTATCTTTTTGTATCACGTCTCCAATTGTTCTTTTTAGATTTCTATTATAACGTTCTTATTATGCCCAGAATTTGATCTGTTTGTACTAGTTTCGAAAACCTTTACAGCAAAATCTACTCCAAAGTTATCTTAAAACATGAAATAACCCGACACCTTGAAAAAGAAGAAAAAGAAGGAAGAGAAGAGGGTTAAGCAGAATGAAAGAAAGATGAGTATTAAAGGCGAGACCGACGGAGAAGTCACGTCCCTCCAACACCCGGGCGTCGATTACCTTACAATATGCAGAGGCAGAACACCGTGCGGGACTCGCGACCTTTGTTGAATGGCGGGAAAATTACAAGGCAGCCGTGGTTATTGGATGAAAACTCCGCCCCTACAGTTTGTCCGCCAGATGAAATGGCTTTTGTTACAACACAGCTAAATGAAGTAGATCGCTCGACCTCTGTCTCTGTCTCTACTCTCTCTAGCTCTCTACTCTCTCGCTCTCTCTCTCGCAGTTTCCTGTAGTAGAACACTTAAAGCTTCCTTCTCAGCCACCAGCTGCTGGAGCAGTCAACTCATCTAGTACCTCTAGGAGGTGCTTGATGAGTTGTCACCTCATCTAAGAGATGACAACTGCAGGACTTGTCACCTCCTCTACTACCGTCTACTAGAGCTGTCATATTCTCTACTCCTAGCTGTCATCTTCATCTAGGTGGTGGAGCTGTCATCTCATCAAGGTAGGAGATTCCATCACGATAGTAGTGGAGGGAGGGTGTGCAATCTTGCTGAAAAAACTCCTCGTCATCAAAGACCTTTCTAATCATTTCATGACAGACTATAGCAGCATGTTCAGGTAAATAGGACTAGGCACAGTAGCGTCAAAAGAGAATGGTCTAGGTAATCATCTTGATGATAAGCTGCACCATACTGTAACCCCCCTGGGAAAATTTCAAGGATGATCCACCTCAACATTCGGATTCTCAGATCCCCCAAAAGGTGCAAATGCGGCGGTTAATTGAACCATTTAATTTAAGTTACTGCCCCATCACTTCACACAATCTTTGTTGGAAAGTATCTATCGTCTCAAGATCTTCCCAAGTACCATACTCCACTCCCCGGTCCGGTACATCTTCACTGACTGTATGGACTAATCTTGGACTGGGACGTTACCAAGAGGCAACGTCTCAAAATACGAAGGACAAACGATTTCGAAATGGCTGCGTTACCTCTCGCTTGCTGGGTAGATTTTCCTGAACTTCGGTGATAAGTTACGAGTTCCTTGTCTTGCTCTGTAGGGCTCGTCGATGTCCGGAGTGGTCTTCCGGAACGCTTCTTGTGGATATTGTGAATACTTCCATCGGCTTCAAACTTATCTCTAATACGAGTGATTATTCTAATAATTCTAATTGTTCTAAACTAATACGAGTGATTATAGTGAGTTTGTCGCGTAGATTGGACTGTTTGAAGCTCCCTCCTTAATTGCCCTTGTACTTCAACTATGTTATCAAACTTTCAGTAGCATTTTAGGATGGATTTCCTTTTCAGGAAAGGATTTCTCTTTTTTAAGCATAGTCAGGCTGCCATTATTAATTCCAATGGGTTAAATTTGAAAGAAACATCATTTGAGCTATCAGTTGTTAAAGTTTGTATAACTTTAAGTTGATCATATTATATTTTATAATTGTACAATGTTAAAGGACCAGTATGAAGCTGTGTAAAACAAGGTTTTATTAAATTATTTTAATTTTCTGGTGGAAAAGGCGTATGACAGGTTAGGGTTTTAAAGGAGGTGGTTATAAGATAGTTTTGGAAGGAAATATATACCGGATTAGAGGGATGGAGGAGAGTGATGGAGGAGGAAGAGGAAAGGGTGGAATGGCTGCCGTTAGAAATTGAAATTGAAATAAGTTTATTGAGGTAAAATACACACAAAGATATGAGGTAGCTCAAGCTATTCTCACCCCGTTCAGTACATCGTGTTAATACATACATAGACACACATCACAAACAATAAACATATTACCAAACATTCTGAGAGATAAACATATTACATTTCCTCCTTTACATAAGCCGTTAGTAATGATCCACCATCACTAACACATCATCATCGTTAATATGAACCATCTATTACAGTCTCCAAGATGCCCTTTCACTCCACGTCAACTCCCATACCCCCCCCCCCTCTTCCCCCTCACACCCCTGAAAAAGATAAGACAATATATGCTGATTACCCTCACTTGACGTTGGGAATGTATTCTCTAAGCTCCTTAGTGTGGCCGAGAGGAGTTGTTAGATTACTTGAGGTAAACTGGACTAGAACTGACAAGCCTCTTAATTTGATATATCAGCCCCGGGCTACAGCTGTCAGGGCTCTAGAGCTTAAATCCTAGTCCGGGGACGAGCTTGAATAGTCCCTCCTGATTTACGACACCTGACACAGGGCCTGGCTGTTTGTTATCAGCTGGGAAGTTAATGTTTGTTCAACGAAGCTCGACACGCTGTTAAGTAACGAAACTTGCGACCTAGACTAACGAACCTCGCACGCTGTATATAAACACCGACCCACGAGTTATGTTATCTTTTAACGTGCAATATAAACACCCTCCGCTAGGGGGGGGGGAACAGGACCCCTAGCACCTAGTGACCCACGAGGTGTCCACATCCCAATACTTGTATATATGACAATGTCAGACCACGGAGGAAAATGAAACAGGAATTTCCTTAAGTACTTTCGTATATTAAATACATCTTCAGAAGGAATCCACTTGTATATATATATATATCTTTAAGTGGGTTATTTTACTCATCCTGTCCGTCTCTCGTTCTGTTGGAAAAAAACATTTTGTGTCTCGTCTCTATGGTGCTGACACAGTAGCTACGGTGTACTGTGAATAACCCGAGGAAGAGTGCCACCAATATTGCAAACATGTGACTCTTAACTGTAGCCATCTGCGAGGTCTGTCCAGAGCACATGGGATATTGTGTCAGGCGACCCGTATACACCAATATCAGTATTTTGGAAGAAGTATGGGCGGGCGGGACAGGTGGGGGAGAGACAGACAGTACACACAGGACAGGGCTGGTGGGACAGATGTAAAGGGACGACCAATGTAGACAGGGAGGGACGGATAGTACACACTGGGTGTGAGGTGCAGACAGATTGATAAGCTAGTTACAAACACACAGAAATCACAATAGCGTGATGCATGAAATGAACAAATGAACCCTTGTGGATTTGTTCTAGTTACAAAGTTCAGCGTATATATCGAAAAAGGATTCGAGAACTACCCAAAATACAGTCTATAAGGTAAGCAAATTAGAGTTTTGATGAAAAAATAAGTAGTTTTAGAAACTCTGTTGTTGATTATAGTTCATCAGGTAAACTGGTTTCCTGTTCGAGCTACAAGGTGGAAGATTGACTGAGACAACAGGCTGTGGTGGATAAGTGGGCCTGAGGGCTGTTCCAAGCAACAGCCTGTTGGACCAAGCTCTCACAATTCGAGCCTGGCCTCGGGCCGGGCTTGGGGGAGTAGATGAACTCACAGAATCCCATCAAGCAAGTTAACGTCTCATTCAGAAACTCTCGTGAAACTGTCTTGAGTTGAAGGCTTAACAATCGCTGCTGAATAAACAAGGGCAGCTCGTCCAGCAAAAGTGTTGAAATCCAAAATCCTGTACAACAAAAGTATAAGGTCAATAAAGAAGAGGAAATTCCTTGGCATCATCAAGAGAATTAATACCAAAACAAAGTAATAAGAAACACCCTCTTTAAAAGAGAAAAAAAACCATTCTCTCCCTTTTAAGACAAACTGTACGTGGATAAAATTATCGAGAACCAAGGCGAAAATCGACCAAAGTTATTACGAAAAAACTCCGATAATGCAAGTTAGAAATATTTACGTATTAGTGACTAACTTGTAAGGAAAACGGAAGAACGTTGGTACCAGGTGCTGGTCTAAGGACTGGAGCTGAGAGGACGAACAGCAATTTGAGCATCCGTGGCCACCAGCCTATTATCTGCCTTACTGCAGGATGGAGGAATGATATAGGATAAAGCAGGAGAGAGAAGTTCCTGGCTACTTATAAGAACGCTCTGGAAAGTATTAGATTCAATGGCCCGGATCCCATGTCATAAGTGGAATCCTTCCTAGAATAGGAACTAAAAAAATATTGGAAATATTATGGGTAATTATTAATCAATTTCTGTGGAATTATATCTCTAGAATTGTAAGTCCTGTCGTGTTTAATACCTCCAATGAGACCAACACGAGCCAGGGGTAAATAACGACAATATTGCCAAATAAAGTAATTCACACGTGAATAAAGTCAAATAAAGTAATTCACATGCGAATAAAGTAAACAAATGTAGCCATAATTTACAGAACTGGCAACCAAATGCAATTCATGACTAAAATTACGATCAAATAACATAAAAAAGGCCAGTATATCGCGTCTATTGGTGATGATTTTAATTTGCCAATATCGTTTCCTTTTGACGACTTTTGCCATAAACTTATCTAACGAGCGCTTTTGCCCGGCTGGACTTATCGCTCAAGATAAAAATAACGTGAATTTAGTTTTAACCGCGAATGACTTCGTAAATGAGTTCATGTGATATAGGTCAAAATATTTGTTTTTAAATAGGAGAAAAAAATATATATTAGCTGTTATCTTGAGGTTATCTTGAGATGATTTCGGGGCTTTAGTGTCCCCGCGGCCCGGTCCTTGACCAGGCCTCCACCCCCAGGAAGCAGCCCGTGACAGCTGGCTAACACCCAGGTACCTATTTTACTGCTAGGTAACAGGGGGCATAGGGTGAAAGTAACTCTGCCCATTGTTTCTCGCCGGCGCCTGGGATCGAACCCAGGACCACAGGATCGCAAGTCCAGTGTGCTGTCCGCTCGGCCGACCGGCTGTGAAAAGGTGCTTGATATAAGTACGGTATGACATAGACGAAAGCTTAGCAGATTTTAGTGACAAATAGGAACTTTTTGAATGGTTCCATGAGATGTTACGAAGCGGTGGAAAACAGGTGTATAACAGGTGTAACAGGTAAAACAGGTGTATAACAGGTGTAAAAACAGGTGTAACAGGTAAAACAGGTGTATAACAGGTGTAAAAACAGGTGTAACAGGTAAAACAGGTGTAAAAACAGGTGTAACAGGTAAAACAGGTGTATAACAGGTGTAAAAACAGGTGTAACAGGTAAAACAGGTGTATATAAACAGGTGGAACAATGAGTCAAGGAGTAATGTCACTAACAAATTAGGAGAAACGTTACTCATAATTAGAGAGGTGGCTCACTCATTACTAAAGAGTTGCCTCACTCACAAATGACACATAGAGTGAACTTAAAATCTCTATTGCCTTAATTGAGCAGAATGCATACATTGTGATGCTGAGAAAGAGTAAGGAGAAAAATCGTCTCGGTAAATGTAATAAAAACAGAGAGAGAGAGAGAGAGAGAGAGGGAGAGAGAGAGAGAGAGAGAGAGAGAGAGAGAGAGAGAGAGAGAGAGAGAGAGAGAGAGAGAGAGAGAGAGAGAGAGAGAGATAGAGAGAGAGAGATAGAGAGACAGAGATAGAGACTGACAGAGATGGAGAGACAGAGACAGACAGACAAATATCTTCCACACCCTGTACCATCCCTTGGAAAAGTCAGCAAACGAGCGAGAGGCTTATTAAGTCCTAACAGGAAGAAGATTGCACTAGAGGACATCTTTTCATTACTGCAGAGCGAAGGGCTCCTCCACCCTTAATTACCCTCGGAAAATGCTTCTATTAAAATTGTAAAACACACCAATAGAGCAGTTTGATTACAAGAACGAAACCAGTCGTTTCCTATATAAAATAAAAATAGCTCCTACAAACCATCTTTCACAATTGTACAGTTTTTTTTTAAATTAATTTCCAGACTGTGTTGTTAATGCCTGACAAGAATTACCATATAAAGCAGCAGCAAGAAAAAGAGCAAGGGCTGCAAGGTTCAAGCGGTCGTTTCATAACTCTGAAGGGCCTCGGGTTTAGCTGTAAGTGTTTCGCCAACTGAGACTCAGTAACGTTATTTGCCGCCTCGTAAGATCAACCAACCAAGAAGGGTTCTCTGCAGCTGTGGAGAAATATGGTATAGTTTGTTGTGGCCAGAGTTTGTGCTGCTGTAACACCGTCAACATATGGTTAATACGCGTGATAGAACTGGTTGAAGTGCTATAAAGGGAGATGACGGGAAGAAGGTGTTGGGAGAGAAATGAGAGAGGAAGAGTAAGAGAGAGATAGAGATATGTGAAAATAAACGACGAGGATAAGTGAATGTGTTGATACAAAAAAAATGAGTGACATCCCTGGAAACACAAACCGAAACTGTCTCTATTTTCCGCTTGTTACAACTTGTAATAAAGTTGTTACATCTTGGCTTAACGTGTTTATGACGTATTAGAACGTTGTTACAACTTGCTATATTGGTTGTTATAACTGGTTAGGAGGTGTTAAAAAACTTGTTCGAACGTTGTACCAACGTCGTAGTTTCGGTGTGTGTTTGGCGGGATAAGAGTGGGAAAAAGAATAAAAATAAACGATACAGGATATCGTGATGGGTTAAAATAACCTCACACGGCTACGAAACTGCCACTCGCTCGGGTCATCAGTTGCAGATCGGGGCTCTTGTGTAGGGAAGATCCCCTCCCAGTGGTCCTCAACAGGAAAATAGCCCCCCCCCCCCTCGTCATTAGCGCAGGTACTGGTCCACTGCCGGACAAGCCGAGATAACTCGTTGTTTTCTACAGAGGGAAGAAGCGAGGGTTAGAGAAGTTAGCAACCTCGCCTGCCGCTGAACCTATACCCAGCTCCCGCCCCAGAGGAAATGACAGCAGTTGACAACTAGGGAATGAACCCCCAAGCGCCTGAAAAGACAATCTATATTCCCAGACGCATTTTCCCGAAAAACACGATTAATTAAAACCTGTGTCAGACATATCGATTCAGATAGCAAGCCATGATATCATTTTGTTTTTAATATATTAGGCCACAATGGGTTGTTAGGATATATTTGGGTGATGAATTGGTACATAGTAACGAAGGTCTTATATTGGTTCCTGTTGCTAGGCTGAGTGAAGGGTGATTGACATGTTGTGAAGCATTTCGTTTGCATATTCCTCGCGTGTCTTATTTCATTCCTCTCTTGCAATCTCTTGTTTCTCTCTCTTTTCATTTTTATGCTGTTTCGTACTCCTTGTTTCTCACTCTTTATCCTTTTATGTGTTTAATTAATGATATATTTTTCATGATTTGTATCTTATTAGGTACAAGTCACTCACACACACACACACACACACACACACACACACACACACACACACACACACACACACACACACACACACACTCACACACACACACACACATTAGGAAGTGATGTGGTGGAGGCTGACTCCATACACAGCTTCAAGTGTAGATATGATAGAGCCCAGTAGGCTCAGGAACCTGTACATTAGTTGATTGACAGTTGAGAGGAGGGAAACAAAGAGCCAGAGCTCAACCCCCGCAAGCACAATTAGGTAAGTGCAATTAGCTAAGTACACAACTCTTGCCTTACCAAATCGAGTAACTTAAGCTAAGACATCAACTCCCTCCTGAGTAGAGGTAAGCAATTAGGACTCAAATGTCTAGTTTCCCTAACAAAAAAATTCATTTAGAGAACCATTAATAATTCACGTATAGAACCATTAAGAAATCATTTACAGGAACCATTAAAAATTCATTTACACAATCATTAAGAATTCATTTACAATGCTATTCCCAGTTAATCATTTCGTGTTGAGATCTGCCAACGTTTTTCAGCGTTTCATGAAATACTGAAATTCAGATGTTATTAGATTATACACTAATGAGGTCGTTGTTATCTTTGTTATCATTAGCATTATTTACAACTTATACAGTACTGATAATTTGATCAAATTTATCATCAACGTTTTTCATCATTTACCACACAATATTAATGGCAATTATTATCATTCTTTTACATATTTACAACGGAAAAAAATATGGTTATCGTTATCCTCCAAATTGATGTTATTTACTGGAATATTAATATGTTCTTTATCATCATTCATATCATTTATATCATTACTAATTTTTTTATTATCATCGTTCTTTACGTTATATCACTAATGATGGCTCATTTTCGTCATCATCATTTGATGGTTCAGGTGTAGACTATTTCAGGCACCATTCATCAGTCCTTCAGTGTATCAGCCACTCGTCAGGACTACACTGCAGTCGTTCAGTGTATCAGCCACTCAAAAATCAGTGTATCAGCCTCCAGTCAGGGGCCCCCACACTGTAGTCCTTCAGTGTATCAACCTCCAGTCAGGGGGCCCCCACACTGTAGTCCTTCAGTGTATCAGCCTCCAGTCAGGGGCCCCCCACACTGTAGTCCTTCAGTGTATCAGCCTCCAGTCAGGGGCCCCCCACACTGTAGTCCTTCAGTGTATCAGCCTCCAGTCAGGGGCCCTCACACACTGCAGTCATTCAGTGTATCATCCACTCGCCAGGGGCCCCAACAATTCAGTCCTTCAGTGTATCAGCCACTCGTCAGGGCCCCCCACACTGCACTCCTACAACAGTGGGTCCTCCTCCTAGCAGGCCCCTCAGCAGGGCCACAATATATTATCCGCCTGGCAGGATACGGCCGCATCCGCTTAGTCGTACAGCGTGTCATTTCTAATTAAGAGAAGAGAGCCGCGTCCAGAAGCCTGAGGTACACATCAGGCTCTCACACCAGCTGCTGCTGCTGGTGATGTCCGCTGCAGCTGCGTCCGGCCAGCCAGCCAGCCGGCTGGATAGTGGCGCCGATGGTATCCTAGCCAGCTAGTTGCTAGCATACGTTAGTTATGCTGGCTGGCTAGATGTAAGCGTTAATAGTACGCTCGCTGCTTGGTTGGATGCCCTGTTTGAATGCTTGATTTCCTCTTTGGGAGGTTTGCTGTGTTATGTGTGGGTTCCTCGCTCTCGTGGGTGAGCGAGGGGTAGTAGGTATATCTACCAGTGTGACTAATTAGCTGCATATCTTAGTGGGTAACTGTGCATGTGTTTGAAGTTTTTCTAGTAACGCAGCGCGTCTGACCGACTCTCCGACTCTGGGTGTATTTTGAGTTTCTCATTATCCGGACTCATTGTCTGTGTTTACGTAGCAATGCGCCTAAAATGTTTGTTTACATTTCAACACCTCTCCATCTGGCCCTCCTTATCTCTCTCTCTCTCTCTCTTGGGGTCTCTGTCTCTCTCTCGGTCTCTTTCTCGGTATCTCTCTCTCTGTGTTCCTTTTAAGTACACTAATCATCACTAATTCTACCCCGAGAGATGGCTAACTGCTGTTCTCAGCTCGTCCTCCTTAGGTTCCCGAACGTCAAGAAACCGTCGTACTAAGGTGCCCCTGAGACAATGTAATACCGTTCAGGGCATTCTTCTCATTTTCCTGTTTCCATGTTTAATTAAAGTTGATGACGTCACCATAATGAATACTCTATTCACTAATGCATTCATTTATTAGCTTCTATGAACGCTTTCTCTTGTTTCTTGACAGGTAAATGTTCTGCATATTTTGTTCTGCGGGGGGTTGAGCTTTGGCTCTTTGGTCCCGCCTCTCAACTGTCAATCAACTGGTGTACAGGTTCCTGAGCCTACTGGGTTCTATTATATCTACACTTGAAACTGTGTATGGAGTCAGCCTCCACCACATCACTGCTTAATGCATTCCATCTGTTAACTACTCTGACACTGAAAAAGTTCTTTCTAACGTCCCTGTGGCTCATTTGGGTACAGGACACATGTACCCACATGCACAGGACACTGTGTGTGTGTGTGTGTGTGTGTGTGTGTGTGTGTGTGTGTGTGTGTGTGTGTGTGTGTGTGTGTGTGTGTGTGTTTGTGTGTGTGTGTGTGTGTGTGTGTGTGTGTGCGTAAGAGGGAAACCTGCCATTAAAATTAACTACTATTATTCGTTAGTTCATTCTTTGCATTAACTAGTTACGTCAACAAGTCATTCTTTGTTGCCTACGACACCACCAAATCCGCTTCACTGAAGATCTCCACAGATCGTGACTGCCTGGATCACCTTCCTGTAATCTTAAACCTGTTTAGACCATAATGTCTGCTAGGGGGGTCAGGTTATACGTGTGGAAAATTGTAGTGGAAGGCTGTAGTGGAAGTAGCACGGGCTATGGTGATCCCGTAGTGGACTTACCTGGCACAGGAGCGGGGCTGTAACTTGGTTAAATGCTAGGTGTAAGATGGGTTGTGAAGTGGAGATAAGATAAATATGAGGAGTGAAGTGTTAGGTGGAGCCAAGTATGAGAAGGTGAGGTGAAATGCGTAATGCGTGGGTTAGTATGAGGGTTGAGAGTTAGGTATGAGTATGTGAGGTGTAGAATGAGATGTTTTATAGTCTATGAGAGGTGATGTGAGGTGTGATTGATGAGGTATAGCATGTGAGATGAGGTGAAATATATGAGGATGAGGTGAAATATATGAGGATGAGGTGAAGTATAAGTTACATGTCAAGTATTAAATTACGAGTTGAGGTATAAGTGGTATAAATTAAATTAACTAAAATCCCATCCAACTATCCTCATAAACCTCTAATTGTTTCTCGTCCTACTATCTTCCCTCTCCCACCATTCCCCCTCATCGTCATTACCTATCTATTACCACTATCCCTCCCGACCCTTCATCGCCTCTCCCTTTTCTCATTTCTCCTTCCATTCGCTTCCCCCTTCTTGCCTAATTGGCTGAAAGACAGCGGTTGAATTGGCGTGCCATGTATGCCGGCTAGAAGAATCGTGGTAGCACGGAGGTCTGCCTTCATTAATATTATGATGGGGAAGAGTTTAATCTGTAGGGGACGCTGGCTTTGAGACCCCTTTTCACGGTAGGAACAGTGTAGGGTCAACAAAGTGCCCCGGGGCAGGTGATGGGTACTGAGTGCTGGCACATGTGGGGCCAGCGGTCCGAGGAAACTGATCGCTCGGAGCTACGTTTTGTTTTTTATTTATTTTAGGTTAAGTTATTGGAATACAAAATGGGTTTAAATAGAAATGTTTCTTTTTATGTGTGTGTGTGTGTGTGTGCGTCTGCCACTCACATAGAGTGGTAGACGGTTGGAGTAAGTGAGGTGAGAATTGGTTTGTGTGGAGGCCCAAATCGTTAGTAGTTTCAAAGAGTAGTATTGCAAAGAGTGCTGGGAAGACCGGACACCACGAACGTAACTCTCATCCTATAACTACATTTAGGTAATTGCACTCACACTCTGTGTGTATGTGTGTGTGTGTGTGTGTGTGTGTGTGTGTGTGTGTGTGTGTGTGTGTGTGTGTGTGTGTGTGTGTGTGTGCGTGTGTGTATTGTTCTAAGCTATTTTGATCTATGTGAACGACCTTTCCCAGGAGTTAAGCTCGTGCATAACAATGTTTGTAGATGACCTAAGGGCAATGAGGAGATAAAATACAGATGAGTTGCATGAAGTCCTTTGACATACTTCAGTAACTGACAGACAAATGGCTGTTTGAGTTCAACTTGAACAATTGCATGGTAATGAAAAAACCCACTCTATAGGCACTCTGCCTCAGCGTTTTCGCCTAATAAGTGCCTCCTTTAGCAACAAGGCAGCTACTTAAAAGGGGTTGGGTGACAAGGACGTATAAGCTACTTGACCTGACCTCCGGTGCTCATTAACAGGTCAACACCCTGTTAAGAGGTCAAGAGGTCAACACCCAGCAGTACACAGCTGCACCCTGACACAGCTGCACCCTGACACAGCTGTTCAAACACCTGAGTTTCAGTGGGATTTTAGACTTCATAAAGGTATGCACCTTGATGATATTTTCATATCCTTTAATAAGCTTCAACTGAATGCTCAAGTTGCCCCAATAAGCCGCTGCTTATCGACCTGTGTCCTCACACGACCCGATAGTCAACAACAAGACATTCTTGATGAATGTCTACTGCGTGTGAAGATCGCATTGAGATCGTTCACTCCACAGCACGAATATTGTGCAGTTTTCTCGGGTATTTTAATAGAAAAACGTTATTGAGGAAATAAAGTACATTGGGATCACGCGACAGGGATATTCTCTCCCTGCTAATTTTAGAAGCGCATATTTGCGTGTAATGGGAATTTCAGACTTCCTGTAGCTTGTAATTGTTGAAGCCCTGACTGGCGACGAGGCATCCTCGGCATATTATTGGAAATTCTCTCCAAATTTGCTAAGATTCAGTGATATGCTGCGTAAGCTGTAAATCGCATTCCCAGAAAGCCATTGATCTATGCAAACTTGTTATCAAAGGCGATATAATTTTGTCAACTGATCCACAACTCACACACAGTGTTAAGTCTTGCTCATCGGATACGTTGTTCATCTACGTCACTCGCGTTCGATTCCTTTGACTTCGATGAGCAAATATTTGTTGTTTAATTGAAGAAATATTTTAAATTTTCTTCCGACATAATTGTATGAGGTATTAAAAACAAGTTTTAAAATTCAAATGTACATAGATAATTAGCAATCTACTTCTCTAGCTTAGCAGTGCCTCTTACCTGAGAGGTGATACATTTTGTCTTATAAGATTTATATGGTGTGTCAATTATGTAAGTTTAGCGCTATGATGATGATCTTCATCACCCTCATCATCACCATCACCATCAACAGCGACGCAAGCATGCTGACGATCGTGTTCAATGAACATTAAGTGCTGGGAGGAACGTGTGTGTGTGTGTGTTGCAAATGGCAAAAGTAGTGAAGAATGTTTCTAGAGTGAAGACTGCGAGCTACGAGAACTGTAGCGAAGGTTCCGTGTAGTGAAGATTCCGTAGTGTGAGGTGTGAGTGAGTGGTGAGGAAGTAGTGTTGTCATGCTCACTCATCAGTGCTCAACCTGTCATTGACCAGGGGGGGGGGGAGGAGTGGGGTGGTTTGTGAGGTCAATCTCTTTATATCCGGCTTACTGGCCTTGTTTCTACCTGTTCTACGTTGCAATTTAACTATTCAGAGCCGGTCGGCCGAGCGGACAGCACGCTGGTTCTTGTGATCCTGTGGTCCTGGGTTCGATCCCAGGCGCCGGCGAGAAACAATGGGCAGAGTTTCTTTCACCCTATGCCCCTGTTACCTAGCAGTAAAATAGGTACCTGGGTGTTAGTCAGCTGTCACGGGCTGCTTCCTGGGGGTGGAGGCCTGGTCGAGGACCGGGCCGCGGGGACACTAAAAAGCCCCGAAATCATCTCAGATAACCTTCAGGCGTTCGAATTATTTGTCGAATCTGACCTAAAAAGAATTCTGGATGGACATGGTTTCTACACCTTCTTCCTTCTGAATATTTCATTTGTTGACCAGCCGTATAGAGTACAAGTGTCTCCTTACATTTCCTCGGCTTGTTTGTGTTACCAGATCCTTTATATATATCCTCTCGCTCCTCTTTCCTAACACCAACATGGGTTCACGGAAGGAAAAATCATGCGAAACAACCGTTATGGAATTCCATGATAATGACAGTCGAGAGGCAGGACCAAAGAGCCGAAGCTCAATCCCGTAAGTACAACTAGGTAAGTACACACACACATTCACACACACACACTGTAACCTGTAAACAACTTATGGCTGGAAAGGCGGGATCCAAGAGTCAATGCTCGATCCTGCAAGCACAAAAAGGTGAGTACAAATAGGTGAGTACACACACATACACACACACACACACACACACACACACACACACACACACACACACACACACACACACACACACACTCTCTAACCTGTAAACAACTTATGGCTGGAAAGGCGGGATCCAAGAGTCAATCCTCGATCCTGCAATTACAAATAGGTGAGTACACACACACACACACACACACACACACTTAATTACGCTGGCGAGCATGTAGGAGAAACCGTAATTATTAAACTTTAATTGAAAAAGCCATCGACTCAGACCCTTAGGACAAGTGTTTACGATTCCTAATTAGTGTCTAGGCGGAAACAAATAAATGCAAATCACATAAAAAACCCATTTTGGCTCTTTTAGTTGGGAATGTGGAGAGATAAGAATGGATAGAATGAGCAAAAGTAAGAGAAAGAGAGAGAGAGAGAGAGAGAGAGAGAGAGAGAGAGAGAGAGAGAGAGAGAGAGAGAGAGAGAGAGAGAGAGAGAGAGAGAGAGAGAGAGAGAGAGAGAGAGAGAGAAAATCGACAATAAAGAGAAAGTGAAGTGCTCGATTTATGGGCTTTTAGTGAACCGAGTAAAGGTTAAAATATTTGTCCTCGCAAATTCCTAAATCCCTGTTACAAAACTGAAACTCTTTGTCAACATAACTCTGTAGAAACACGTATATATATATATATATATATTTGGTGAAATATGACCGCACTGCTGGTCGTTGTTGATCTTACAGCGAAAGCTTTCTACCTTACTATTTCCTTAGTCTCGTAATTAAAATGAGGAATCAAGTTACCAAAATTCGTGTTAAAGAAACTTATGTAATTTTCAAGGATATATTTTGTTGACCAGACCACACACTAGAAGGTGAAGGGACGACGACGTTTCGGTCCGTCCTGGACCATTCTCAAGTCGAATACTTTCTTTAGCCACGTTATTGTGACTCATCGCCTTCGATGATACATTTTCTGCGACATTTCGTTCCACAATGGGGAATAATTGGGAAAAATGGGAAAGGAAACTAATCCATTTGTTTTTCTCCATTGCTGTTTACGAGACCTGTGTCTGAGCGAAGGCAAAATAGCGAAGTCAGTATTCTGTATATTTAGGGAAAGTCGTTTTTCTCTTATGAGTCAAATTTCCGGTATTTGCAGTATTCTCTGGTCAGTGGTGGAAGCCAGGATTATTGTATTTTCTACTGGCGTGTTCCTAGTGGGTGTTGTGTTAAGGTCATTTTGCATATGGTTTCTAGGGGGCACCAGCTTGAAGATGGCAGGTCAGTCTAGTCATCTAGGCCCTGTTACCTAACAGTAAATTAGGTACCTGGGTGTTAGTCAGCTGTCACGGGCTGCTTCCTGGGGGTGGAGGCCTGGTCGAGGACCGGGCCGCGGGGACACTTAAAAAAAGCCCCGAAATCATCTCAAGATATATCTATCTTATCAGTCTTTTCATTCTCCTTCAATCAGCGTTTGACAACGCCCCCCAATGAAGGTTTAAAGCGCTTGAACCCTACATTGCATTCTTCATATGATGTAGTTAAGCATGTGTTATCATATAAATGTATAAAAATCATTCTTTCATTATGTACATCAAATCAATGATTAGTGCATTAGGGAAAAACCTGTTTTCTGCAATATTTTAAAGCAAGTTTTAAGGGTTTGACGTCCTTGATATATGGATGACAAAATCAGGTTTTTTGTACCGTAGTGCATGCGGTACCCGGCAGTGCCCGGGTATAGTCCTCATATCATTTTACAAACAAAACCCAAGGAAAATTATGAAAACAAATATTATGTGAACAAATATCGCATCCCAACATATCTCAAAGAAACTGTTTATCTCTTCCTCTCTACATTAGTTTTTTTTATCTCTCTCTCTCTATTTCTCTCTCTCTCCGCTCCTCAAGACTCCACAAAGCATCGCATCTCACCTGAGGCGGAGCATAAGACAACAACCACTCGAAGCATCACCTCCACTTCATGCTCCTCCCCCACATGCTCCCTGGCACGGATTAAACCCCTAAGCTCATTAAAAGGCCAGACTTTACACGCAATTTTATAGGAATAATATATATAAACACCCATTAAGTTGATGAAGAAAGAAGAAGGATATATATATATATATATATATATATGTCGTACCTAACAGCCAGAACGCACTTCTCAGCCTACTATTCAAGGCCCGATTTGCCTAATAAGCCAAGTTTTCATAAATTAATGTTTTTTCGTCTACCTAACCTACCTAACCTAACCTAACCTAGCTTTTTTTGGCTACCTAACCTAACCTTACCTATAAATATAGGTTAGGTTAGGTTAGGTAGGGTTGGTTAGGTTCGGTCATATATCTACGTTAATTTTAACTCCAATAAAAAAAAATTGACCTCATACATAGAGAAAAGGGTTGCTTTATCATTTCATAAGAAAAAAATTATAGTAAATATATTAATTCAGGAAAACTTGGCTTATTAGGCAAATCGGGCCTTGAATAGTAGGCTGAGAAGTGAGTTCTGGCTACTAGGTACGACATATATATATATATATATATATATATATATATATATATATATATATATATATATATATATATGTGTGTGTGTGTGTGTGTGTGTGTGTGTGTATATCACGAAAATAAACACGTGATTAAGAATGTGACAATGTCAGACCACGGAGGAAAATGAAACAGGAATTTCCTTAAGTACTTTCGTATATTAAATACATCTTCAGAAGGAATATATATATATATATATATATATATATATATATATATATATATATATATATATATATATATATATATATATATATATATATATATATATATCAGGAAACTCTTGACCCCTGAAGGATTCGAACCCGGTCAGCCAGGGCCTTTATGCCCTCTGACGTGTTCAGTACTGTAACCACTCTGCCAACAGACTGTACAAAAGTATTGGAAAGTCGTCTGACTTTTAACCCAATACCCAACAGCTCTCGTGACAATTTAGGGCACAGATATTTCATATGTGTGACTTCACTTCATGAAGTCAAAGTCACTTCATCATGCTGGGGCCGCATGAGAAACATTTCTGCATCAATCTCCAGTGTTCTCCAAGCCATCATGCACCAGATCACTTCCCCAGTTGGACTTAAGAGCTCTACCCACAACTCTTGGTGTTCTGTTGACCAGACCACACACCAGAAAGTGAAGAGACTATGACGTTTGGGTCCGTCCTGGACCATTGTCAAGTCCAATGTGAGAATCGACTTGAGAATGGTCCAGGACGGACCGAAACGTCGTCGTCCCTTCACTTTCTAGTGTGTGTGGTTTGGTCAACATGTTTCAGCCACGTTAATGTGACTCCTCGTCTGCACTTGGTGTTCTCTGGTCGAAGTTCATGCTGTACTTTGGCTAATGTGTCCGTGTACTCTAGTGAATCCATTCATCACCCTTGTTCCTCTCCCCTGATCGTAAATATATTGTAAACCCCCTAAATACCTTTCAATCACTGACTGGATATTTTTTACCTGTCTGTTCTGTGAAGGATCAACAGATATTTATAGCACCACGTCAACAAGCTCGTCCGTGAGCTCTGTATTTAGGGGATTACAAATCAATTTGTGAGATTTTGACACACACAAAAAAAGGAATTTTAAAATAAGGAGCAACAGTCTTTGCTCTCTTGAAAAAATTGGAATTACATTGTAGAACAAGTAAATATATAGTGTGTTTACGTATATATATCTACTCACCTAGTTGTACTTGCGAGGGTTGAGCTTCGGCTCTTTGGTCCCCATATCTAAACCATCAATCAACTAGTGTACAGGTTCCTGAGCCAATTACACTCAATCATATCTATACTTGAAGGAGATCTGCTATTGCATTCGAACTATTTGCATTGCGTTATGTCAATAATTTTTGCATTCCCATACACGAATCACTGTGCAGTTTACTTATGAAGAACAGCCCTACCAGACCCTTCAGACCAGCCCTGTCAGTACCTTGACCTGTATCTGGATCAGCTCAGCAGCTCAGTCTTCTGCAGAACTTCAGGAAAACAGACTTCAAAAACACAGCAATGAACTTTTTCTGTTCATTGTCTTCTCCTACGCTCCCTTGCTATCCTCTTCTTTTTCCTATTACTATCTCCTTCGGTGGTTATAATAGGAGCTGCCTCGTATGGGCCAATAGGCCTGCTGCAGTTCTCATTATTACTACTATCCCCTACACCTGACTTTCCTCCTCAGCTCTCTCTTGCCTATTTATTGCCTGTCCCTACCTCCTCATCACAATCGACTTGAGAATGGTCCAGGACGGACCGAAACGTCGTCGTCCCTTCAATTTCTAGTGTGTGGTCTGGTCAACACAGCAATAATTTTCCCATTAGACCTGCTCGTACTGAGCTAATCCCACTAGACCAAGAGCCCTAGAGTCTGAGAGACTCTATACGCTCATGCCGTAAAATTGACGTTAATGGATCGCTTCTTGTTCCCTGCTGACTGAAACAGACAGGTGAGAGCAAGAAGATAATCGGTGCAAATTGCTGTGAATGCACAAATCCCCAACTGGCGATCAGAATGGAAAAGAGCTAAAAGATTGCTCTCGGAAACCTTCCGGGTGTTATCTTAGAGGTGAAGGAAAATGCCACAGATATAAATTTTGTTGTAATGATATCTTTGCAAATTATGTAAAGGTTTTCACTCTCAGGATGGATACAATATATATATATATATATATATATATATATATATATATATATATATATATATATATATATATATATATATATATATATATATATATATATATATACATATTGTGAGGGTGGAGGTATATATATAAACATTAGATAGACTGCCTGACAGTGTCCGCTGGTCTCTGTCTCTCTGTCTGTCTGTCTCTCTCTCTCTCTCCCAGTCACCCCCACAACTCTCTAAGCTTTACCCTCCATATGCTTCCAATATTCTTGTCACGTTATTCTTTCCCATTCTTTTGCTGTCCCTGCCATCGGCACTGTATTTATGGCTAGTGTCTTCTTCAACTGTTCTTAAATATATTTTTATCCTTACTGGGTTTAATGTTCCTTTCTTAAACCTGATGCTTTTTCAAGATCATCACTTTCTATAGGATTGATGGTGATGAGCATCACTCATCACCATCAATTATCATATGGTATGAGCAATTATAATTTATTATCAACACTCATTATCAATTATCAATTGCTGACAGCCTCATTCATCATCCACTATCTTCATTAAACTTTATTTCTCATAATCATCTTTCATTTTTTATGTTATCATCGTCAATCATCATTTTGCATAAGGATCATCAATACCATCAATCATCACCTAGCATTATCATCATTAATCATCAAATATCACCATAATTCATCATCATCCCGCAGTATCATCCATTCATCCTTATCATTCATCTCAATCATTCTTCATCATCATCATTATCATCTCCCAACTCCAGCCATCATCAACAATAATTACTCCCAGCTATTATCAGCGTTATTTGCCCTCATTACAACTAATCACCATTCATCAACTATCATCACCATCACCGCCGCTGTTCAGAGCTCTGGGCATCATTATCTGATTTCAGGAGTGTTAGCGAAGGACATCATCTCTCTGCGCTGTCAGCATTTCTCTGAAGGAGACTTTAATTAGGCGGATGCTGCGGGCGGATGCTGCGGGCGGATGCTGACAGCATCTGCTTCTGACTCGCTGACAACTGCCTCGTTGTCGCTATGTTGTTGCTGACACCCCAGCTGGTGTCTTGGGGCAAGATTCATGAAGCAGCTACGATTCACGCAAGATTCACGCAAGCACTTACGAACCTGTCCATCTTTTCTCAATCTTTGACGGCTTTGTTTACAATTATTAAACAGTTAATGAGCTCCGAAGCACCAGGAGGCTGTTTATAACAATACCAACAGTTGATTGGCAAAGTTTTCATGCTTGTAAACTGTTTAATAAATGTAACCAAAGCCGTCAAAAGATTTAGGAAAGATATACACGTTCGTAAGTACTTGCGTAACTGCTTGGTGAATCTGGGCCTAGTTCACTGGATCCGACTCTCCTTTTCTCACTATCCTCATCATCTATCTCCCTACATCCTCAACTACTCCCTAGATACTTCCCCCAATGCACTTCCCCAAACACCGTCCAGGCATTTCTCCGCCATCTTTCTCAGCACTCAATTTGCATCTCCCTTTCCAACGCAATTTCTAGCACACTCCACAGTGCTCTTCTTCTCCTGCTCCTCTCACCCCTGTTACCCTTCCCTTCACCTTTCCCCTCACACGCCCTCCCCCCAACGCCTACCCCAACACCCTCCCTCCCTTCCCACTCCCTCCCCAGAAGTGATCACCAGCTTGGCTCGTCAGGACTGGAGATTTTGCAGTGCCAGTTGATGTCCGTGACTAATGATGATAATGATGATTGATAATGATGATAATGATGATTGATGATGAGGATTATGACCAAATGTGCATAATATCAAGTCCTGAATTGGAGAGTTTGTATAATTTATGTTTCAGAGAGAGAGATAACTTCATCCCAACGCTGTTACGGGTGTGGGGTAAAGACTGTATTAGAAAAAATGGTTCTCGTGAACAGAGTGAACAGAGTGAACAAAGTGCTCCACAATAGCTAAATATGTACCGTGTTCAACTGTTCGATAATTATGCATTTTTCCATCTCTGTGTCATGATTATAATATTCTTAAAGAGATTAGAATGATCATATTAAAGTACAGGTTATATATGTAATATAGAAATATCTGTATCTCAAAGGGGTGAAGGCCAGACGTTAGGGGCTAGCCTCACGAAACTTTGCATGGTGATGTGTGATGGTGTGGCGACTGTCATGAGGTGGTTGGGATCGACTGCAATGCCTTTCTTTAAGAAGGATCGGCTTCTACACCGAATCAGAGGGATTCCTTTGCAGTATGCAATGTGGGTTACATTGTCCATAGAGTGGTTTAATAGCCGTTGATTCAACAGTCATATCGAGGATTGAATGTTACTTGAGGATATTTTGCTCACTGGGACAATGAGAGAATCCGCACCTGCGGTGATGTTTTTTTTATGGAATTAAGGTCAGGTGTCCTCTCTGTAATCCTGTAATTCTGAGAACTGGAGTTGGGATTAATAGAGGTGTTGATCAGGATATTATCCTTTGTAATATCCAAAGAGAACGCGGTTAATGAGACTACTTACATATATAGGTTGTCCCATTAGCCGCGTTTCTTGAGGGGTGATGGAGGGAGTTTCAAGGGATAGCATTCAAACGAACACCTCTGTTAATTTCACAAATACATAAGTGTGGGTTTTTTGTCTTATGTTATTAAGTCTGTGAGAAATTACCATTACTTAATAGTGAGAATGCCAAAATTAATGATTATATATGTAATTACAATTAGATTGTATTTAATTATTGTTGTGTTCTCTTTCTACTGATATTCATTTGTATCACAATACATTGATTTATGTTCAATAAATCCTCAAATATGGACATATAATACAATAGAAATATATCATTCTTCCACATGGTGTCCACCAATTGCTTTTTAGAACGTGTTTCCCCCCGAGAGGAAGCCAGGCTCTCCCCTCGCTGAGTGTTGGAGTAGAGATAAGAACATGGGCTTAGGACGAGACAAGGGGAAAGAGAGCCTTAGAGCAGGCGGGATGCAGGGGTTTCGTTGATCGTGAAGACTTTAGTTGGTGTGGGGAGGGTGATGTGTTGCTGTGGGTGGTGGGGGGAGGGTGTTGAATTGATGTGGTTAATGAGTGGACATTACTGTGCCTCGTTAGTCTGAGCAACAATTAAACTTCAGATTTCACCCCCCCCTCTTATCTGTGTCTCAACTCTTTATCTATATTCTGCCTCTCTGTTAAATTACATGAAATTACCTTTGAATTCTAATTATTTCTTTAACATTTTCTGTTTATCTTCACTTTATACCTTCTTCCTTTGTCCTTTTCTTCTGCATTATTCTCTATATTTAAAAATAATTATTGAGTGTATGTATATATTTTTCATGTATTTTTGTCTTCTATTATCTGTTGATTGATTGTGTCTAGATGTTCTGCCTTTATTCTATTTTTCCTTTATTTATTTTACTAAACTTCCTGATATCTAAGTCAGAACGTGGTTGGTAGTACTGATATTAGTGTGTTTCCCATGGCTGTGTTTCCAATGGCTCTGATATCATCAGCATTGTGTTAACAGATATCTTGATATCGAGGACAGCATTGTCTTGCCATGGAACCTGACATCGAGGTCAGCATTGTGTTGTCGGACGTCCTGATATCGAAGATATACAATTGTTACAACATTTTAAAGAACAAGAAAGTCCAACAGCATGTTGTGCAATTATTCAGAAAAGCTTAAGGCAATTGATTGTCGCAGATTAAATCACACGCTGCTTCTCGTCCTGGTTATTTGAAGTGATTCACGCCTAGGCCAGTATTGCATGCTAAGACAGGACGTTAATTATATTTAGAATTATTTATAAATGATTTCTGATATTTTCTAGGTCACTGATTACCCTTCCTCGGCCGCTTATCGCCGGTGGTAATCACAAGGCAATTAAAGTCTAATTTTGGTTGGTGTCTGTCGTGATTCGGAATCAGATGGATTCAGGCTTTGTGTATCATGCTAATGTTGACTGATAAAAAGACACGTGTTTATGCGCGTGTGCGTGCAGTGTCAGTCTGCTCACACACACACACACACATACACACACACACACACACACACACACACACACACCTGTACACCTGTTGATTGACGGTTGAGAGGCGGGACCAAAGAGCCAGAGCTCAACCCCCGCAAGCACAACTAGGTGAGTACAACTAGATGAGTACACCTAGGTGAGTACACACACACACACACACACACACACACACACACACACACACACACACACACACCTCCACATAATTTTCGCTCTTAAGCGGTTAATTGGAGAGGGGCTAAGAAGAAAAATATCATTATAGAAAAAATAATTCTCGACTTGTTTACTAATGATTTTAAAGGGATTTTCACCCACATTTTCCTCATAAAGTTAGGCTGAATATCCGACCACTTAATGAGCCGTCTGCTTTAATCCTTCGTGGGAAGTTGAGATCATTTTTTCCCAGGTGTGGCGAGGTGTTCCTATATTTTATGAGTAAGTCTTCCAGCAAGACTTTGCTGCTTCTTATGAGGAGTGTGGGAGGTAGTTTATACTGCCACAGGGAGTGGCTGAGAGAGATGAATGTGGGAGGAAGCCTTGTGTGTGTGAGAGAGAGAGAGAGAGAGAGAGAGAGAGAGAGAGAGAGAGAGGGGGGGGGGTAGATAAAGCGTGGGTCGTTGAAGGAGATGAAGAACTAGTGGAATACAATTGGTGTCTGACAGCGAAATATATATATATATATATATATATATATATATATATATATATATATATATATATATATATATATATATATATATATATATATATATATATATGTGTGTGTGTGTGTGTATCACGAAAATAAACACGTGATTAAGAATGTGACAATGTCAGACCACGGAGGAAAAATGAAACAGGAATTTCCTTAAGTACTTTCGTATATTAAATACCTTCTGAAGATGTATTTAATATACGAAAGTACTTAAGGAAATTCCTGTTTCATTTTTCCTCCGTGGTCTGACATTGTCACATTCTTAATCACGTGTTTATTTTCGTGATATACACACACACACACATATATATATATATATATATATATATATATATATATATATATATATATATATATATATATATATATATATATACATATATATATATATATATATATATATATATATATATATATATATATATATATATATATATATATGCGACAAACAACGCCCACTACACCTGATTAATCTTTGTATGTGTTTTTTACCTTATTTATCCTTATTCTAATCTTTTTCTCTTCTATGCGTTGCTCTTTACCCTTATGTTTACCCATTGTTTACTCCTAACCACATTATTCGATCCATTTGTATTCACCTGACCCACTATTAGTATAAAATATAATGTCCTGTACTCTAACATCACTTGAGAATGAACCATATAGGTTCGAAACGTTGTGCAATTTTATAATAAGTGTAATACGATGTTGATTTGTTCAGCTGTGGTAATTTGGCAGTTAGCCTTCCCTTTGGCACATAACACTAAGCATATTTGATGTTGACAGTTACTTATCTCTCTGAAGACTTCCTTGTCAATCTGTTTCCAAGTGGAGGTGTGTTACAGCACTATTGACATAGACATCAATAATATTTCCCTTGTATTGATCAAGACGCTATCGCTATTACCATTAAGACGGGACTCCTAAACTTGTTCCTCTAGTGAAGACTTCAGAACGAAATCCTCCAATATATATATTTTTATATTGTGTTTTGTTGTGCAATAAATAAGTTCGCTTTTTCCTTGCGATATTCTTGCTTCTTATATTATTTCGAAAAGCCGCGTGGCAGCCATCTTGGATACTATAACGGCAATCATTAGTAACCTTTATCGGCCAATATCTCGTGGCGCCAGTAACACAGCTTCTTAATTTTAGTGTCCAAAAGCCATTTTTTTCCCAGCCAAGAAGCCGAAATTGCTGTTGGTTATTTTACAGGAAATTCTCTTCACCGCGATCAACAATTATTGAACAGAAACCATTTTTATTATTATTATTGTTATTAATTATATTTTTATTTATAATAGCAAAAATATCAATCATAATAATAATATTTACAAGCAATAATAATCTATATCTAAACAAGAATGTCTATTTGTTTGTCCAAGGGTGGAAGCCAGATGCTTATGGCCAGTCTCTTGAGGTTATCTTGAGATGATTTCGGGGCTTTTTAGTGTCCCCGCGGCCCGATCCTCGACCAGGCTTCCACCCCCCAGGAAGCAGCCCGTGACAGCTGACTAACACCCAGGTATCTATTTTACTGTTAGGTGACAGGGGGCATAGGGTGAAAGAAACTCTGCCCATTGTTTCTCGCCGGCGCCCGGGATCGAACCCGGGACCACAGGATCACAAGTCCAGCGTGCTGTCCGCTCGGCCGACCGGCTCCCCGAGCGTCAAAGTCTCACCCAACTTTGACGCATGAAGCATATTGGGTAGGGGAGAATCATAGACCAGTTGAGGTCGGTTCCACATCATTTCCTTGATGTAGAAAGCTAAAACTGCAATTATATTGAATACCTTTTGAGGTTAATGGTCATGAGGGAGTTACAGTGCTGAATATAACCTCAAAATCATTCCAGGCAAAATTCCTGTCTGTACTTTTACCTCAAAAGACCTAAACTAAAATGGTTAAGCAGAGAAATTTCCTCTACATTATTCCTGAAAGAATCTGAGGCAGAATATATTCTCACAAGACCCATTTCAGGTTTTGTTGATGATATCAGAGCCATGAAAGTCAGAATAAATTTTTATTATGAACGAATTTGGTCATCTAGACGCGTTTTCCCACGACAGTTATTTAGCACTCAATGCCTCAGTGTCCATAGAAACGAACCACACGAAATGCTGTCCTCGGTACAGTGCTGAGTGAGTAGAGGAGATATTCGGTTTATATGTTAGAAATCCTTCCTCGCAGTCACTGCTTGGGCTTGATTACACAATAGGCCAAGTAGGTCATGACTTATAGGGCCCATCAACACTTTAATACCATAAAAATATGGTATTAAACACTTTAATACCATAAAAATATGGTATTAAACACTTTAATACCATAAAAATATGGTATTAAACACTTTAATACCATAAAAATATGGTATTAAACACTTTAATACCATAAAAATATGGTATTAAACACTTTAATACCATAAAAATATGGTATTAAACACTTTAATATCATTTTTATGGTACCATTTGTTACCATCAAAAATGAACGCATATTCAATGATAATTGGAGTACTCAGTTGTTTGGTAACGTCACCGTTATCGTTCAGTTCTCGAAATTGTTCTGAAAATGACAGACAATGATTGATAAGTTATCGTTGCGTATAATGATGGTTGATAATGAAGATGATGCATATTAATTATGACAAACGTCAAAACGCTGATGACGAGAGGTAAATGATGGTAATTAAAAATGATCGTTTTAGAACTAATGACTGGCTATTAAAGTTGTCTAAACAACCATGACTTGCATATCTGATTGATAACCGGAAGTAATTGTGATGACTAATGATGATGCCATAATGAGCTCTGATTAAAGTTGATTGATGATTGAACTCGATTTATAATTACTAATAAGCAATACCTTGTTAAGGGATAGTTAATACAGATGTCAAATACACTGTAGTTAACTGGTGGTAAAATATTAGTTCCTTATTCTAACAATAAGTCACAATAACATTGCTAGAAAAATTAGACACCAAACCCCACAGAACGGGAGAGAAAGTCGATTGACAACGACCTCATAACTGGCTGGTTCGCGTTCGTCCAATCTTTCTGACCGTCGGATCACAGATTGGTGTCCTAATCTGCCTTCCGTGTGCTATATGACCATATTGGCTAAGCCCTTCTTCACCTCGACGTGGTCCACGACAGGCTAAAACATCGCCGCTTCATCCAGATGTTTAGAATATGTTAACACTTATTCCAACATTTAACTGAACTACTCTAGCAGCGAGCATCTTGTTCGGACACGTAGCAAAGTGGAAGCATCCAACTGGTCGATTTACTGCGAGGCCTCAGAATAATCGACTTGAGAATGGTCCAGGACGGACAGAAAGGTCGTCGTCCCTTCACCTATCTAGTGTGTGGTCTGGTCAACTCAGAATAGGATCTGAAGGGGAAGTGGGTCGCTCCTCTGCTATTCCCAGAGCCTCCACTGTTCGTCCGTTGGGACTATTCCTGGTTATATCTCTATATATGATGCTGTACCTATATCTGGGCCCCCACTGTGTTCCCTCACTCCCTCCATATAAAATTCTCTCTCGTATTTATAACAGACAGCATCAATATCCTTTTTAGTAACTTGTTGTGGCTTCGAAAAGTCAAACTATAGCATAATAAAAAATTATAATAACGATAATAAGGAGAAAACACGTTTGTGAAAATACACAAGCAACAGTTGTGTTGCTTTTGACCATGTCGTGATGTAGTGGTCTAAGGCGTGTGCTTGGTAGCCCCAAGTGAGCAGGTTCGAATCCCTCTAACGGCTCCGACTGATTTTTCTCAATAATATTAATAATATAGTAATATAAGTAAATAATAACAATATTTACAATATTATTAAATAATAACCGATGGTTACTATAATAAAATATACTATAATATAATTATTACTATTCTATAATTATTACTATACTATAATAATTAACTAAAATTATTACAATAATAATACAAATAAAAATTTTATTCAAATGAAAATAGTACAAAAAAATCAACAAATTTTTCACTGTGTGGAAAACGAAAAAAACAAAAAAGCAGTGTTTGTGAGTTCAAAACATTAAGCTCATTTAACAAACCTTCGCTCCGGCCAACTTTATCACAAAAATTAATGTAAGCGCCAATTAACTTAATTAGCGTACAACTTAATTTCTTATTTATATTTTCTTTCTAATTTAGTGTAAAGTTAAGGCAAGAACATATACCGGATTACATAGAGATGAAGCACATGTGAGCTGAAAATATGTAACAACTTTGGTTTAATGTATATAATATATATAATGTTATATATAGAATATATATAAACCTTTCAGGGTTTAATAACGAGAAGCATTTTCTACTTGCACTACAATCATGATGTATTTTTGTATAATAAATATATTTTTTATGCTTTTAAGTCTTCCTGAAAAAAATAGATTAATAAGAAATGGTCAGGAAAGTTATTTAACTACTTTTCATTAATGCATAAATTATTTTTTAATTAATCATTAATCTATTAGGAATATAATTCTTCTGTGTCACATATGTAGACGCTGGTGTTTCGGCATGATATAATTTCCTGTGCTCTCGTCTGATAGTTATATCAGACAAATAACTGATATATCATATCAGTTATATCTGATATGATATCTGATATTATTGTAAAGCCACTTGTAAAGTGGCTTTACAAAATTGTAATTACTATATTATGTAGCCTCACAATCCCAATGTATCTTCTTGTATATATATAAATAAATAAATAAATAAATAAATATATTGATAATAATAACTACGTAAATTATATAAAATCTATTAGAATCATGAAGAATCTATTAGAGTCATGTAGAATCTATTAGAATCATGTTGAATTCTACATCATGTAGTATCTGCAGGTAATCTGCATTGTAAATTACTCAGAAGAGTAGAGAGACATGCTCCGTTCTCGCAAGCGTTTCCAACGTCGAGAAACTGTCGTACTAACGTGCCTTATCCTAACCTACCAGAGGACCATCAACAGAAAACGGGATATTATGTCAATTTCGCGAGTAGTTTTCATTTTCCTGAACAACAGTGTTTGGTCTTAGGTTACGTATACGACAAAATGCGACGTGCTAGTGGTTAGACGGGTTGCCTGTCTATCACGTGTCTATCACGTGTCTATCGGCAGGACGAGTAGCGGGTCTATCACATCTGAGTTGCAAACTAATTGGAATAAGCTGTTTCAGAATATCCTGCTACCAGCATTTCAGCTTCACCAAAACAATGAACGAGAAGGTAAACAATAATTTAATATAAAAACTAGAGAAAAAAATTTCCTTTTATATTATTTCTAATTAGACAATGTGATGTAATGTATTCTAGACTGAAAAATTCAACCCTAAATAATAATATTATAATGTTACCTAAGATTCACACATAAAAGGAGCTAAAATCAATCCCCTGAATTTATAACCCACTTGTGTTTTGATTTTAGATTTTATTTGAAGTCACGGTGACATCTGTGAGTCGAGTGAGTCCTGCCAACAATTTCAGCCACTGGCCGCACACAGGAAACTTTCAAGTTGAAGTAAAACAATGAGAAGTCGGCGACTTCTGAAGCTGGTGTTTACCGCGTCCTTTCACTGCTAGGTCGAGGCCCTCTGGCCCTCTGGTGGAGCCAAGCACCGGACTCGCTAACTCCGGTAATCTCCTTGACGGAAATAAAACTTTTATCTTGTTAAATGATTTATGATACATCGTTTCAAATCAACTATACTCAAGATCACAATTAAGAAATATTTAAAGTATATGCAGGTGATGAGCCACAATAACGTGGCTGAAGAATTGTTGACCAGACCACACACTAGATGGTGAAGGGACGACGACGTTTCGGTCCGTCCTGGACCATTCGACTTCGATGAACAATCGACTTGAGAATGGTCTAGGACGGACCGAAACGTCGTCGTCCCTTCACCTTCTAGTATGTGGTCTGGTCAACATTTAAAGCATAAATATTGTAAATTTTCAGTATTGGTTTCGAGCTGCTTGCCTCATAATCACCCAAATTTGAAGATTAATCGGGGAAAAGGGACACTAGAGCGACCTAAGGTTCATCAAATATCACCCAATCAGCATGGAGCTTGACAGAACAGCACAAGAAACTGCTATTCAACCTTGAGAGGCAGGGGGAAATAAGTGGAACAGCCTTCGCTTGGGTAAGGAACTACCTAACAGGCAGGAGCCAGAGAGTAACAGTCAGGGGCGAGAAGTCGGACTATCGAACCGTAACGAGTGGAGTACCTCAAGGATCGGTGCTGGGATGATGATGATGATGAAGATTAAGCCACCCAAAAGGTTGCATGGGCATGAATAGCCCATAAGTGGTGGCCCTTTTGAGCCATTTCCAGTATCAATAGATGATACTGGAGATCTGTGGAGGTGCGACTGCACCCTGCGTGACGGGAGATGTCTCCCTGGTGCTGGGACCAGTTCTGTTTCTAATATACGTGAGCGACATGTTTACAGGAGCCGGGTCCTTTATGTCAATGTTCGCGGATGACGCGGAATTAATAAGACGAGTTGTGACAGATTAGCGTGAGATTAGGAACGAAAATTCCCTTCCATTTTCATTCCACTTTCCATGGGAAAATGGAATGAAATAAAGGAGCAGGTTTTGAAAGCAAACACTATTCTTCATTTTTAAAACTAGATCTAATAGGAAAATAGGATAGGAGCCATTACTTAAGAGAACCGGTGGGTAGAAAAGCGAGATCCAAGAACCAATGCTCAATCCTGCTGGCACAAATAGGTGAGTTGAAATAGGTGAGTTCATACATCTCAATAGATTTTATCTTCATTTTTTCTCGGATTAATCGAGACTTCGGTTCACTCCGGCAATTTCCTGCTCTTCGGCGAACTCCGTATTTTCAAGGATTACGAATCTATTAAAGAGCTTTGGAGAGCTTGAAAGCATTGGCAACGTGGTAGCGTGAACATTTTCTTTGTTAAAATTCCTTGTCATTGTTACTATGAATGTTACACATATAAAAAAATGTTTGTTGTTTGTATTAAATTGCATTAAAGTTTTGTTTTTTATTAACAATGTATCTATAAGGTTCTCAGATTTATTAAGTGTGTAAGTGAGGTTCATTAAGTGTGATAGTTTATCTTGTGTATATATATATATATATATATATATATATATATATATATATATATATATATATATATATATATATATATATATATATATAGTTGAAAGTGACAGAAAGATGGAAATTAATAATTCTTGTACGACTCAACATTTTTCTTAGGGTTTTTCTTCACTTGAGACTTCACTTGAAAATTTAACTCTACCCAAAGTTCATTTTACTCCTTTGAACTTTGGAGAGTTAATTTTTTAACTTCCTTCGCAAGTGTAGACGAATAAGAAAGTCTGAGAAGACTGGTGTTAGAACCATTGATCTCAGCCTTTCTCTCATATTCAGTAAGACGTGTCTACAAGAAAGACGGATGCTGAACTATCCAAAGTCCCTTGACGTCTCCAAGCAGAGACGTCAAGTACATTGACGTCTCTGTACAGGACCTCTTCCTGTCCCATCCGACTTCCCCAGTACACACACTCCCACTCCCCTCTCCCCCAGTACTCCCCACCCTATCACAGTAACCAAAAGGTTGTGGCAAGGATGTATATCTGTTACATTAACATACATTTAGCAAACATAAATATCTGAGGTCACAAAGGTTTAATCAAATTCTAAACATTTCACATCCACCGACTTCTGGAAAGTGAAATCACAGGGGAGGGGTCGACCCCGACCCTCCGTATATTACACTTCATTAAAATCAAACTAAATCATGAAAAATTTAACCAGGTTAGTCCCGAGTATATGGCCTCCAATCTCGCACCCAGAGACACATACAATAAAAATAATTGGTCTGTAATATATATATATATATATATATATATAAATATATATATATATATATATATATATATATATATATATATATATATATATATATATATATATATATATGTATATATATTATTAAATATGACCGAAAAAGTAAGATTAATAATTCTAACACGAATTTTCTCTATGTTTCTTATATTTCTTTGTGAAAAGAAATATAAGAAACATAGAGAAAATTCGTGTTAGAATTTTTAATCTTACTTTTTCGGTCATATTTAATAATAAATGTCTACAGGAAAGACTGCTACCAAAATATACTAATATATATATATATATATATATATATATATATATATATATATATATATATATATATATATATATATATATATATATATAAGCCTATACTTGCATAAACCACAAGTGAAGATTAACAATCTTTGGACAACACCCACCAGTGGGCCTCGAACCCAGAAAGCACAACTACCTTCCAGTAGCTGCCATAACTAGTACGCTTTAACCCACTACACCATCAGACCCTACAAAAGAAGTAGAGACTTCGAGATATATATACACCTCAAATATCTCCACTTCCCGAGGGCACTAGACAAGTGTGACGTTACATATATATATATATATATATATATATATATATATATATATATATATATATATATATATATATATATATATATATAATCTGACGTTAGCTAACAAGCTTTGACACAAATAACTGTCTACCAAGATCATAAATGTCTCACCCTCCACCCACAAGAAAAAGACGGGGCAGAAGCTGAGTAGCAATAACAGATTTCTGTGTTTCTGAATCCCAGATTGATTCATAAATAAGAAATGACCCCGTCGCTAGCAGAGGGCTCGAACCTTGGCTTTTGGCTTGGTCTGTACTGTCCCTGCGGCTCGCTTCATGGAAAACTAATCAAAAGCGGCTCCTGTAGTTATGGACTTTAGCCGCCCACATGGCCTTTGTAGCCACATTTATTATGTAGGGACAATAACACAAGGCCGCACTGTGGCCAGGACGCTGAGAGGGGGCGTGTTGAGGGGTCCCACTTGATGTAGTGAGGATGAAAGTGACAGGGGAAGAAAAACACCATTTATGCTATCTTGAGGTTATCTTGATTTGATTTCGGGGCATTAGTGTCCCCGCGGCCCGGTCCTCGACCAGGCCTACACCCCCAGAAAGCAGCCCGTGACAGCTGACTAACACCCAGGTACCTATTTTACTGCTAGGTAACACGGGGCATAGGGTGAAAGAAACTCTGCCCATAGTTCCTCGCCGGCACCTGGGATCGAACCCAGGACCACAGGATCCCAAGTCCAGTGTGCTGTCCGCTCGGCCGACCGGCTCCCATTTTTCCAGTCATTTCATTGCTCCAAATTAATTTTCTCAATAATAATAATAATAATAATAATAATAATAATAATAACTCGCAATGAAATCGGAAAGTGTCGTGGCTGAGAGGTAAGGTTTGGCTTGGGGGTAACCAGAAACAGGGTTCGAATCCCCACGCTGCTATAGCTGATGTTCTCATTTATAATAATAATGAGAACCGATTTAATATGGGGGGAACTAATTAAAAAATAATGCCTGAAACTTCCCAATTTTCTAGAAATCAACATTAACGGTCATCAAAAGCTAATAGATATCATTACATCTATTTAACATGTACATAAGCATTCTTTACCTTATGACAAATGGGCATTTTTTTCATTATTTAAACATCACAGCTTTAATATGTGTAATTTGTGTAAGACTAAATTAATTTATAACTAATTTGTGTAAGCCAGAACACAAATTCAAGAATTTACTCATTGACCATTCTTCCAATAATTTTATTTTAACGAATAACTAAAAAAACTAATAAAACGTACACAAGTAATTTTCCACGTGAATGATAATGTTAAATATTTGTTTATGTAATGAGGATAATTATAGTGTAGTTAAGTGCTAATTATCGCCTTCTCTCTCTCTGGCCAACCTCCCGCGACCTGCCTGGGTAGTTACGGACGTAACTATATAAATGGTCATTATATAGACGCTGAGGCTAACGACTCTACGTGGCACTCCTGAACACGAGGGGGGGGGGGGAGGAGGGGAGGGGGTGACTGAGTGCCAGTCAGTGTCAGTGCAGTCTGAGTGTCAGATTATAGTTAGCATCATCATTAGCTCTGTCATATGCCTTGCCAGCAGCTCTGTCAGAAACCTTCCCATCAGGTCTGCCACGAGTTCTGTCAGAAACTTGACATTACCTCTGCCCCCAGCCCTGCCACCAGCCCTGCCCCCAGCCCTGCCACCAGCCCTGCCCCCAGCCCTGCCCCCAGCCCTGCCACCAGCCCTGCCACCAGCCCTGCCCCCAGCCCTGACACCAGCCCTGACACCAGCCCTGCCACCAGCCCTGCCACCAGCCCTGCCACCAGCCCTGCCCCCAGCCCTGCCCCCAGCCCTGACACCAGCCCTGCCACCAGCCCTGCCACCAGCCCTGCCACCAGCCCTGCCACCAGCCCTGCCACCAGCCCTGCCCCCAGCCCTGCCCCCAGCCCTGACACCAGCCCTGCCACCAGCCCTGCCACCAGCCCTGCCACCAGCCCTGCCACCAGCCCTGCCATCAGCGCCGCCATATTCTACAATATTTTACAATGAACGACAGAGACGTCTCCATCATGGCAACTCCCACAACATTTCCGCCATCGTCCACAACAAACACACACTTGCCAACTCAACAATCCAGGTAGAGAAAATATAACCATTTATAAATGTTTGCTTTAAAACATTTATATATTAACATATTTTTATAATGTAATTAATAACACAAAACTTAAAAAAATACAAATTGTGGTCAGTTGTGGTCAATTCTTATATCTACATCTAGTTACTAATTCGGTTCGTACAGCAAAAATATATCATTTCGCCTACAGAATGAGTTACATGAATGATGATATGTATAGATGGGTAATACATGATTTCATTCATAACCTTTACTATGTGTAATATGAATAACCATTATTGTGAATCTAAGTGAAAAGAGGACGTGACGGGACATAGAAATACGCAACACAGATCATAGAACACAAATCTATAACTCAAACAAGGTGCCAGTTTGCCAACACAAACAGAAAAGAACATCTGAGTTATTTCTCACATTAAATGACAACATAATATAATATAAAACAAAAATTATTAAAGAAAAAGATAGAGAAAAAAAGGAGAGAGAGAGAGAGAGAGAGAGAGAGAGAGAGAGAGAGAGAGAGAGAGAGAGAGAGAAACAGAGAGAGAGAGAAACAGAGAGAGAAACAGAGAGAGAGAGAGAAACAGAGAGAGAAACAGAGAGAGAGAGAAACAGAGAGAGAAAGAGAGAGAGAGACAGAGACAGAGACAGAGAGAGAGAGAGAGACAGAGACAGAGACAGAAAGACAGACAGACAGACAGACAGACAGACAGACAGACAGACAGGCTGGCAGACAGACAGACAGGCTGGCTGACAGTCTGACAGATACAAAGACATAACTACAAACGTTCAGACAGACAAACACACACGCAGACACACACACACACACACACACACACGCAGACACACACACACAGACACAGACAAACAGGAAGCCATAAGGAATACCACAGAACGTATTGTCAGCAAGAGAGTGACTCAGAACACCTCTAATATATGAGAGAATATTATTAAGACACAAGCACTGTCTTCAGGCAGAACTAATACCCCTGTAGTTAGCTAGCCGGGCAACAGGAACTAGAACAGAATTCTTCATTCAGGTAATGATATGTTTATGTGGGAGTTAAGTATAGATTAATTATAATACTGCATCAGACCTGAAAGAGAAAGAACATTTTCTTTGGGCTACCATGTCTATCTCTCTCTATCACAAACACACACACACACACACACACACAAACACACACACACACACACACTCACACACACACGCACACGCACACACACGCACACATCAACACAACTTAAACGACAGCGTTAAAATACATGTTAATTATCAGATAATAGAAAAGATTAAGGCTATCACACAGTACAATATTTATAACATAACTAATACCCTTTATTAACATAATAACCTTAACTAAAATACAATAATGGAATTTTAGTGCAACAAAATACAACCCAAATATATTAACTACAGTAATATATGAAAAAAAAGTGCAGATTGTGTAAAGATATATTCTAAATTCCACTAACAACAATTTAGACATTCTGACCGTTTAGTGCTATAGAATGTTGTTAGAAGAATTTACTTAGTGGCGCATTGCCGAGGTCTGAAAGCACTTCCTTAATTACCCAACCACCTTAAAAACAGGTTAGCAGTTATGTGTTGGAGCAACTAGCCCGAGAGATGAGATTACTTCTGAATGTGAGGTTAAGTTGAAAGTTTATTCTTCCCCTTGTCAATACACTTACCAGTAAGATTGGTAAGTGATATTATCTGAGACTATGAACAATTTAAATCAAAATATATTCTATAAAAAAATAATCACTGAAGTTGAACCATCTTTACGTTAGTAAAAATATCATCGTCTCCGCCTGAATGCTGAATGGACAGCGCTTCGGATTCGTAGTCCTGAGTTTCCGGGTCCGATCCCCGGTGGAGGCGGAGACAAATGGGCAAAAAAAGTTTCTTTCACCCTGATTCCCCCCTGTTACCTAGCAGTAAATAGGTACCTGGGAGTTAGACAGTTGCTACGGGCTGCTTCCTGGGGTGTGTGTAACAAAAAGGAGGCCTGGTCGAGGACCGGGCCGCCGGGAAGCTAAGCCCCGAAATCATCTCAAGATAACCTCAAGATAACCCACTATACAACGGTGCTTGCTACCGTAGACGCTCTACAGACATCATCCACACACACACACACATATATATATATATATATATATATATATATATATATATATATATATATATATATATATATATATATATATATATATATATATATATATATATATATATTGTACAATCTACACAGTTTATTACAAATGAATTATTCACACAGTGAACTGCTGTGTAGAACTCCTGTACTCATTCCTGTACTCACAGGAGTACAGTGAGCTCCTGTACTCTCTCCTGCACTGACAGGAGTAAGAGATCACCTTCTGTTTACCAGTGGTAAACTTTACAGAATTTCAATATTACAGTTTTACAGTTTCTTTTTTCGCTGTTCGGTGGCTGTATCGGTTATGTGTCAATAGGCAATTTTGATAACAGCTGAGCGGAAGGACACTCGTCGATAATTGGTTGATTGTTTGGTCATTATACGCCTATTTAGTCGTCTAAATTGGGCCATTTTGTGAATGTGCTCCTGTAGTGTCCTATGCGTCAATATTTGTATGCACGAGTCGTTCTTTGTTTGTGTGTGAATGTGTGTGTGTTTGTATTTGTTTTTTGTGTGTGTGTGTTTGTTGGCCTGTGTGTATGTGTGTCAGTATTTTGTTTGCATATATATTTGCCTGTGTGTCTGTTTTTCACTTTGTGTCTGTATTTGGCTGTGTGTAGCGAATCATAGCCACGTCTGGCGAATCACTACTAAATGTAGCGAATCACTACGAAGTGTTGCGAATCACCACTTAGTGAACACTTGAGAATTGAAAGAGGCTTAGACTTTGGTTAAGCTCTTCACCGTTCCCTCATAAAACAGAAAATTCAGCAGAGCGGCGGAATTTTCAGAAGGACAACGGTATATAAAAGAGGACAAAGTTGTATCTAATAGAGCAACGGTATATCCAACAGGGTAGCGATGGAGCTTCCAGAACAACGGTGCACCGAATTGAACAACGGGCTATCCAACAGAGCAATGGTGTATACATCAGAGCAGAGATGTATTCAGAATGACAATGACGTTTTAAACAGGAACGGCGACGTGCCCAGCATGTCAGCGACGTACCCAGCATTGCAACAACGTACCCAGCATGTCAACAACGTACCCAGCATGTCAACAACGTACCCAGCATGTCAACAACGTACCCAGCATGTCAACAACGTACCCAGCATGTCAACAACGTACCCAGCATAGCAACAACGTACCCAGCATAGCAACAACGTACCCAGCATGTCAACAACGTACCCAGCATAGCAACAACGTACCCAGCATAGCAACAACGTACCCAGCATAGCAACAACGTACCCAGCATGTCAACAACGTACCCAGCATAGCAACAACGTACCCAGCATAGCAACAACGTACCCAGCATGTCAACAACGTACCCAGCATGTCAACAACGTACCCAGCATGTCAACAACGTACCCAGCATAGCAACAACGTACCCAGCATAGCAACAACGTACCCAGCATAGCAACAACGTACCCAGCATAGCAACAACGTACCCAGCATAGCAACAACGTACCCAGCATGGCAACAACGTACCCAGCATAGCAACAACGTACCCAGCATGTCAACAACGTACCCAGCATGTCAACAACGTACCCAGCATGTCAACAACGTACCCAGCATGTCAACAACGTACCCAGCATGTCAACAACGTACCCAGCATGGCAACAACGTACCCAGCATAGCAACAACGTACCCAGCATGTCAACAACGTACCCAGCATGTCAACAACGTACCCAGCATGTCAACAACGTGTCTGAAAGAACAATGATTTTTCCGACCAAAACAATGCAATATTAATACGTTGAACAATGAGATAACAAACAAAACTTGCAAGCTCGTTATCTCTCCTCTATCCCCCCCCCCTTTATCTCAATCCCCCCTCCCCACTCAACCCCACCCCCAACATTTCTCCTAGCCCCTTCCCTCTTCCCTAAGGCCTCCCTCTCCTCCTCCCCTACGTGAAAACCCTCTAATGATAACGTTAATTACTTTCAGTCGTAAAAGTAATGGAAAATTGCTTTAACAAACACACACACACACTTCCAAAGAGTAACCTGTACTTTGTGTGTAATAACCGCAGCAGCGGAGCAGTTATTACATATATATATATATATATATATATATATATATATATATATATATATATATATATATATATATATATATATATATATATATATATGAACTTAAACTATAAAATGAAGCATAAATATATAACCTCTTCATTACTGAGAAATAGTAACAAAGTCTTGTTAGGTAATTGTATTTAGGACAGCTCCGGTGAAAGTGAAAATATTAACTCATATCAACAGGAGTGTTTTAAAACCCTTATTTACTAGTTAAAGATGGGAGAGAGAGAGAGAGAGAGAGAGAGAGAGAGAGAGAGAGAGAGAGAGAGAGAGAGAGAGAGAGAGAGAGAGAGAGAGAGAGAGAGAGAGAGAGAGAGACTGAGACAGAGACAGAGACAGAGTGAGAGTTAAAATATGTGCAAATAATTAAAGAAATTAACCATTTTAGTTTGACAATATCCCCCAGAGAGAGAAACTTCCAACACAGTCACTTACATACTTGGAAAATCAGTAACATCAGTCATTGATCTGGCTTCGAGCTAAGAATATTTTGAGTCTTAGTATTTGCCTATGTTCTTTGCATTGCACTTATTACATGTCCGTTATAAATATATATATAATATATATTTATATTTATTTCACTCAATTGGGCACTAGGAGTCTCGAACACCCGACCCCAGGCACAGAGCTTGTCGCTCTAACAACTGGATATATGGAGCTAGTTTGGACCGTGAACCATGGCATCCCCAGGGTCGTGAAGACCTAATTGGGCTCTCTAGGTCTGATTAAGGCCTGAGTGTGTGTGTGTGTGTGTGTGTGTGTGTGTGTGTGTGTGTGTGTGTGTGTGTGTGTGTGTGTGTGTGTGTGTGTGTCAAGTCTCCAGCCATTATTGACAATTCCAGTCGTCCTGATGTGGATGTTTCTCTGTCCAACTCAATAACATTCAACATGCATAAACAAACACACATTAGCGAGCGGACACGTGAGGTGAGGCGCCGCATGTGGCAACTTAAGATGCAAACAGAGGTGCTCTCCGGTCTGAACGTGGTGGTACTATTTTGGTAATCTTTGGATTACAGGTGGTAACCTTTGTCCTTCATGCTGTACTCTTTGGTCTACTGGTGTTAATCTTTGGTCTGTTGGTGGTACCCACTAGTCTGAAGGTGGTACCCACTGGTCTGAAGATGGTACCCACTGGTTTGAAGATGGTACCCACTGGTCTGAAGATGGAACCCACTGGTCTGAAGGTGGTACCCAGTGGTCTGAAAATGGTACCCACTGGTCTGAAGATGGAACCCACTGGTCTGAAGATGGAACCCACTGGTCTGAAGATGGTACCCACTGTTCTGAAGATGGAACCCACTGGTCTGAAGATGGTACCCACTGGTCTGAAGATGGAACCCACTGGTCTGAAGATGGAACCCACTGGTCTGAAGATGGTACCCACTGGTCTGAAGGTGGTACCCACTGGTCTGAAGATGGTACCCACTGACCTGCAGAAAATGCTGTTAGGTCTGTAGGAAATACCCCCCTTTAAGTCATTCATTTGGTATTTCACTTCGCTCTGCAGAAAATATTGTTTGGTCTACAGGTAATACCTTTTGTTCCCTGGTTAATACACTCTGGCCTGCAGGTAATACCCTTTTTGGCCTGTTAGTAACACCTCTTTGCCCTGAAGCATTTCTTACACTCACGACAAATCGCTGGACACCCGTTGCCCCCGCGACCATGATGTTGTTGTTTAAAGATTCAGCTACTCGGAGCAGAAAGTTCCAAGTAGCACGGGCTATGGTGAGCCCGTAGTGGACCACAGGCTTCCAGTCCAACTCCGACCACTTCTGTGTTCTCCTTCTCTGCATCTGTACATTTCCCAGGACCTTGGGGAAAAATAAAAGTCTTCGTGGTGTGTTATTCACTCTTGATGGTAACTAGGGGTGGCTATTGGGGTTTTCTGATGCTTGTACAGCACAGGAAGGGAATTCATGCGTGTGTTTATACTTTGGTGTGTGTGTGTGTGTGTGTGTGTGTGTGTGTGTGTGTGTGTGTGTGTGTGTGTGTGTGTGTGTGTGTACTCACCTAATTGTACTCACCTAATTGTGCTTGCGGGGGTTGAGCTCTGGCTCTTTGGTCCCGCCTCTCAACCGTCAATCAACTGGTGTACAGATTCCTGAGCCTATTGGGCTCTATCATATCTACATTTGAAACTGTGAATGGAGTCAGCCTCCACCACATCACTACCTAATGCATTCCATTTGCTAACTACTCTGACACTGAAAAAGTTCTTTCTAACGTCTCTGTGGCTCATTTGGGTACTCAGCTTCCACCTGTGTCCCCTTGTTCGCGTCCCCTTGTGTGTGTGTGTGTGTGTGTGTGTGTGTGTGTGTGTGTGTGTGTGTGTGTGTGTGTTTTAGGCCTCACAGCCACACATACGGACAGCATATGTCTAACTATCTACCTTACGGCACCACCTAGGCCTATCACATCACAAACCATCTGACTCATGGCAACATATAAGCCTATCACAATTCCTTCAGCCGTAATCGACAAATGTTAAACACAAACAGCTCAGGAAAAACACAATAAATTATCTTCCCTCGATAAGGTATATCAACAATTTATCCTTTTCCTTAACATTTGTAGTTCATAACATGCCAATATTTACACAGAATATTTTGTAAATATTCTGTGTTATATATATATATATATATATATATTATCCCTTCAGTAGACCTATAACACTTCATTCATTCGGTATTTCAACGAGAAAATTATATTCGAAGTTATGTTATTCAGTACACTCAGAAATTACTGTAACGTGATTTATCAAGTGCATAAATCCACAAGGTCCGTGATGAGGGTTCGAACCTAGGCCAGGAATGATTTCAGATTTAAATTATTCAACCCTCACACAATGAGCAGCTTATGGCACAAAAACTAATGGAGAGTAGTATCATATATTTTTATTCATTAACAATTCAGCGTTGATAATAATTCTCTCCAAAAGTTGTGTGTTATTTATTGAATTATAAAATAATTTTTTATATATGTAAATTAACATTTTATAATGCTAAGAATTTATGGAAAGTTAATTTGGTTATGAGCCGAGAAATATATAATTGAATTTAAGATAATTTTAAAGGTCACTTTGTATAAATCGCATCTACAATAACAACTGAGTTGAACACAAATACGGATTTAACTTAGAAACTAACAATTCATTCATAATAGCTAAAATACGCACAACAGTTCCTAGCATAAAAGTATTATGGACAATGAAATTAGTCTCGGTCTAGAGTAATGATTGTGATGTGCTGACTCAGACATGAGAATGTACACTATGATCCAGTGTCAATCCACTTGGAGTGATAGCTACAAGATAACTTTAGTTCTTGCCTGGTCCGCGTTCGATCCCGCAAGGTCTAAGTGGTTGGATACCGTCACTTCAATCCTCATCCTCATATCCAAGTTCCTTATACTCACACCTCCCCCCTATACCAAGTACCACGTACACACACTGACTTAGTGCTTTCTCCTCATAATTACACTGCAAGGATTAGTATAATTTAACATATCAAGTCATTCACCTGCCTATAGTGTTTGCTCGTATACTATACGCACCTCGTATACAAGAACATATAAGTCTTGTATACAAGTTCTGTGGAATTTTCGGGTCTATTTCAAGTACTATGGACACATATTACAAATAACCATATTTGCATTAATACCTCCTTCACACAAGTACAAAGAAACAATTATGAAATGTGTTTATAAGATAGATATTGTATTTGAAAAACCTTACGAGAAATGGGACACGATTGAAACTAGCAGAAACTAATGCAAAATATCCTCAACCGGAAAACATAAACATTGAACTTAGTGAACAGCTTAGTGAACTTAAGCTCAATT
>NC_091181.1:39310850-39348350 GCF_040958095.1 Procambarus clarkii
ACCAGGTATCAGATACTTTGTATGGTCGAAACAACTACCCTACGTGGAGGAATATACCTCTATCTAGTAAATAGATATATGCAGTATTATCATAATAGAGGCAGCATAATATAAACTATTATTAAACACAAGCAGATAAACATTATTCTTGAATCGCTACTCAGTCGAGCTGCTGTCAAGCTGATATTCGATAATTAATGCTGAAAACCAAACGTCTCCGAGGTCTTAATAAATCTACTATGTCAGATGTGAAAATAAACTGTATCAGAGATTCTAGTGATGTAAATAATTACGCAGAGTTCACTCTTTGCTATGATATGATAAGATATTATTCGACCTTATACAAGTCATACTTTAATTCCAAGTGAAACTTCAAATATAATCGATTTATAGCATTTATCCTTCACATATGGTTCCTTGACGTCCTGTGAAGGAAGTTCTTTAACGTTATCAGCGATTAATGATTATATATATATATATATATATATATATATATATATATATATATATATATATATATATATATATATATATATATATATAAAACAATCACTCTTCGAAGACCTCATCCAGCTCTTCGGAGGTGGAGTACGTGTCCTAGATTCAGCAAGCATTTCCTCTCTTGACCGCGACACTGAGGCGCAGGAACAGGAAACTGGTCACTCTTGAGTCTCTAATTTGCCTAATGAGTTCCTCACCCACCTCCTTTAGGAACTTGAGTGGACATTTACCCCAGGCGCCCAGGGTCTCAGAGCCTATCGGCACGAACCTGTAACAACGTTCTAGGTCTCTGTGCTTGTTACTTTTCTGGGTCTCCCTGAAGGGGGTTGCTCCGCCTCCCTCAGCTGTGCTGTAAGGTAGATAGGTATCAGCCAATGTAGATGCACACGTGTAGTCCCATACGACCTGTTTACCTTCCCTCCACGGCTGCACGGTGACTCCATCTGGGGGTTTTTGGCTGTTGTCAGGCCTGCACAACTGGGGTTCCCTTTGTGCTGGACACCCAGCTGTAGCCAAACTTCTCTTGGTGATGTCATTGACTGCTTCATGTCTGGCAATCTTTCCCTGTGACTAACGACAGATGACCCCATGGCTGCCTTAAAGATACTTGTGTATCTGATTATGAATCATGGCAGATACTGGTGTATCTGCCCGCACATAGCCGCAAATACACCGGTGTTCGGTGGAGATAGGGGCGGCATTCCCTGCCTTCCTCCTCTCTCCCTTTTCTGCCTTCTTTATCCCTTCTTCCTCCTTGCTCTCGTCTGTTCCCATCTCTTCTACCTCACCCCTCTCTCTTTACTTCCCCCTCTCTCCTGCTTTACCCTCTCTACCAGTCTTTCCCACCTTCTTTCTGTCAATCTGTCTGTCTGTAGACGTCATGTTTTAGAATCATATCAACAAAAACTTGCTGTTCAATTATACCCATGAAAAAAAATATCATAAATATTATACCGAGAGGAGGGTCGGGACACCCAGGGCGACACCAGCTACCCTTTGTTGCATGATATCATCACGGATGATATCATGCTGATTCCTTCTGATATCATGGATGATTCCTTCTTAAGTAAGGAACTTAAGAAGGACTATTATTGGCCCGTGTGACATCTTACCACATATCCTTGCTGGGGATGTATGTGTGGTTACTGAAGCTAGCTTGTATATATATATATATATATATATATATATATATATATATATATATATATATATATATATATACACTTCACCTCTGTCATTGAAAATGTTGACTGTTTCAACAATATGTAAGGAATCTATGTTGCTATGTCTTATTCTATTCCTATTCTTATTCTATTCTATTCTTATTCTTATTGTATTCAGTTACACTGTTCTTAGTTCACAGCATAGTATCAATTCCTCTGTTGCATCTTTCATTAAAACTACTGCGTTTCGGCTTATATGGGCCTTACCCTGGAGGCCTTGTTTCCAACAAAATTCATAATTTTTTTCTGAAATCGCGAGGGACGTGACTTCAGAAATACTGAATACAGACGAGAGGTCAAAAAAAGATGAAATATCATCAATGATTCTAGCATGAAACATCTCTATATTTTCTGGCGTTCTTCAATTGAGAGGGAATTTGAGAAATTAACTCTCTGAAGTTTCTTTTATAGGTTTACTTCAAAAGAGACCCGGCTTCGCTCGGGTCTCTCTCTCAACTCTTCCCCAATCCCCCTTCCCTCCTTTCTCTTGCAATCATTCCCCTCTCATGTCTCTCTTTCACTATCTTCCCTCTCAGACTTTCACTTCCTCTCTTTCACCTCTACTATCTTTGTTTCACCTCTCTTCTCCCTTTTTCGTCCCCTCTCTTCCCTATTTCTCCCTCTCTCACCACCTCTCTATTCCCTCTATTCAAACATCCCCCCCCCACTTCCCTCCCTATTTCTGTCTGTCGCTGCATTTATATCTCTGTGTGTTGCTCTCTCTCTCTCTCTCTCTCTCTCTCTCTCTCTCTCTCTCTCTCTCTCTCTCTCTCTCTCTCTCTCTCTCTCTCTCTCTCTCACACACACACACACACACACACTCTCTGCCGTGGTCGATCCAATCTCTCTGCAGATTTATCTCTGCTTCTAGCTGCCTGTCTGCCACTGTTTCTGTCTCAGTGCTTGTCTGTGTTTCTGCATGTCTGTCTGCTTAGCGTTTAAGCTCTGCCATTGGTGCACTGACCATCAGATAAACCTAAACTGGCTGGTGATTGGTGGATGAGAGTGATTGATTTCTAAAGCCACAGCTCTGACTGTCTTGTCTGTCAATAATTTATGTGTTGATAGTCAGAATATCTCTGGTGGATAGTGTGGTTTTGAGTACCGTTGATGTGATTTTTAAAAGACTTCTTGATATTCATACTTACCAGTATTCATACTGGTAAGTATGAATACTTACGTAAGTAAGTAAGTATTCATTGGTAAGTATGCATGTGAGGGGCTTATTTACCCCTTCAAGAGCAGCGATTTCAAACCTTTATATACCTCAATAGAACACCTAAAATATATGTATATTGTATCCATATATCAAAACACTCTCACTCTATATGAAAGATAACACATTTTGTTTATGTTTCTTAAATAGTTTAAGGCATATTCAACAAGAATACGCAAAGTTGACAAAGACTTAAGTGACTAACACTTGTAAATTGCAACTCCAAACAGGTGGCTGATAAAGCCCCAGCCTGTATCCTCAACCTATCAACTCATCGCCCCACATTTATTACCCTCATTTTATGCCTTATCTATTGCACGACCAAAGATCACATTCACTCCAAAAAAAAAATCTACCACTTACGGGTTAGTCATATATCGTAAGTTTAAGCTCTAACCCCTAAGTCTAAGAGGTGCCACCTAAGTCTTAGACCCAAGTCTAAGAGGTGCCACCCATGTTTTAGACCCAAGTCTAAGAGGTGCCACCCAAGTCTTAGACCCAAGTCTAAGAGGTGCCACCCATGTTTTAGACCCAAGTCTAAGAGGTGCCACCCAAGTCTTAGACCAAAGTCTAAGAGGTGCCACGTCTTGGGTGGCTTAATCCTTCATCAATCAATCAATCCATATCCATTCTAAACCCCACTCATAAACCCAACTAATCTTAGCCCCAATCCTGGCCCCCAACCCGTCTAAATCCCACAATTCATAAACCGCACTCCACACCTCATCCTGTCTCAACCCCCAAGCCTTTCAGACCCAACCCCACAACCCATCAAAACCCCAAACGTGTCGCCACAACACCTGGAGACACAGGAGAGAAAGTTATCCTGTGTGTAGTATAACATGTCAACTTTCCCGTTTTTGCTCCAACGTGATTGCTCCCGACACAAGCATTATTGGCCTCGTTCTGAGAACATAACAGAAGTCGATATTGAGCGGCGGTAGTTGTAGTTTCAACTGGAATTTTCCATTTTCGCGCGAAATTAATCCAGTTAGGCTAAGGTAAAGGGTAAACCTTGTGAGGGTATTTTTTTTCCTTTCCTTACTGGCTTTGGACAGTCTATTACTCAATGTTCTAAATTTGGCTTCTCACTCACGCCGGGGAGTTTACCTTGTTGCTGGCAGGACAAGAAGAGTCATTTTTTTCTGAGCTTCCAGCCAACAGAAGGTTACAATTTTCCAGCCAGCACAAATGGCCCAACCATTGTGTCTTATGATTACAGACATTACCCAAGTAATGACTTAGGTTATGTATATATATATATATATATATATATATATATATATATATATATATATATATATATATATGTATACCCAGACATCTCCAACCCAGCCCAGCCCTCCAACCCCAACCCTCCAAGCCCCAACCCTCCAACCCAGACATCGTAGCTAGAATAAGGTCTGCCTTGCCTGGAGCCCATGTCATTAGGGCCGAGAACAGCACCCTCCTTGGAGCTCCCCTCGGGTCTAACGCCATTGAGGAGATCCTCGACAAGAAAATCGCAGACCTTAGGAGGATGGAAGACAGAATAGGTGACATCGATGCCCACGATGCTTTTTATCTCCTCACCAAATGCCTATCCCTTCCGAGGCTAACCTACTTTCTGAGGTGCGCCCCATCTTACAACAACCCAAAGCTTGACGAGTATGACCTCCTACTGAAGACCATGCTGGAAAAAGTTGTTAACCTCTCTCTCAACGAATGCCAGTGGAAACAAGCCACTCTTCCTGTCAGGCTCGGTGGCTTGGGTGTCCGCACCGCCACCCAAATTGCAGTCCCAGCCTTCCTGTCTTCCTCCTCAGCATCAGATGACCTGGTTAAGGAAATTCTACCTGACACCCTGAGTGATGTAGCGGGGATACAGGACCCCCACTACACGGAATGTGACACGAAATGGGGTGCCATGACAGACCCAGCACTCAGACCAGCCATGCCGAAAGCCAAGAAACAATCCAGTTGGGACAGCCCCATTGTAGACAAAGAAGCCACAGCTTTGCTGGAGGCAGCAACAACCCCCAGTGATCGTGCACGCCTCACAGCTGTGCAGGCTCCCCATGCAGGGGACTTCCTTCTGGCAGTCCCTATGTCTGCGACAGGCACACGTCTTGATCCGCAGGAGCTCCGTATTGCAGTCGCTCTCCGCCTTGCTGCCCCTATCCACACTGTTCACAGGTGTATTTGCGGCGAGGCAGATGCTGACGAATATGGATTGCATGGCCTGCACTGTGGAAAATCGGGTGGTTGGCACACTAGACACGACGAAGTCAACGACATCATTAAAAGAAGCCTTGCCTCTGCTCAGTGTCCAGCGGAGAGAGAGCCCCGCAACCTACTGAACCGTGACTCTGTTAGCTTTGCCGGCCGACCAGACGGAATCACACTGCGTCCGTGGAAGGGTGGCAGGCAGTTAGCATGGGACTATACTTGCGTATCCACCCTGGCAACGACATACATCACCCTCTCTGCCGGCACGGCAGGAGCCGCAGCGACACACAGAGAAAAACAAAAGTCAGTCAAGTACAGGCAATTAGATCAAAGGTACAATTTCGTTCCAATAGGGTCTGAGACCCTAGGCCCATGGGGTGAGAGTGCAAGAAGGTTTCTTAAGGATCTTGGTTCCAAGCTCATTGACACCACAAGAGACCCTAGAGCAGCAAGTTTTCTCTTTCAGCGCCTCAGTGTCGCGATCCAGAGGGGAAATGCCCGCTGCATCCTCGGTTCCTGCCCGGCGTCGGAGGAGTTCGAGGAAATCTACAGCCTCTAGGAAGCGAACTTTTTCTTGTGTCCTCTTAATGTTCATTTTTTGTATGAAATCAGATATGTAACTGTATAACCTTGCATAATAAAGTGTACATCATAATAAAAAAAAAAGGGGGTGGTAGGAGAAGTGAACACTCTTTCGCATTCAGAGTTAAATGTCAAGTTTTTCCCTGAGTGCTCTGTGTTCCCTTCTCTGAGGCTGTGGGTCCCTATAATTACACCAGTGGTGGTACCCCCCTATATGTATATATATATATATATATATATATATATATATATATATATATATATATATATATATATATATATATATATATATATATATATATATGTATGTATATTATTAAATATGACCGAAAAAGTAAGATTAATAATTCTAACACGAATTTTCTCAATATTTCTTATATTTCTTTTCACTGTTGCTGGTAACTGAAAAATTTAATTGGAGAATTGATTTTTCAGTTACCATCAACAGTGAAAAGAAATATTGAGAAAATTCGTGTTAGAATTATTAATCTTACTTTTTCGGTCATATTTAATAATATATGTCTACAGGAAAGACTGCTACCAAAATATACTAATATATGTATATATATATATATATATATATATATATATATATATATATATATATATATATATATATATATATATATAGTTGTGCATATATATATTCTACCCACCTCAAGACTCCGCTCCAATATAGAAGCATCAAGAAATATGGACCAATAGGCTTTCTACAAACACTTCTATTCAATACCCATTGTTTCGTGTTCTGTCTTGTGTTGATGAAATTAATACCCTATTAATGCCACCTCACCCCATCCACCTCACTCAAATGTAGATATAAAATCGGAGATGCGTAAGTTCTATTCAGTTGTGTATTTGTAAACTAAAGTCTTTGAAAATGTAATAAGTTTTACGAAACGCGCTCGTGTCGCGTCAGACTAGAAATAAAAATGAATTTTGGAGAATTGATTTTTGATTTACCTCCAACAGTGAAAAGAAATGTACGAAAGATTGAGAAAATTCGTGTTAGAATTATTAATCTTACTTTTTCGGTCATATTTAATAATATATATATATATATATATATATATATATATATATATATATATATATATATATATATATATATATATATATATATATATATATATGCAAATTTTTTATCAGATCACTAGGTGTTGTTCGACAACAGTCATGCATGGGTGCTACAAAGAAGAAAGCTGCTACTGCATGGGTACGGTCGAGCCGCTCTGGTAACAACATATCAACGCTACACACACTCGTTCATCAACGTATCCACTCACCCAAGAACTCTACAAACTAACTGGAACATAGACATAACCCCCCAGGATTTTTCCAAGCATTTTCAAGCTTTATCTATAAGAGAGTATGCCTGTCTGGTCGAAGTTAGAGGCCAGACTGTTTCGTTTAACCTGCTCGAGGATGGAGGCCAGACTGGTTCGTTTAACCTGGTCGAGGTTGGAAGCCAGACTGTTTCGTTTAACCTGGTCGAGGTTGGAGGCCAGACTGTTTCGTTTAACCTGGTCGAGGTTGGAAGCCAGACTGTTTCGTTTAACCTGGTCGAGGTTGGAAGCCAGACTGTTTCGTTTAACCTGGTCGAGGTTGGAGGCCAGACTGTTTCGTTTAACCTGGTCGAGGTTAGAGGCCAGACTGTGTCGTTTAACCTGGTCGAGGTTGGAGGCCAGACTGGTTCGTTTAACCTCCGGCAAGTACCCATGGCAAATTACGATCGTGTAGCAAGGTCGTGGAGTGGCAAGGTTGACCAATAACCTTCTCTTTTCGTAGGATTGGCTTCTGTTACAGCGAATTCGACTCGCGTGAAGCCTGAAATGTGTGTGTGTGTGTGTGTGTGTGGGATTGTACATAGCGTGTTACCAATGGATGTTTTCATGTCACTGGGAGAGAGAACGGCAGGACGGGAGAGAGGGAAGGAGCATGGGAAATAGGTACGGGAATGAGAGGGAATGGAAATAATAGGGAGGAAGTGAGAATGTTGAAGGAAGGAGAATGTAGTAATGTGATGGAGTGAGACTTTTTTTTTATTATTATTATTATTTTCTACCACAGACGTGGCCACACATTTACAATGCTAACCAGCATATATACATTTTCTTCTGTCCTCCATGGACAGGGTTAGAGATGTGTTAATCATATAGTTCAAGGGTTTATTGAACAATCAACCACAGTGGTGATTCGGTGCTTTTAAAATGCTAAAGCTAACCTACATACGTAAATACATAGATACACAGATTTACGTATGCCCTACATAAAGTGTTCTAAGTGTCATTAATGTGCATTTACAAAGGTGAAATGTATGAGACTGGTAGATAGGGTGAATGGCAGGGAAGTAGAATGTGACAAAGAGAAGAATGGGAATTATGTGACATAGCAATACTGGTTAGTGTTCCAAGCCAGAATAAAACAAGGAGCAAACCAAACAATAGTAAAAACTGCATGACTCGAATAACCTAAAAGATTAAATAAAGATTTTACTAATTCATAAAACAAAACTCCTCGTATTTGTCAATAAGACAAAAGTATCATAAAGCCCCAAATGATTAACAAATAACAAAAAGACTTAATGACCAACTAAATGGGAAATGAGAGCGGAATTAAAGTGAAAACTGGTCTGAATCATTTAGATTTTAAGAGTTTGTTTTTAACGCAAATATTGAAACACCTCGAAACTATTGAACCGGGGTTCATTTCATTTTATGTAACGTTTTCTGATATTCTCAAATCGCCTATTAAGGCAGACTTAGCTAGAATTTTTAGAAGTCAAGATGAAGATTATTATTTCAATTCTTTGACTCTCTCTCTCTTCTAATATGTCTCTGAGTAGGTATTGTTACGTAAATTATATTTTTTTCTCAAATCCAAGAAAATTAAATGTTATTTCCAACGATATTGTGTATTGTGCATTGCGCGCTTGTACGCACACACGCACGCACGCACGCACACATGCACGCACGCACACACACACACACACACACACACACACACACACACACACACACACACACACACACACACGCACGCACACACAAGGCAGAGACAGGCACATAAAATGGGCTTGGCGCTTTACCCCTGATAGTTCGCTTCGCTTCTAGACCAAAGATGGGTGGACCAGACCACACACTAGAAGGTGAAGGGACGACGACGTTTCGGTCCGTCCTGGACCATTCTCATTTGAATGAACCATTTTTCGATGTTATGGTCTGACTTTTAAAGCATTTTATGTTTATAATTGAGTACCATAAAAGGCGAACTTTGGAGAAAATGGCCTAGGAGTGTTTACAATTGTCAGAATTTCTTAAAACATTTAACTAAGACCTACCCTAACTAGCGTGTGTCAGTCACGTACCCCAGACCAGTCACGCTGCACAACTTCACTATCATTCACTGATCTCTGGAAAATTTGCAAGATTTTCCTGCCGTCTATAATCCGCCCGAACAATCAGCTTCAAAGGTTTCTGAGTCCTTCTTCCTTTCCCAAAGCAACTATGGGAAATTATTCATTTGTTTAATGTATCCCTCAGTTGAGCTCCTCTAACTGACGAACAGCCACACTGCCGTGGTTGTTGTTGTTGTAGATTCAGCTACTCGGAACAAGTTCCAAGTAGCACGGGCTATGGTGAGCCCGAAACTTACCTGGCACAGGAGCGGGGAAAGAAGCACGGGCTATGGTTAGCCTGGCCGTGGTTGAAAATTAACATTTTTTATAAGACAGAAAGAGACAGACAGGGCAAGGCCTGGATATACAGACAGAAACAGAGAGAGGCAGACGGAGCCCCAGACATGAATAGACAGAGAGAGAGAGAGAGATAAATGGATGATATCTGAGTGTCAATAATACATTCATCAATGTTGATTTTCCTGAAAATATCACCTTAAGACCAGTTTTCAAATTGGCATCAATGCCTTTCTGATTACCTCTATCTATTTTGAAACCTTGAGACATTTTAAGGCAGCGTCTGAGATTCTCTCAGACGTAAGTTCGAATCCTCGTCACGACCCTTGTTGGATTTGTTGACTTGAGACATTAAATTTCATATCACATAATCTTTCATCTGTATTTCTTATGAAACATATTAAATATATGTAGCCTTTCTAGAGCTCTTTAGATCTACCTCTTGAAGAAGGTTACTTCGAAATGTAAAAAGTCGGAAATATTTTGAATCAGAGGAAATTATGTTTTCAGTTCGAGTGTATACGAAAGGTGTATTTTCATTAATATAAAAGAATTACGTGTAAATTGGCCGAAAACAAACCAACCAGTCATTTAAAAAGCATCATGCCTGTCACGAGTAATTTAATAAAAGCTTCAACAAGCGCACATACAATCTGATATTTTTGTTCCCCACAAACTCAGTTACGTCACTCTGAGGCTCGATTTTGGATTTTTGGAGCACATGACCTGAGTATGAAAATAGTCAATATTTCCAATGAACATTTTCTATCCACAGGATCTTTTGTGGCACGTTAACCACTGTCCAGTGAAGTAGTAATATATATAATATATATATATATATATATATATATATATATATATATATATAAACAGTAGTATAGGGGGACCTAAAAATCCCCTCTAATGCGTTATGTGTGCTTTTCTCCAAGGCTAAGGGTCCCTTTCTTACACCCAGAGGTGGTACTCCCTTCCTATATATATATATATATATATATATATATATATATATATATATATATATATATATATATATATATATATATATATATATATATATATACATATATATAAAATGTCAATTTTATAGAGTTTCATATATAAATATAGATAGTGAAGTTGCGTTTTTAACCGAGTAGCAGAGCAGAGGTTAAAGTACACAAATAAAGCCTTGTTCAGTTCTATTAATGTTATAATTGATGGTTTCCATCGTCGGCGCAGTGAGTGTGTCTATCATTGTCGGTTGTTTGCCATTTACCATGTCCTTTGATGTAAATTGGCTGGATCATCGCTCTGATGGCTATGCTTTAAAATTAACTCATATGAATTTACAACAATTATTTACATTTCAACAGGGTGATCAAACTATGCACGAAACTCATGATGATATACAGAGATCACAGTATGTGTGAGGAGTTACTGTGTCGCATATTTCGTGTGTTATATATAGGATGTTATTTCTTTGACCTAGTAAATAATTGCATGGAAATAAATGAACCTGCACAAAGTTCATATGAGGAGGCATCTCTCATATATATATATATATATATATATATATATATATATATATATATATATATATATATATATATATATATATATAACCCTTTCATTCATATATATATATAAAATGAATGAGAGGGTCAATTGTATATATATATATATATATATATATATATATATATATATATATATATATATATAACCCTTTCATTCATATATATATATAAAATGAATGAGAGGGTCAATTGTATATATATATATATATATATATATATATATATATATATATATATATATATATATATATATATATATATATATATATATATATATATATATGCAATTGACGATCACTAAACACTGATCATTTCTATGCGAAAAATCCACAGAGAAATGGGAAAGAGAGATGAACGTTTCGGCCGATCTGGGCCTTTGTCAACACTTGACTCAAATTATACACAAATATCTGTCATTTCCTCTGCGAATGCGGTAGGTGGTAATCATGTCTCCTCCCTAACTCTTGTACGTTTGCATGTGTGTGTTTTATTTCGCTGATATTAGGCTAATCTTTCAGAAAAGGATCCTGATATTAACATTATCGATCAGAAGAATGGCTAACATCAGACTTATCGGTCAGAAAAGTGGCTGACATCGGACTAATTAATCTGAAAAGTGGCCAATTTCCAACATGTCGGTCAGATAAGTGGAATTCAGGTGATTTTGGCCACCGTTCCTGAAGGAACTTTACCGATTTCCTCCTCAAATTCTCTACGATCAAGCTTTTATTCCCTTTTCAACAAAATCTTCAATCTCGGGCAATCGATGCCACAAGAGCCAGCAGCACCTATTTTGAGGTTATCTTGAGATGATTTCGGGGCTTTAGTGTCTCCGCGGCCCGGTCCTCGACCAGGCCTCCACCCCCAGGAAGCAGCCCGTGACAGCTGACTAACACCCAGGTACCTATTTTACTGCTAGGTAACAGGGGCATAGGGTGAAAGAAACTCTGCCCATTGTTTCTCGCCGGAGCCTGGGATAGAACCCAGGACCACAGGATCACAAGTCCAGCGTGCTGTCCGCTCGGCCGACCGGCTCCCTATATATTACCTAACCTTCCTTCAGATCACTATCATAACTGCCCCTTCCCACACAAACAAACATCACCTCTGTTTAACTCCACGAGTTGAATGTTAACGCAAAAATTAACGCATCATCTTGAAATCTCACTCGAGATATCTCCTTGAAGACGATCGAGTTAGCCCTCCCCCCAAGTCTCTAGCTCCCATAACTCCCGCCAGCGATCTTATAACCTCTTCGTCGGCCTCTAGGCGAAAATGGCCGATGTAGGAGAGTAAATCTGTAATATTTTTGTCCCGTTTATTACCGCCATCACTAACGAGGCAGGCAGGGAGCCGAGGCTAAACGAGCGGACGTCACAACCCCCCATCAGCCAATAACTTGGAGTACCCACACCGTCTGCTGTCTGATGGCGCTTCTGGGGGACCCCGGTAGTGGAGGTACCAGGCCAGGAATGAGAGGGTTAAATAGGGGGATGGAGAGAGAGGAGAGAAGGGTGAAAGGGGGGAAGGAAAGAGAGGGGGAGTGAGAAGTGAGAGAGAGAAGGGGGGGTGGTAATGGAAGGGGGGAAAGAACATAAGAACATAAGAACAAAGGCAACTGCAGAAAGCCTATTGGTCCATACGAGGCAGCTCCTATTTATAACCAAAGAGAAGGAGTGAGAGAGGACAAGGGAGAAGAACAGTTAAAATAGTGAGAGAGAACATATGAGAAGGATTAAAGAGAACAGCTTGAGAAAAGGAAGATGAGAAGAGTGAGAGACAGAACAGGCGAAGAGGGTGAAAGAGAACAAGTGAGAAGGGTGAGGAACGAATAGTGAGAGAGGTCAGATATGTGGAAGGATGAGAGAGAAGAGGTGTGTAGGTTAAGAGAGGAGAAATTAAAACAAGAGTGAGAAATAATAGATGAGAAAGTTCAAAAGTTAAGAAAAAAGTGTCGGAGAGAGAGAGAGAGAGAGAGAGAGAGAGAGAGGGAGAGAGAGAGAGAGAGAGAGAGAGAGAGAGAGAGAGAGAGAGAGAGAGAGAGAGAGAGAGAGAGAGAGAGAGAGAGGTGGAAATGAAAAGAAATGGATGGGAGTACAGTTAAGAGAGATAGAGAAGGGTTGGAAGAGTTTAGAGGGATTGAGAGGGGAAGAGACTGAAGAAGATAAAACAAAATAAAAGAAAGAAGGTTAAACAAGTGGGAGGATAAGCTTGAGAATCAAGCTGAAGTTTTAGGCAGCGTGATAAGCGAGAGAGGGAAGTTAAGCGTGAGGAATCAAGCGTAGGTGTGAATGGAAGAGACAGGCCAAGAAGGGAGAGAAAGAGAGTACAGATGAACAAGAATGTAACAACAGAACTGGCTTGACGCGATGGAACAATTCATCCAACTATGTGTGTGTTGCCCCTTGGAACAAGACGGATATAACGCCCTCAACAAAACCAGTACAACTTATATGCAACAATTTATCCCAATAAATCTACCTCAAATACTGTTGCATTAGCTTCCCTGTTCTTGCTCTGTTTCTATCTAAAACAGGAACAGTAAACTGCATAATTACCGTTCAGATACAATGAACTCTCTCGAATACTTTTGTTATACAGCTTTATTTCTACGAAAATTCCCATGTGCAGTCATTACATTCCCAACCAAATATAATTTGGCCCCTTATGTTCAGGTATTTGAAAAGCTGCATTTGTTTGTCATTTATATACAGGTGCTTGGACGCAGGTGCTGACGCCATAAAGATAATGTTTTTTCCCTGGCCTAGAGAGGGGAAGGCAGAATTACGTACAAAAAAAAATGGAAGTTAATTAAATTTGTTCCTGATGTCATTCGCAGAGTTTCTCATTTGAAAATTAATTCGCTAACCTTGGCAAGATGAAGCTGGCTGACTGACTGACTGGCAAGCTGGCTGAGTGCTGTGATGCCGGATTGGCTATCTCGCACACTGATCGGCCAACTGGCTAATTGTCTGATGTGCTGTTTAACTATCATTCAAACTGAATTGCTAGCTGGCTCTCTGGTCCTCGAGTGTGGCTGGCTTTACTGCTGGCCGGTTGTCTAGTTGGCCGGTTGGTTGCCTAGTTGGCCGGTTGGTTGCCTAGTTGGCCGGTTGGTTGCCTAGTTGGCCGGTTGGTTGCCTAGCTGGCCGGTTGGTTGCCTAGCTGGCCGGTTGTCTAGTTGGCCGGTTGGTTGCCTAGCTGGCTGGCAATATATCTGTCTCCATACTGCTAGTGTCTCATCGTTTGGGGATTATTGACACCATAATAATTAGAACTCCGGCAAAACTTTTGATATCTGCTGCAGGGAAAATTATTTATAATGTTTTTTTCTGAACATCACTGACGATATTATTCGATGAGATGTCGATGGGGAGAATATTTTTATTGTATTATTAATTTCTGCTCTAAATTGCTACTTAAATTCATACATACGTGAATTACACACACACACATTCATATCCATATATCCACACACACACACACACACACACACACACACACACACATTCATATCCATATATCCACACACGTACGCTGACATTGCATAGAGGGGGGGGGGGCCTCGCGGCTGAGTGGACAGTGCTCGGGGTGTCATAGTCCTAAGGGTCCGGGTTCGATTCCCAGCCGGCCGAGGCAGAAACACGGATGCCCCTATTCACCTAGCAGTAAATAGGTACCTGGGAGTTAGACAGCTGCTTCCTGGGGATGTGTTTGTGTGTGTTAGAGATAAAAATATATGTAGTAGACATAATAGAGGAAAAATTGATGGATTAGAAAGGCGGGGTCCAAGAGCTAATAGCTCGATTACGTAGGCACAAATAGTAAATACTCACACATACGCACACACACAAGGGTTAACCTTACCAATGCCTAAATATGTACAATATGCTAATATATGCTAATATAATATATATTTATATATGCTAATATAAAACAATATTAATTTATATATCATATATCGAATATTAACAACAGCATGTTAAAATTGATGAGTCTTTGGGGTCGACCGCTGGATGGAATTGACCTGGTCTGAGGACGGGTCGTATTGTTATAAACAACCTCTTAGATATTTGGAGCTTATTATGGCTTTAATAACTATAAACAAAGCTCTAAAGATTTAGGAAAGATGTAGAGGTTCCGTAAGTGATTGAATAAATGCTTGCTGAATTGTGGCCCAGAACAGTTGTGTGATCGAGATGTAATTAGATTAACAATATTCTGTTAGTGAGAGAGAGAGAGAGAGAGAGAGAGAGAGAGAGAGAGAGAGAGAGAGAGAGAGAGAGAGAGATAGAGAGAGAGATAGAGAGAGAGAGAGAGAGAGAGAGAGAGAGAGAGAGAGAGAGAGACAGAGAGAGAGAGAGAGAGAGAGAGAGAGAGAGACAGAGACAGAGACAGAGAGAATAATCGCTCTACCCTCGTTAGGAAAGTTAAAGATCTTCCATTCTCCTTCGACGCTCGCCAAGCTTCCAGCCTATTCCGGCTCTCTTCCTCTCCTTCCCACCCTTAATCTCCTTTCCATCTTCACTTTGTGTCCTTCCTTCCCCTTTACTCTGCCTCTCCGTCAGTCCCTCACCCTGGCTCTACCTTTCATGTTTCCTCCCTCGCTGCTGCTAGAGTCATGCCGTACGTCTGAGAACCATCAACGTTAATTAACGTAGAATATTCTTGTTGTGTTCTTAAAGAAGCCTGTGTGTGAGTGTGGGGGTTGTTTGTGTGCCAGTGTGTGTGTTTCTTTGTTTGTTAGAGTGTTTGTGTGTGTGTGTGTGTGTGCTCGCCTGTTTATGCCCGCAGGATCGAGCATTGGCTCTTAGATCTCACACTATCGGATCGGCTATTTACAGTATTGACTCCTGTACTATTTCACAATCGTATCTACTTTTAAAATTATAAATAGAGTTTGCTTCCACAACCTAACCTTTTATTTCATTCCATTTCCGCTACTCTTACGCTAAATTAAAACTTTCTAAAATCTCTATGACTAATCTGAGTTTCCAGCTTCCACCCATGTCCCTTTGTTCTGCTGGTATTCAGTGTGAACATTTCGTCTATTTCCACTTTGTCAATCCCCTTAAGAATTTTATATTTCTCTATTATATCTCTCTTCTCCCTCCTTTTTTCTAGCGTCGTCAGGTTCAGTTCCTTCAGTCGCTCTTCATACCTCATCCCCCCACAACTCTGGGACGAGCCTCGTTGCAAACTTCTGAATCTTTTCATATTCCTTATGTGTTTCTTCAGGTGGGGGCTCTATGATGGGGGCAGCATACCCTAAGACTGGTGTTACGCAGGCTATATAAAGTGCTCTAAAGGCCTCTTTACTTAGGATTTTGAATGATGTTCTAAGTTCTGCTAACATAGAGTACGGTGCTGTCATTATCCTATTTATGTGTGCCTCTGGGGTTAGATTTGGCGTTACGTCCACTCCCAGGTCTCTTTCCTGAAACGTCACAGGTAGGTAATTACCCTTCATTGTGTACTGTCCCTTTGGTTTCCTATCGCCTAATTCTATTTCCATAAATTTACACTTGCTCATGTTGAATTCCAATAGCCATTTCTCTGACCATCTCTGCAACTTGTTTAAGTCCTCTTGGAGGATCCTACAATCGTCATTTGTCAGTAGTAACCGTAATTAACAAGGCTCTGTAAGGGTGTACATAAGGCGATGTGAGAGTGAAGGCCCTTTTAGAATCAAGATAGAGCAACATAAGTCAAGACAAAGCTGTCTAAGAATCAAGATAGAGCAACATAAGTCAAGACAAGGCTCTCTAAGAATCAAGATAGAGCAACATAAGTCAAGACAAAGCTCTCTAAGAATCAAGATAGAGCAACATAAGTCAAGACAAGGCTCTCTAAGAATCAAGATAGAGCAACATAAGTCAAGACAAGGCTCTCTAAGAATCAAGATAGAGCAACATAAGTCAAGACAAGGCTCTCTAAGAATCAAGATAGAGCAACATAAGTCAAGACAAGGCTCTCTAAGAATCAAGATAGAGCAACATAAGTCAAGACAAAGCTCTCTAAGAACCAACACAAGGCTTTCTGAAGAAGACGACAGCTATCAGCTTATTCAAGCAAGGAGACGAATTGAAATTCATATCCTTTGCATTTTTATGAGAGGAAAGGTGATGCGTTGAATTCCTAATAGAAGTGTTATCATAAGCTTCAGGTGTTGAGAGACATAACTAGCCAGGATGAGAAGTCACGTGTCTCAGGACGTCATAGGACTCCCATTTCTCCCAGAGGAATTCCTTGCAGATCTCAGATTAGCTTTTCCTTTACGTAGATTACGTCATAAAATGTAACATATTTTGATATCTCTTATATAAATCTCTCATAAAATGTATAAAATGTGAAAGATCTCTAAAGACTATATTAATTTTCTTTTGGATATTTTCCATTCTACACAAATAACTTTTACCATCTGGAGGGTGAAGAAACACAAGATGAATTAATCTTTCCATTTATATTGTTTGACACTTCGTCAGCAATGTGAATATTAGGTCGGGTTTAGCTGGTTCATCATTGCCTCTCTCATTCTTGAGCCAACCCTTGACATGTTGGCTCAGAAAGTTTCTTGTGGCCGCGTCCAAGAGTTTAGCTCTCCATGTATCTGTACGTCCATGTGGTCCCCATTCTCCCAGTCTATATTTCCGTGGTTGAAGTCGACCATGATTAGGAGTCTGGATCCATTCCTGCAGGCAACTGAAGCTGCTCTCGCTATTATATCAATGGTTTTCATGTTGTTGCTATCGATCACCTGTCTGGGTCTTGAGTCATTTCGTCTTAGCTTATCTTAGCTCCACCCAATGGCATAGTTCCTGTTATGTAGTCTCTGAATCCTTCACAGTCCGGAATATCCATATCTTGAAAACTCCAGTCCTTCCTTACCAGCAGGGCCACTCCTCCACCTTCTTGTATGTGTATGTGTGTGTGTGTATGTGTGTGTGTGTGTGTGTGTGTGTGTGTGTGTGTGTGTGTGTGTGTGTGTGTGTGTGTGTGTGTGTGCGCGCGTGCGTGCAAGTGTGTGCGTGTGGGAGGGCTGTGAGAGAGGAGCTGTAGGAGCAGTCTTTTTAACTTGCACGACAGAGAGGAGAGGTCTTCCAAGTCGGTAATGTCCACGTGCTTGCAAGAGCAAGGTCGTTGTCCCCCCCCCCCCCCAAGAGCCTCGCGTCCCCTAGCTTGAGGTCGTCGACTGACAGCAGCAGCAGCAACAGCAGCAGCAGCAGCAGCAGCAGCAGCAGCAGTAGTCCGTCGCTGGCAAAGAAAGGGTAGTTCCTCGACCAGGAATGATTCTCCAATACGAATGATGCGAGGCTCGGTGACCGTAAAGAAATATATCAAATGCATTTTGAGTCTCAGTGTCTCCCCTCTACCAGTGTCTTAAGTTCTACCTTTCATGAAAGATCATATCCAAGCGTAAGATTAGTTTTTTTCTCGTGATTCCATTGAAACATCTGTTGCTTCAACGTTAAAAAAAAGGGATTCCCGGCTATTTTTTCAACTTGGTTTAATGCGAGAAATCATTGCCTAATCTGAAGTATCCCTCTTAGGAAACAAGTTCCAGTAAATTGCTTCAATGAGTATACACTCAAGCCAATTAGAAGGTTTCTTACCGAGGAAAAGAGCCACTCAAGGGCTTGGGTAAGAATGCTAGCGTGCTCTCTCTCTCTCCCTCCCTCTCACTCTCTCTCCCTTCCTCCCACTCTCTCTCTCCCTCCCTCTCACTCTCTCTCCCTTCCTCCCACTCTCTCTCTCCCTCCCACTCTCTCTCTCTCTCTCTCTCTCCCTCCCTCTCACTCTCTCTCCCTTCCTCCCACTCTCTCTCTCCCTCCCACTCTCTCTCTCTCTCTCTCTCTCTCTCTCTCTCTCTCTCTCTCTCTCTCCCTCCCACTCTCTCTCTCTCTCTCCCACTCTCTCTTTCTCTCTCTATTGTTTACACTGGTTGGTACAGGAAAGATGACTTCTGTTTTCAGGCAGAGAGGCCAGTTAGGAATACAACCTGCCTTTCGGTTAACCACCAGGTACCTAGTTATTGCTGGGTGAACAGGGGGCCAACAGTTAAGGTTGGTAGCAGTAGTAGCCTTGACATTACGTTAGTAGTTGTAGTAACGATAGTAGTAGTCGATTCAGTAGAGACATTGGTGGCGTTTCTTGTAGAGATAGTGGTAGTAGTTGTTGTAGAGATAGTGGTAGTAGTTGTTGTAGAGATAGTGGTAGTAGTTGTTGTGCTAGTAGCAGTAGTTAAAGCACCAGTGGTTTCACCTTCTCTTCACAAGAGGCAATAAAAGTGAAGCAGAGAAAGCTTCATTAAAAAAAAGAGACATAAAAAAAAACTTGAAGAAAGTCAGAGGCAGAGAAGAAAGTAAAAGACAGGAAAGAGTAAGACACAGAAAGGCAGAGACTCACAGATAAACAGAAACCCGGACACAGCAACAGAGCAATGAATTCACACAAAGAGACAGTGAGCAAGGAAAGCATCTCACAAGCATCAGAACAAGGAAAATATATATATATATATATGATGAATATTAGAACATTTTCTTTTTCAGTGGGAAGAATATCCAGTGTTTATACTCAGCATATACACAATATACACCCCACTTTTAGCACTGTGCAGCAACAGCATATACTATCAATACCCACTATCCAGCTACAATGACTAAATACAAACACACAAGTCTTGCTTTGAGACTTGTGAGTGTATGTGTCATTGTAAATACAAACACACAAGTCTTGCTTTGAGACTTGTGAGTGTATGTGTCATTGTAGCTAGATAGTTACAAACACGACTCAAACCAATACGATCCACGAATAGATTCAAGCTGTACAAGAAACACCACAAAACTCAACTTTAAGTATATCTCTTAGACTCGCCAGGAGTCATCGAGTCCTAAAATATAACCATTCCACGCGAACCAGCAGAAAGAACATACGCAAAACACTGTATAACGCAGCTGAATACTGTAATGAAAATGGGGAAGAGAGAGCAGGTGCCAAGGAAAAAAATCATCTTTTGTGTAACACCATGACCCTCCACATCATAAAGACACGGCCCAAACGGCTCGGGCACGGCTTTTACACGCTACAATGAGACACACAACCGCTTATTGCGCCGTGTCTTGGGAGAATATTACCCTCCGTCTGTACCCCAGCTGTAAGGTAGCTTTTAGGCACCTCCTTGATAGAACAACCACCAGATAGTACACAAGAGAGAAAGAAAATGGGGAAAGGGGGTGTGGAAAGAGACAAGACTACACACACACACACACACACACACACACACACACACACACACACACACACACACACACACACACACACACACACACACTGGCAGAGATAGTGAGCGTGTTCTTCCTGACAGTATTGTAAGGAAAACCCGTGAGCAGTTTTCTTTCCATAGAATATGTTAATTTGTTTTCTAAAGAGAAGGTTATTTGTTATTATGAGCAGACGTGTCTTGTTCCTGGGACTGAGAGAGAACCTTGTCCCTGAAGATGATCTGTTATTGCTGAAAATATATTTTATATGTTGTATATATGCAGTCTCGTACATGTTCCAAAGTTGTTATATTTTATTCAAGTGATCGTGTTTCAGACAGCAGCGACATATTTTCTCCAGATTTAGAGCTGCGTTCATTCCATTAAGTACATTATTTTTGCTTCGTAGGTTTGACTTTCTCGAGAGAAATATGCTTAGCATGCTTGTGAAAAATGGGTTTAATCTGGGTTTAATCACAATCGACTTGAGAATGGTCCAGGACGGACCGAAACGTCGTCGTCCCTTCAACTTCTAGTGTGTGGTCTAGTCAACATACTTCAGCCACGTTATTGTGTCTCATCGCCTGCTTAATCTGGGTTTTTTTTTGGGGTAGCAACTATTTTACTCACAAGTTTTATATATAATCTAAGGAATGGGTTAACGTTGTTATAAAGAGCGAGAAAATTATCAAAGGGGAAAAGCGCCAAGGCATTACGACTATATAGTACTTGGAAGGGGTCAGGATAAGGATTTGCGATAGGACAGAGGGAAGGAATGGTGCCCAACCACTTGGACGGTCGGGGATTGAACGTCGACCTACATGAAGCGAGACCGTTGCTCTACCGTCCAGCCCATCTCTCAGTAGAACCCTTGAAGACGCAAGGCCCTCTTATGAACCTTTGGCGTTAAGCTGTTATTTATAGAGATAACAACAATTATTCCAAGATAGGAATTGTACTAATTGTTTGACCACAGAATGAACAAGTCGTTTTCTGCACACAAAAATATTTGATCGTGTTAGTGTGGAGGTGGATTTTCATATATTTAAATCTCTCTTCTATATAAATCTTTTATATTATTTATTAAATTTTTATTTAATTTATTTTACTTCTATTTAATGCTCTTCTATTTAAATCTAGTTCGACAACAGGAAGGATCTTTCTCACATCTTGGTTTCAGGGAGTGACAGAGACAAGTTTTTATGGTTCAAGAGAAACGCTGATTGCCTCTAAGGTTATTGACAGAAAATCGTGGACTCTGTATCTTCAAGAGTTCCTGAAAAAGAGAGTTCCGTCATCCTGGACTCCACTGAGAGCCGTGTGTCTACAAGGACTACAGAAGAAACTGAGAGCTATCCGTCTTCACCTGAGAGATCGAGGGCTACCTATCTTCCATATTTATTAAGAGAGAATAGACTGAGTCTTCTAGGGATTCAGAACTAAGTATCTCTTCCAGGTAGTAGCCCAACATCTGCTCCTTTCATTCCTCTCTGGAATGTGAGTTCCTTTGGTGGCAGTAAACGTCCAGAGAACTCACTACTCGCTGTGTTATATGTGGAATGCACACGCACCTGGAAATTCTTGGGGTTTAAACTGATATCCACTTTGAAGTTTACGATCTTGTTTTGAATGCATAAAAGCAATGTTTCTGTCTGTTTTGTTTTTTTATCTTTAGATATAATATAAACAATTGTTCGTAAAAAACAAAATAATTTACCTAAGTTAGAGAAATCAGTGAGAACGGAAATAAGTTCTCAAATAATATACAAATTTTCCTGGGCGTCTACGAGAAAAACGGAGTGTCCAGACGCCAATCATCGACTGTAGATTAAAATCGATCTGACTGGTAGACAATCAGCTGATTGTTATTGATTGGTCTACCTCAGCAAGACCCAAGCAACGTCTCAGAAGGTAGGCCAAGTCCCCTGGAAAGGACTTTCTGTTGATAATACTATGCCAGCCAGTCTAGGCGACTCTTGAGAGTATATGCAGGTGATGAGTCACAATAACGTGGCTGAAGTATGTTGACCAGACCACACACTAGAAGTGGAAGGGACGACGACGTTTCGGTCCGTCCTGGACCATTCTTAAGTCGATAGTCTTGAGAGTATTTTTTGTTGACCAGACCACACACTAGAAGGTGAAGGGACGACGACGTTTCGGTCCGTCCTGGACCATTCTCAAGTCGATAGTCTTGAGAGTATTTTTTGTTGACCAGACCACACACACTAGAAGGTGAAGGGACGACGACGTTTCGGTCCGTCCTGGACCATTCTCAAGTCGATTGTGCGACTTCACAATCGACTTGAGAGTGGTCCAGGACGGACCGGAACGTCGTCGTCCCTTCACCTTCTAGTGTGTGGTCTGGTCAACATTCTTCAGCCACGTTATTGTGACTCATCGCCTGCATCTTGAGAGTAGTGGTGATGACTAACGACGCTTCAGAAGAGTTAAACTTTTTTATTTTTGCTGTTGGTGGACAGGTTGAAGGAGAGTACTGAAGACTTTACGGTACGAGCTTTAGGTACTCAAGACCCTCCAGGGTAAGTATAAACATTGATCCCTATAGTCTTTAAAGTTTTCAATAGTGCCCACAGTTACACTTGAGTTCCGGGGGTGGCTGCCAGAGGTTGTTACTGAGGGCCGATAATGTTGCTGAGTGCCTCGAATTGCTGATGACTGTCATGAGTTGCTACTGAGTTCCCGAGTATGCTACTGAGTGTCGGAGGTTGTTACTGAGTGTCGGAGGTTGCTACTGAGTGCCGGAGGTTGCTACTGAGTGCCGGAGGTTGCTACTGAGTTCCCGAGGATGCTACTGAGTGTCGGAGGTTGCTACTGAGTGTCGGAGGTTGTTACTGAGTGCCAGAGGTTGCTACTAAGTGCCAGAGGTTGCTACTAAGTGCCAGAGGTTGCTACTGAGTGCCGAAGGTTGCTACTGAGTGCCGGAGGCTGCTACTGAGTGTCGGAGGTTGCTACTGAGTGCCGGAGGTTGTTACTAAGTGCCAGAGGTTGCTACTGAGTGCCGAAGGTTGCTACTGAGTGCCGGAGGCTGCTACTGAGTGCCGAAGGTTGTTACTGAGTGCCAGAGGTTGCTACTGAGTGCCGGAGGCTGCTACTGAGTGCCGGAGGCTGCTACTGAGTGCCGGAGGCTGCTACTGAGTGCCGAAGGTTGCTACTGAGTGCCAGAAGTTGCTACTGAGTGCCGGAGACTGCTACTGAGTGCCGAAGGTTGCTACTGAGTGCCGGAGGTTGCTACTGAGTGCCGGAGGTTGCTACTGAGTGCCAAGGGTTGCTTCTGAGTGTCAGAATAGGCCGCCGAGTGCTGCCTCCGTCCCGGCGAAAACGCACAAAAATGGTGGTGCCATTGTTACCAAGAAGGAGATAGACGTAACCGGATCAAGAGGGCTGTAACTCAGCAATGTTATCCCCGAGGGGAAGGAAGAGAGCCCAACGTGTTCTCCCTCCCTCCCTCCCTCACTCCCTTTGTTCCTCCTGTATCTTTCACCCTTTTCATACACCCAACTTTTACCAATTATTTTCCCCCTCTTCGTTATCTGTCTCTGCCATTTATTTTCCCTTTGTCGTTGTCTGATGTTTTTTTTTCCTTGTTTCTTGCCTCTTCTTCTTCTTCTTGGCTTTCTACTTTCTCCAAGACAGCCCGATCTTGGGCTGTCTTTTTAAAACACAACAACTTAATATATGCCCTCAACTATGATAGGGAAACATTGCATATATATGTGGTAACACTGCAGGTATATCTAAGATAATAAGTGTTGGTAGTAATACTTTCGAAATTTATCGGGAAGGTGGCATGTTAAGGTGGTAACACTGTTGAATGTAAGGGGACAAGGTCACGTGTTAAGGTTATCTTGAGATGATTTCGGGGCTTTTTAGTGTCCCCGCGACCCGGTCCTCGACCAGGCCTCTACTCCCAGGAAGCAGTCCGTGACAGCTGACTAACACCCAGGTACCTATGCTAGGTAACAGGGGGCATAGGGTGAAAGAAACTCTGCCCATTGTTTCTCGCCGGCGCCTGGGATCGAACCCAGGACCACAGGATCACAAGTCCAGTGTGCTGTCCGCTCGGCCGACCGACTCCCTGTGGTAACACTGTTAGAATGTGAGGGGACAAGGTTATAGGTGAGGGTTGGAATTATATGTAAATTGGTTCTATAAGTTGTGTAATCTCAACTGACTTGTCCTTATATACCTTTACAGGTCAATATCGTCCTACTAAGTATAACACATATTGAAAACTTATTATAATTATATTCTTAAAATGGGTACCATCATAGTGCTTTTAGTATTCTTGGCGATAACGATTGTGCAGATCGAGAGCTGCTGCGCCTTGTATTACCGCCTTCTGAGGCAGAGGAAGCCACCTCAGACGGAGCAGAGCTCGAGCACCCATACCCTGTGGCGCAGGCTCGCCTCCCTAGCGGTGTTGGGCAGCCTGGCGCCCGCCCACATGCAGGTGGGCGTGGGCGGCGTCTGGACCTGGCTCCCTGTCGTCGGCTCACTCCTGCGCCTGCTCCACCTAAGGCGTCTGGCCATCATCCAGGGCGCCAACTGCGACATAGCTGACCTGACCTCAATATTCAACGGGTTGTTGATGGTAAACTGCTTGGTGTTCAAGTTGACTGAGTCAAACAAGCCTTCAGAGAGTAGCTGCTCCTTCAGGACCTGGCTGGCCTCAGCGCCCTTAGTCGGGAGTCCGGTCCCTCAAAGTCGTAAGGGAACGAACTGGTTCAACTGGTCAGCTTCGGTCAATGGCTCTGAGCGTTGCTGTTATGTCTTCAGGGCCAAGCTGCCCTCAGCGGTCCCAGGAGATTGTAAGTTACCAACAAAGCCCAGCTGGTTACTGGTTTTCTTATGCTGCGCTCTTCTCCTCATCTTTGCCGCAGGATTCTTCGTAGGATTTCTGTATGGTAGAGTGATTAGGAAGGAGGAAAGAGTGAGGCGAGATTCGTCTTACCAGTCTAATCATGGCGGCTCCTCCCATGGCAGTGGTTCCTCACACCATACTTCTAAGAAGAAGCCGAAGCTGAGTTCACCACCTGATGGCTGGTATCTAAAGATAGCGAGCCTCTTCACTGAAGAGACTGCGCTGAAGTTCCCGTGAAATTTTCAAGTTCGCGTGACTTCCGAGGTCCACCACAGTGATTGGAGGTCCACCACAGTGATTGGAGGTCCACCACAGTAATTGGAGGTCCACCACAGTGATTGGAGGTCCACCACAGTGATTGGAGGTCCACCACAGTGATTGGAGGTCCACCACAGTGATTGGAGGTTCACTTAGGAGAAACTCCTTCACGTCGAAGTGTACAAGTGGTGAATGTTTTCACCAAATAGAAGTTGTTGTGCTTCTGTACAACTTTGTTCAACTTCATACAAAACTTTGTGTGAAGTTTGTGTTTCTGGTTAGAAATGTCTGTGTTTCAAACCACAGCACTTAGTGTAAGAGGAGTTCTAGCCTCATCCGAACGGTTAGTATGAGAGGAGTCCTAGTCCCATCCGAACGGTTAGTGTGAGTGGAGTCCTAGCCCCATCCGAACGGTTAGTGTGAGTGGAGTCCTAGCCCCATCCGAACGGTTAGTGTGAGTGGAGTCCTAGCCCCATCCGAACGGTTAGTGTGAGTGGAGTCCTAGCCCCATTCGAACGGTTAGTGTGAGTGGAGTCCTAGCCCCATCCGAACGGTTAGTGTGAGAGGACTCCTAGCCTCATCCGAACTGTCTCTGGCCCTATCCACGACAACCCCGTCGAAAGTTTTACCTTCCGTACACATGTTTTACCAAACTCTGTGATGGGATAGAGTTTTCAACCCTACTTGATAGGTCTCTAGATCTAACGGTGTACACGATGTTACCATCCTCCGTGGGACAAACCCCCACCCCTCCTCGATGGGGGGAGGTGCGGTAGACCAACATCGAAGACCTATCCTGGAGACCTAGCCTGATGATCAGAACTCCATATCACAGCCTCCTGACCCATAATAGGCGCTAACCCCTTGCCAAAGGGATTACCGCCTTTTTTTCATTTTCTTTTCGTAATAAAAAGGTAATCTTAGTGTATATGATAAAATTTCAATGAGATTGCTCATATTTGGCACTATGACCTGGCTTTGTCTCAATGTTGACATTGTGTGAATTAGGAGTCGCAGTTTGGTGTTGCGGTGCTGGATAAGCTATCTCTGCCCAACTGAACTAATTGTGTGTGTGTAAACTAAAGTCTTTGAAAATGTAATAAGTTATTACGAAACGCGTTCAAGTGTCGCGTCAGACTAGAAATAAAAATAAATTTTGGAGAACTGATTTTTCAATTACCATCGACAGTGAAAAAAAAACCATAAGAAATATTGAGAAAATTCGTATTAGAATTATTAATCTTACTTCTTCGGTCATATTTAATAATATATATATATATATATATATATATATATATATATGTATATATATATATATATATATATATATATATATATATATATATATATATATATATATATATGTATATATATATATATATATATATATATATATATATATATATATATATATATATATATATATATATATATATATATATATACATGTACTCAGAGACAGCATAACACAACAGTGTGTCCCTCCTCGTCGTCCCAAGTTAGAACTCTGGTCGTAACGTTCAAGATAAAAAAGTACATTATGCAAATGTTGTTCGGAGGAAATGTAATATTTCTCCTTTTGTTTGTGCAATATTTAATGCAAATAAAAATGGTAAATAATCTGCTTTCGAGCGCAAAAATTTCGTGATGTGTTGTGTTACTTATACCTGATGACGGCCCAACTGCTTGGCTGTGTTCCCACGCGCACACACACACACACACACACACACATACACACACACACACACACACACACACACACACACACCTCGGGATCCAAGAGTCAATGCTCGATCCTGCAGACACAACTAGGTGAGTACACACACGCGCACACACGCACACACACACGCACACACACACACGCACACACACACACACACACACACACACACACACTTGATGTGTGTAGGGGCCTGGTAGCCTGGTAGGTGGATAGCACGCAGGACTCGTAATTCTGTGGCGCGGGTTCGATTCGCGCACCAGGCAGAAACAAATGGGCAAAGTTTCTTTCGCCCTGAATGCCCCTGTTACCTAGCAGTAAATAGGTACCTTGGAGAGTTAGTCAGCTGTCACGGGCTGCTTCCTGGTGTGTGTGTGTGTGTGTAGTGTGGTGTGGAGAACAAAAAAGTAGTTAGTAAACAGTTGACTGACAGTTGAGAGGCGGGCCGAAAGAGCAAAGCTCAACCCCCGCAAATACAACTAGGTAAATACACACATACAGGTTATGTGTGAACAGGTTGCAGATTGAAGGTGAAGGGACGACGACTCCGATTGACAATCGACTTGAGAATGGTCCAAGACGGACCGAAACATCGTCGTCCCTTCACCTTCTAGTGTGTGCTGTTTTTATATCCGGAGTAATTACCTAAGTGTAGTCACAGGATGAGAGCTACGCTCGTGGTGTCCCGTCTTCCCAGCACTCTTTGTCATATAACACTTTGAAACTACTGGCGGTCTTGGCCACCACCACCTTCTCACCTAACTTGTTCCAACCGTCTACTGAGCCAGCACGAGAACCCCCTTCACCAAGTACTACCACCACATACAGCAGAGAGCCTCCACCTGCTCCACCTGCTCCACTTTAACAGCTCCAACAGCATTAATTCCCTGAAAACTGGTGCGTGCAACCGGGCCGAGAGGCGCTGGCAGGCGGCTGTTCCACAAGGCTGTGGAGCCTGAGTGTTAGTTTAAACAAGCATAAGTTAATTATTCTGTCCACTGAGTTTTGCAGCGAGAGTCAGTAAAGTGGACAATAATGTCTGCCTCAAATAACACGAAGATAATCCCAATTAGCCCAGCATCCAGCTGCAGCCGTGTTGGGTAATGGAAATAGTGATAGCAGGCTTTAACAACTTCGTGTTATTGTACTTAGCTCTGAGTATATCTGCTTAGAGGACGGCTAATTCGAACGGATGTAATGACCTCGTTAGGGGCCGTCGGGGGACACGGATGGTGTCGTCAGGAGCGTTTCTAATAGACAGTCACATTAGCGTCTGTGTCGTCAGGTGTGTAGTCAGGTGTATTGACCACAACATTAAAAGTCTTGCCCTTCCTGTCTGAATTGTGTTATTATTATGTTGTAATATAGTAGAAGGCATCCACTAGTCTCAGGAGACTATGATGCGGTCTGGTTGTCGGTCTGGAGTGGCCTCTCCAGGGCGCAAAGCCAGGGTAGGTTGATACGGAGGAGAAGCTGTTACCCAAGCAGCAGGTCCTTCCCACCTCTCCACGGCGCCAAAAGTCTCCAATGGAAAGGCTAACGCCTATACGACTGGTTCCAGCGCCGTCGCAGGAACTGATAGCTCCGGAGTTGACCTCAAAGTTGGTGAAAAAAAGGCACTGGGATGTCTATTTTACCTGTTCAGAAATCCCCGCATTTGGAGGATTACCAACAGTGTTTTCTAAAAAGTTGGATATTCAGTTCAAATTCGCTAGTTCCTTCACTTACCCATAGTTACTCTGGTTCTACTAAACCTCTGATTTACACTTGTTAAGTAATGCCGCTCACTTAACAATGGGGTCGTCCATGGGGTCATTCATAGGGTCGTTCATGGGGTCGTTCCCAAACTACAAAAACAAAACAAAAAAGGGATTAAATGTAAAATGTATTCCTACCGATTAGAACGTAATAGATTTTACGTTCGTTCACACGACTTTAATCTACGCTTGACTGACTGACCTGCAGAGAAAAGAATTATTTATTTTTAGTCTTCCTCTACTACGTCCATGGCAGCCACAACCAAGGACTTGCCAGCTCTATGCTTCAACCAACCACATGAGCTGAACGGTAGAGCGACGGCCTCACTTCATGCAGGTCGGCGATCAATCCCCGACTGTCAAAATGATTGGGCACCATTCCTTCCCCCTGTCCCATCCCAAATCCTTATCCTGGACCCCCCCCTTCCAAGTGCTATATAGTCGTAATAGCTTGGCGCTTATCCCCTGATAGCTCCATTCCTTTCCTTATCGGCTATTAACACATTAGTTATGATGTAGACTTTGCGTCACGAACTAATTGTTTTGTTTATTAAAAAAAAAATAGGCTTTCACCACTTTAAGGTATCTAGGATAATTAGTTATCAATATAAGGCTGTGGAGTAAGATAAATTAAGATCTATAAATTAATCTTGCATGGAAGCTTATCTCTATCAGGCACTACTTTATACCTTCCAGTCGTCATTGACACATAATATTGGTCGTAAGACCAATATTATGTGTCAATGTGACACATTGACACATAATTATGTGACGTTATTATGTGACGTCTTACGTATCAGTGTTTGAGGTCTTTCTGGCGTATTTCAACATCGTACCTTAATGGTGATTTCCTTTCATAAGTGCTTGACTTAGTCTACTTTATCATCAAGTTTGAGTGAACAACATTTAAAGTTTTGTGTAACATAACTTTCCACGACTTGTGTTTAGGAAATGACAATCCCTTGTTGATATTAATGTTTATTCTTGGTTTAACGGAGGCTTTGAAAGCAATAAAGCATAATACGTTTTATAACAGAGTGAAAAAAAATATTAGAAAAAGGAAATTCGGAAAAACTTCCCAATGTCTCGACGAGGTAAAGCTTTCACTGAACCGCTGCCAGAGTTACATGCCGCCAATATCCACCTGAGAACCACCAGAAGTCAGTCGCAGCTGTTGGATGACAGCTCACGCCTCTCCTCTCACCACTCCTCACGAACTGATAGTTCCTGATAGCTCAGGAACTATCACACGACGAGTCACAATAACGTGGCTGAAGAGATAATGACCAAACTATGCATCAGAAGATGGAGAAACGTCGATTTTATTTTGATTGTTATTGTGCACCCCATACTCATCCTGTGAGCGGTAGCGCAAAAAAAGCATTACAGAGGGGCACAAAAGGTCTTTGTCAGACCTCATCTTAGATTATTACATAAACGACGACGTTTCGGTCCGTCTTGGACTTTTATCAAGTCCTGTGGAAAGAAGAGAAGAAGATATAGGTAAATATATTTATTTGCTTCATACCTTCCTAGCTTCTTCCCCCACGATGGTCCAAAACAGACCGAAACGTCGTCGTTCCTGCATCTCCCCATTTTTTTTGTTTTTTGTATTATGTATCGTATACGATCGAAATGCGACGTTCTATGTAAGATAAGTTGGTGTGTGAGTGTGTCTGTGTGTGAGTTTGAGTGTGTATGTGTGTGAGTTTGAGTGTGTCTGTGTGTGAGTTTGAGTGTGCATGTAGTGTGCTTGTATGTGTGGGTCTGTGAGTTTGAGTGTGTCTGTGTGTGCGTTTGAGTGTGTCTGTACTCACCTATTAGCGTGTGTCTGTGGTGTGGTGGTGTGTGTTGTATGTATGTGTGTGTAAATGTATGTGGTGTGCTAGCATGTGTGGGTCTGTGAGTTTTCATCTATCGTACACGCAGCGTTCTTCATTCCAGATGCAAAATAAACATTTGCAACACCGGACAATAGTGAGGTTTCGCACGTGATCAAATCTTATTTGCTTAGTACCCCCCCTCCCCCCGTGTCTCTGGCGACTAGGACTTGGAACTTTTACACTTGGGGAGTCTGAGGAAGAAAAACAGAACTTTCTCCACCGTGCGTGATAATGACTGGCTGTAAGCTCTCTTGTTCACAGCTTCAAGAAGTTAAGGCACTCAAAAAGTTTATCCAGTGTTTTCGTCTGAGGCAGAAAACGACGAAAATCTAAGCGACAGTTGTACGTTGTTTCCGTAATCTTTCGTTGTATTAGGCATTGTGAATTCTCGTTACAGTAAGAGCATGCTTACATAAACATGTGCACACACACACACACACACAGTCACATGCACACACACACAGTCACACACACACACACACACACACACACACACACACACACACACACACACACACACACACACACACACACACACAAATGGGCAAAGTTTCTTTCACCCTGAATGCCCCTGTTACCTAGCAGTAAATAGGTACCTGGGAGTTAGTCAGCTGTCACGGGCTACTTCCTGAGGTGTGTGTGTGTGTGTGTGTGGTGTGGAAAAAAAAAAGTAGTTAGTAAAACAGTTGATTGACAGTTGAGAGGCGGGCCGAAAGAGCAAAGCTCAACCCCCGTAAAAACACAACTAGTAAACACACACACACACACCACTTTATCACTTTATCACTGGGGAGCCGGTCGGCTGAGCGGACAGCACGCTGGACTTGTGATCCTGTGGTCCTGGGTTCGATCCCAGGCGCCGGCGAGAAACAATGGGCAGAGTTTCTTTCACCCTATGCCCCTGTTACCTAGCAGTAAAATAGGTACCTAGGTGTTAGTCAGCTGTCACGGGCTGCTTCCTGGGGGTGGAGGCCTGGTCGAGGACCGGGCCACGGGGACACTAAAGCCCCGAAATCATCTCAAGATAACCTCCACACCAATAATGACAGCCTCCTGACAATCCCCCTATCTCCCACACCCACAATGACAGCCCCCCACCACTCCCCTATCCCCCTCCACCTACAATGATGGCCCCCACCACTCTCCTATCTTCCCTATCTCCCCCACCACTCCCCTATCCCCCTCCACCTACAATGATGGCCCCCACCACTCTCCTATCTCCCCCACCACTCCCCTATCTCCCCCACCACTCCCCTTTCCCCCCCCCCCCACCAACGCTGGCCGCCAGGGATGAAGCACAGGGCCTCTCTGACGTGCTCCAAGCTGACACAATCAGGGCAGGGAAGGGCGTCGAGGAAGGATTTACACGGGCGCCGGATCTTGTCTCGGAACCCAGGTGCCGCCTTGGAAATAACAACAGAAGTCGCCCAGAGATGTATTGGAAACATGCTCGGCCAAGACTTTTTCAATCAGTACAAGGGGTTGGGGGGAGGGGATAGTTGGAGGGGGGGAGGGGATAGTTGGAGGGGGGGAGGGAGGGGAGATTGAGTGGGACAGAGAAAGGAAGGGAAGGAAGAGACGTATTAGGAAGAGGGAGAAAAATGTATGTGTAAGAGAAAACCATTGATCACAAGGAGGATATTAAGTTTAGTAGTTTTGTTATGTATGGGAACTAGGGAACTATCAGGGGGGAAAGCGCCAAGTCATTACGACTATATAGCACTTGGAAAGGGGTCAGGATAAGGATTTGGGATGGGAAAGGGGGAAGGAATGGTGCCCAACCACTTGGACGGTCGGGGATTGAACGCCGACCTGCATGAAGCGAGACTGTCGCTCTACCATCCAGTCCAAGTGGCTGGGTTGTTATGTATGGGAGAAATTGATCGTTGGCTTTCTTGTATATGAAAGGAATAAGCTGTGTTCTTGGCCAAGCCGCGCAGAACCTACTGGTTGAATTCACATGATTTTCTAACATATGTGCCTGGGGTGGCAGTCTCTCTTCGGAGTAGTTTACTGGGCTTTATCAGCGAGGACAGGGGAATCGAGCCCAATTGCCGTTGGCAACACCTTCCGACGCCTCGTAGGTAAGGCTACGGAAGGCGTAGATGTATGCAATTCACAGCGTTCTTGTAAGAAGTGTTTCCTAGGCCGTCTAGTATATACAAGGAGGGAAAATGATTCTTGAAGCCGTGAAAGACACTAGACGAGACGGCGCGCGAAAATGGCAACAGAGTTGTTGTTGTTTTAGATTCAGCTACTCTAAAGTAGCACGGGCTACGGTGAGCCCGTAGAGGACTTACGTGGCGCAGGAGCGGGGCTGTAACTGGCCACAGAGCATTTATGGGAGCCCATTGTGGTGTTGGGCCACTGAAGTACTGATGGAACACAAAATGCTGTAAGGACCCTGAAGTACTCCATAAGTAGTGTAGAGCACATTGTGCTTTAGAGCACAATGACGTACTTGTGCAGGATATGAGGCCGCCGACCGCTGAGTTATATAGATGCAATTTCATAGCTGAGCTGTCGTGTCCATTGACAAATATCACTGTTTCTACTCACCAGGTCTTGTAAACCAGGGGTCGTGAGTTCGATTCTCACAGGGGGCAGATAAACCACCACAGGGACATAAAAAAAGCTCTGTGTTTAGCCTGGTTGATCAGTCCAGCAACCAGGAGGCCTGGTCGACGACCGGGCCGCGGGGACACAAAGCCCCGGTAGCACCTCAAGGTAACCTTGTTAGGCAAACTAGAAGCTGAAAACTGTCAGCTTCTAGTACAGGAAATTGTCATATAGGAAAGTTGTTAAGAATAATGCTATAGGTGAGTGGCGTCAGACTACAATAATATGCCATCCGGCTCTTGATTTCCCAGTCATTACTTTTTACTGCCGTGTGTAATAGTGTCTAGCAGAGACTCAATTATAATTTTAACAATAATTATTTTGTTTTCAACATCCGTGATAATCACGTCCTAGATTATTTTTAATGTTTATTATTATTACCATTATATATATATATATATATATATATATATATATATATATATATATATATATATATATATTATATATATATATATATATATATATATATATATATATATATTATATATATATATATATATATATATATATATATATATATATATATATATATATATATATATATATATATATATATATATATAGAATGTCTCTTTCTGTCTGTCTGTTCCAAGTTGGAGGCCAGGCGGTGAGGGCTAGCCTCGCCCAAATTGGCAGAGTGAAAGGTCTGCGGTATGGGATGAACATAGGGTGGTCGAGGAAAGGGGGTAACTATTTTTTTGTTAGTTGTTAGTCTGTCCCATCACTGAGTTCCTCTTACTGCAGACCCCCCACACATGAGATAATTATATTTTGCTATAGGAGAGTGAGAGACACAGAGAGACAGATAGACATACATAGGCAGAGACTGAGACATAGACAGAGAGACAGGATGAGATAAAGACACAAAAACAGTAATCCTCACTGTGAAGGGTGGGAGAGAATTATTAAGAGGAAAGCACCAAGCCATTACGACTATATAGCACTTGGAAGGGGTCAGGATAAGGATTTGGGATGGGACGGAGGGAAGGAATGGTGCTCAACCACTTGGACAATCGGAGATTGAACGCCGACCTGCATTAAGCGAGACCGTCGCTCTACCGTCCAGCCCAAGTGCTGGGTGGGTGAGCCGCAGTGGACCAAGCAACACCTCCCAGAAAACTTATGTTCTCTAATCCAAAAATTAACTCTTATGTATTAGAATTTGGTGTATAGTTAGGCCTAAATTATGTTAGGTTAGATTTTAAAGGTTCTGTTGATAATTATTTACACTTCCAGTTCGCATTTACAGAGTTGGGATACGAACAACAGTTCTAAATGTTCAAACGTTATCAGTTGTTCATAAATTGTTTCATTAATTAATGATCATTTGGTCTTGGGTTATGAGAGCAGGCTGTTACGCATGACATTTAATTATCTACATTAGAACGTTTCCACAGCAATATCACGTTACGGGCAATAGGTTACGGGCTCACCATAGCCCGTGCTACATGGACACTTCGTTCCGAGTAACTAAATCTGAAACAACAACAACAAGCAATATCACGATTTCGTCTTGCGTTCGAATCGCCTCTCTTCAAAGGCTTCACTCACGAACAAAACTCCAAATATAAATGCTAAAAGATAACAAATCACCTTACCTGGGTGATTTACTTTGGGCATAACTACTCCCAAAATTTTAATATATGCATAATCATATAAAATTATAATTCGTAAATAATCAGATTATGAATATAAAAAAGTAAAAACGGATGAATGCATCTTTGGTGTTGGCCTCGGCTTTGACGAGCCAAACCTGACAATAGGTAGGCTTGGCTTTGTAGTTTCTCTTCATTGTGATCCTACTCCAGCCGTCCATAAACTCACAAACGTCCAAAAAAAATGTGTATTACAAATTATTCACCATTCACCTTCATCATTAAACTCGCCTATCCTGCGGAACTTCACAATTACGTCACTCACTCTGTCAGTTTTCATGCAATAGGAACGATAAATAATTTCGCTTTGTATTTTAACGTGTAGCGTAGTGGGGGGAAAATGCAGTATTTACTTATTCAACCAGTCCCAAAATATGTTCAAGGTATATTTTTATTGATATACCTCGCAGTAATCAGCCGGATTTGTAAATTAATTTAAATATTTGTAAAAAATAATGTACGGATTGAGTTACCTGCTTGCTAATCCTTGAAATTGTATAGTTAACTATTAAATATCTGCCATATTTATATTATTATTATTATTATTTGTATTATTATTAGTATTATTAATATTCCATTCATATTTTTTCTTAGATACGTCTGTTAAGTTATTTCTTAGTTTACAAGCTGGATCTGTACTTATTTACAGTTTTCCGAAGCAATGAGAAGATTCTACATATTTATTATATTCGAATGTGTATTATTTGTTATATATATTTACTTGATTATTTTTGTTTATTTCTGGAATTGACACTATGATTTAATCGTGAAGATGTTGCGAAATTACCTTCTCTTAATCTGTATACTTCCGGAGATAAGATCATTGAAATTACTGTGTTCGTGTGAAGGGAGCATCTACAGGCTGGTCACATATCCCTAATTTCATTTTCTAGTTTATTCTTGTGGGAGGGAGTTAAGAAGTAACTAATTATGGGAGAAGGGGTTTATACATTGTGTGTATTCCTGAGAATACACAATATACACAAAACCAATAACATCGTGTCTGTATGTATGGGACTGCGTCAAGTATTATTAAGTTTGCTTCTCGCTAGATGTGTGAGTCTGTCTTGAATTGTAGTTTTGTAAGTTTATTTAAGATTGTGAATAAGAATCCCAATTTGGTGCTGAAAACTCCATTACAGAAACTCCATGGGAGCCGGTCGGCGGAGCGGACAGCACGCTGGACTTGTGATCCTGTGGTCCTGGGTTCGATCCCAGGCGCCGGCGAGAAACAATGGGCAGAGTTTCTTTCACCCTATGCCCCTGTTACCTAGCAGTAAAATAGGTACCTGGGTGTTAGTCAGCTGTCACGGGCTGCTTCCTGGGGGTGGAGGCCTGGTCGAGGATCGGGCCGCGGGGACACTAAAAGCCCCGAAATCATCTCAAGATAACCTCAAGATAACAGACATTTTTCACGAGTTGTAGAGTGTGATAGACTTCCTACCAGCCTGGTAACTCACTACCTCTTGCTCACATATTAATTTCCGTGTACATTTCACGGTAATATTTTTCTCGTATCTTGTCAAGGACAAATTTTTATCAGTCTCTCTTTCACTTACACTATCTGATAAATTGTATTTCACTGTTATTGTTTAATCTTATTAATTTATTATTTGATTATTATTATTTACACAATAAAATACACACATCCTGCGGGTTGTGTGTATGTATGTATGTGTGTGTGTGTGTTAGAGAGAAAAATAGATTGGCTAGAAAGGCGTGGTCCAAGAGCTAGTAACTCGATTCTGCAGGCACAAATAGTAAATACACACACACACACACACACACACACACACACACACACACACACACACACACACACACACACAATTGGAGTACCTGAAGAATGAAAGAGCCAGAGCTCAACCCCCGCAAGCACAATTAGGTGAGTATAATTAGGTGAGTACACACACACACACTGGACAGTGAATGTTGGACAGATTGTCAATTTCAGGACTGTAAAAATCCTTTGATGCAGTACCCTACTTCAGGAACTTGAGAGGCGAGCAGGAGTAAATGGACTAGCTCTGACATGAATAAGGGCCAAGCCTAACAGACAGGAGTTAGAGTCAGAGTAATGGGCTAGATGTCGGACTGGAAGGGTAACAATTGGAGTACCTCAAGAATCGGTACTAGGACTCATACTATTTCTCATATAAGTAAGAGACCTGCCCTCAGGAATTGAGCTTTATATGTCGATGTTCGCAGACGATGCAAAATTAATGACAAGAGTTGAGATAGATGAGGATTCTACTAGTTGACTAAAACAAGCTGCCGAGTTAGTCAGATAAATGGTTACTAGACCTCAACACCTGCATGTGCAAAGTGACGAACATGGGATCAGGTGCCAGGAGACCGAAGAACCGTACAAGATGAAGGGAACCTAACTCTTTAAAACGAATAGAGACAAAGTATCTCTGAAGACATTTATATAGCTGTACACAAGCTACAGAAGAAAATACCTGTTTTAGGATATGCAG
>NC_091181.1:39355850-39528350 GCF_040958095.1 Procambarus clarkii
TGCATTTCCTTAAAAAATAATGCATCATTCCTTATCAATAGAATCCTTAACTCTGGTTTTTAACATACGTCGCTTGGTATGCTTTATATATATGATGCCTGGCCGATGCCCAGTCTTCTGTGGTCGCCAGATCATGCATAAAGCAAGCCATACAACGTATCAATTGCCAACTAGCACCCACGTTATACTCTGCCAACATCCACAACTTGACGGAACACACAGCTTCAGCTATCATGTAATATATATAATTAGACTGTAATATATATATGGTTCGGAGTTCAAGACTCCGAACCAATATAGAAGCATCAAGAGGAAGTATGGGCCAATAGGCCCTCTGCAATTACTTCCATTCTTATGCTCTCATATCCAATTAATACCCATAATTTCGTGTTCTGTCTTGCATTTGCCACAAGTTTGTTCACCTCATCCAAAATATATATTTTGACTATATTTCTATATATATATAAATAATGACTATATTTCTAATCCCAATGTGGGATCCTCTTCAGCAGTGAGCGACAATGATATTGCTATTTTAGATTCAGCTACTGGGAACAAACAGTTCCAAGTAGCACGGGCTATGGTGAGCCCCGTAGTGGACTTACCTGGCACAGGAGCGGGGCTGTAACTCGTCGCGAGAATGATGGCTGTAGCTACTGTTATGGCGTGGAGTTAGGTGTCCTGGGGAGAGGTTGTATACATTGGGTAATTACCTCCTTATTACGTAATGGCTCTTCCGGGCTCACCATAGCCCGTGCTACATGGACACTTCGTCTGAGTAGCTAAATCTAAAATAACAACGTAATCGCTCAAAAGATAAGGTAATCACTGCCTTTCGGGAGATATTAAAATTTCGATTATTGTTTATAAAAGTAGATTCTAGTTTTTTTTTTGTTTTTAAACCAGTGTTGGGATAAATTATACATGAATTATTCCATATAATTCTGTGATCAGTCTCACTTACATCTTTATATAAGGCTGAGTTTTCTTGACTATATTTAACGGACCTCTTGTGTTGGGTGATGAGGGTTTTCAGATCTTTGTCTGACCTTTCTTGACCCCTGAAGGATCCGAGCCCGGTCAGCTAAGGCCTCCATGCCCCCCTGACGTGTCGAGTACTATAGCCACTCAGCCACAGACTGTAGAAAAGTAATGGGAAGTCGTCTGACTTATTACCCCAATACCCGACGGCGCTCGTGACTACTTTTAGCATTTTGGGACATTATGACCTGCGAATAACCGATGAGTCAGCATCAAAACTGACTTCAGACATGGGAATATGGAATCATTCAGGACCTTCCATATCATATACCTGGCACCAAATCCCTAACACCGCCGCCAAATTCCATGTTTTATCAAATCCACAAAAAATCAGGAGCGTTCAGAGTTGGGTGTGTTGCCATACAAGTTCTAGAGCTGAGAGGTAGGAGTTAAAAGTCTAGATGAATTAAACTTTTAGTCTCCTGAAGTCAGGAGACTCAGGGAAGACATGATTACGATATATAAAGTACTCAAAATAATAAAAAAAGAGCAATGACAGGCTATCTGAAGTGTCTGACCAACGAACACAATTACACAGATTGAAGCTGTGTCATAATTGACCACAAGTGTCATTAGAAATAATCAGTGTCAGCTAATTGAGCTACGAGTACTCCAAGAAGTGAAGTAGTGGACACAAGCTCCATACACAACACGGGAAATATGATATAAATACAGCAAAGTCAAACCAGGGTCCGAAGCCTGCGCATTAAATTTTGATAAGCGAGGAATCTAAGAGGGTGAAAATCATTGCCTGAAGGAGCAGTTAGGTGAATCGAGCAGTTAGGCGCGTGGTACTTTCACACGGGCCTCGTTCATACCTTATTGTAGCTTATAACTCATGCGCTATTTTCAACCTGAGGACTACTCAACCTAAAGGCAATTTAACATCCATACCGATACTCACAACCCTAGAACAACTAACAACCCAACCGCTACTCACAACCCCAGAGCCACCTACACCTCGTCGCCCATTTAACCCCCAATAAACATGCAAGACCCTTAATTTCTGGGCGGATGAGGAAGGAGAGACCGTTCTCAGCAATAACAGTGTTGGTTCTTCCCATTACAGCGCCCCCAGGATTGTTACAGACGTATGGATAGCCACCAATGGCTATGGCCTCCTACCCGCCACACACCAGGCCGACGCCTCGCCTCCATTGTTTCATAAGGACAATACACCACCATAAAACCGGCATTTGATTATCTGTAGTCTACGGTTTAGGGAGAGGGGACGGGTGTAGGGGGAGGTGGGAGAGAGAGAGAGAGAGGGAGAGAACGATGAAAGGGGAATTGACGACAAGGGGAAAGTTATGGGTGCCAAGAGGGTAATATGCAACAAAAGACAAGCATTGTGTCTCTTGTTGAGAGATTATGTTATTAGCTGTTGTGTGTGTGTGTGTGTGTGTGTGTGTGTGTGTGTGTGTGTGTGTGTGTGTGTGTGTGTGTGTGTGTGTGTGTGTGTGTGTGTGTGTGTGTGTACTCACCTAGTTGTACTCACCTATATGTGCTTGCAGGATCGAGCATTGACTCTTGGATCCCGCCTTTCTAGCTATCGGTTGTTTACAGCAATGACTCCTGTCCCATTTCCCTATCATACCTAGTTTTAAAAGTATGAATAGTATTTGCTTCCACAACCTGTTCCCCAAGTGCATTCCATTTTTCTACTACTCTCACGCTAAAAGAAAACTTCCTAACATCTCTGTGACTCATCTGAGTTTCCAGTTTCCACCCATGTCCCCTCGTTCTGTTATTATTACGTGTGAACATTTCATCTATTTCCACTTTGTCAATTCCCCTGAGTATTTTATATGTCCCTATCATATCTCCTCTCTCCCTTCTTTTCTCTAGTGTCGTAAGGTTCAGTTCCTTCAGCCGCTCTTCATATCCCATCCCTCGTAGCTCTGGGACAAGCCTCGTCGCAAACCTCTGAACCTTCTCCAGTTTCTTTATGTGTTTCTTCAGGTGGGGGCTCCATGATGGCGCGGCATACTCTAAGACAGGTCTCACGTAGGCAGTGTAAAGCGCCCTAAAAGCTTCCTCATTTAGGTTTCTGAATGAAGTTCTAATTTTCGCCAGTGTAGAGTACGCTGCTGTCGTTATCCTATTTATATGTGCCTCAGGAGTTAGATTAGGTGTCACATCCACTCCCAGGTCTCTTTCTCGAATCGTTACAGGTAGGCTGTTCCCCTTCATTGTGTACTGTCCCTTTGGTCTCCTGTCACCTGATCCCATTTCCATAACTTTACATTTACTGGTGTTAAACTCCAGTAGCCATTTCCCTGACCCTGTGTGTGTGTGTGTGTGTGTGTGTGTGGGTGTGTGTGTGTGTGTGCTCACCTATTTGTACTCACCTATTTGTGCTTGCGGGGGTTGAGCTTTGGCTCTTTGGTCCCGCCTCTCAACTGTCAATCAACTGGTGTACAGATGCCTGAGCCTACTGGACTCTATCATATCTACATTTGAAACTGTGTATGGAGTCAGCCTCCATACAGCCTCCAGTCTCCACAGCCTCCAGCCTGTGTGTGTGTGTGTGTGTGTGTGTGTGTGTGTGTGTACTCACCTAATACATGTTTTGTGGGAAAGTTGAAGTTCTCTCGAATATGAACGGTATTTGACCATTCCTCAGAAAGCGACCAACAACAGTCGACCAACAACCAAGTTCCTAATTACTGCTAGGTGAACAGAGGCAACGGGTGCAAGGAGACGCGCCTAGCTGTCTCGCCCTGCCCAGGATGTGTGTGTGTGTGTGTGTGTGTGTGTGTGTGTGTGTGCGTGCGTGTGTGGGGATGCACACGTAAATGTCATCATCTAAATGGCAGTGCTATACTGAGAGTGTGTTCCTAAAATCATTCTTCTGAGCAGACAGTTGTCCAAACTTCGAATCTCTTTTCTTATGTTTTGTTGCTATATCTTCAAGTCAAGTTGTGAAGCGAAGACGCTTCAGCATCTTCCCTATCCCGTGTAATTTAGGAAAATTATATCAATCAAGTTATACTTTGTGTTCATACAGCTCATTTGTGTCTTTAAAGTCTATCTTTATCCTCAACTTGAGAGGATAAACTACTACACAATCGACTTGAGAATGGTCCAGGACGGATCGAAACGTCGTCGTCCCTTCACTTTCTAGTGTGTGGTCAACTTATCCTCTACTTCTCCTGGCCTGAATGGTAAACATAGCATTTTTGTCTATATTCAAAATAATATTAGAGTAAGTGGCATGGCTTTGACTCATACACAGAGTAGGAAGAGAGAGAAAGTGATATGACTTTAGTCATGCACAGAGTAGGAAGAGAAAGTGATATGACTTTAGTCATACACAGAGTAGGAAGAGAAAGTGATATGACTTTAGTCATACACAGAGTAGGAAGAGAAAGTGATATGACTTTAGTCATACACAGAGTAGGAAGAGAAAGTGATATGACTTTAGTCATACACAGAGTAGGAAGAGAAAGTGATATGACTTTAGTCATACACAGAGTAGGAAGAGAAAGCGATATGGCTTAAGTCATACACAGAGTAGGAAGAGAAAGTGATATGGCTTAAGTCATACACAGAGTAGGAAGAAAGAGAAAGTGATATGGCTTAAGTCTTACACAGAGTTGGAAGAGAGAAAAAGTGATATGGCTGAAGTCATACACAGATTAGGAAGAGAGAAAGCGTAACTCCCAATATACAGTGATGGACCACCAGAAAGTTGACTCTGTATTATTGAATTTGGACAAGCCAGAAATATTTATAACCGCAACACAAATATAAAACCTAACTTAGACTAACCTCTCCTAGCACTCCTGTGCCTAATACTTGCTAACTTAGTCCTAATATAGTACATATTTGTGACAAAACTGGTCCTAGGAATATCAAAGTTATTTTTTGCTCTAATTTTGTTCCAGGATTCGATCAAATTAAGAGTACAAAAAGTGGTTTATTGGCAGTCCATCACTACATATTGGTACTTTGGACCAAATAGGTACTGTAAGTACTATCATTTCAGAATGATGGGTTGGATAGGGGGAGATGTTGTTAAAGATTCGCTACTTGGAACAAACAGTTTCAAGTAGCACGGGCTATGGTGAGCCCGTAATAGAGAGAGAGAGAGAGAGAGAGAGAGAGAGAGAGAGAGAGAGAGAGAGAGAGAGAGAGAGAGAGAGAGTGAGAGCTCTATACTCAGTAGCTGCATACGGAGGTGGAAAGTATCGGAACTTCAGCTTATCTTGAGATGATTTCGGGGGCTTAGTATCCTCGTGGCCCGGTCCTCGACCAGGCCTCCACCCCCAGGAAGCAGCCCGTGACAGCTGACTAACTCCCAGGTCCCTATTTACTGCTAGGTAACAAGGGCATCAAGGTAAAGAAACTCTGCCCATTGTTTCTCGCCGGCGCCCTGGATCGAACCCGGAATCACAGGATCACGCGTCCAGTATTCTGTCCGCTTAGCCACCGGTGCTAATTCGCTAAAATTACCAGAGATTAACCGCGTATCACCTTAGGATGTGATGTTGTTCTGAGATCTGATCCTGTCGATGTGTTGGGAGAAACTGTCGGGGCGTAACCCAGCTACAGGTAATGAATGCAAAATGACGTCCTTGAGGTAAAATAGGGTTACCTTACCTTGAGGTTACCTTGAGGTGCTTCCGGGGCTTAGCGTCCCCGCGGCCCGGTCGTCGACCAGGCCTCCTGGTTGCCGGACTGATCAACCAGGCTGTTGGACGCGGCTACTCGTAGCCTGACGTATGAGCCACAGCTTGGTTGATCAGGTATCCTTTGGAGGTGCTTATCCAGTTCTCTCTTGAACACTGTAAGGGGCGGTCCCTCACAGCGGTGAGGTTGAAATAAGGAAAAAAAAGACGCTCATTGGGACTGAAGTATCTCCACTGGTCGAAAAAAATGAAGTGAATATCTACCTACATTATCATTTATTATCCACTACATTAGCATAAATTACTAACAAAAGCCGCTCTTATGTAAGCTCTTTATACGAGTCCAACTCGAGATAAATATCCAGTCCTTGGCCCGTGCCTATACTGACTGGCGTACGCGTTTAGGAAACTGACACAATGTATATACAAGACACACAAAATTTCATCCCCTGTGTGTCCCCACCTCTTCCTCCCCAACTCTTCCCCATAAACTACGCCAGGCAATGGTGTAGCATTGATGCCAAGATCTCTGATCCTTCACACACACTTGAGAGGAGAGCTCTCTCACACACACACAAATGGCGAGTCGATTCATGACCTGTGTCGATCTAAAGCGTGATTTACGAGTCCCATTTTTCAGGTGGACTTGACTGTATAGAACTGGAAGAGTTAGGATGACGGGAACTCCGGCCTCTCGCTCAGGACGGGGAAATAGGTTGAGATGAATATAAAGAAAAAAAGATTCAATGTGTTTTTTTTCTGTGCACTTTTTAATTATTCATTTTGGTCTAGATTTGGGTTTTGAAGGAGAGAGAGAGAGAGAGAGAGAGAGAGAGAGAGAGAGAGAGAGAGAGAGAGAGAGAGAGAGAGAGAGAGAGAGAGAGAGAGAGAGAGAGAAAGCAAGATTAACCTTTGTGATTAAAAATCCAAACTCGAAGCAGCAACCACTCTGTAGGTTGCAGCTGGAGATCACGTGATCCCATTTACCCAGTAATTATCCCAAACTGCAAGTTACTGTCTTAACTGTTCCTCAAGGCGGTGCTGCTGCCGCCTGGAGTGCTGCTGCAGCAGCTGCTGGAGTTGGTGGTTATAATGTGTGTTGTGTTTGGGTAGAATGAGGGGTTGTGGTGTGTGTGGTTCGTTGTATGTGAAGTGTGGTTGTAAAATGGTGTTTTTAGGTACCACAACAGGGTAATGTGAAGGTTGTTTGGTTGTAGTTAGCTGTTTGTAACGTGTTGTTAGGCTGAGTACTTATCTTGGTGAATAGGTACTTACCTACCAGTATTTACCTATCACTGACTATGAACAAGTGAGCTCTAGCTCTCTATGCCCCGTCTACTAGTCTTGTGGTTTAGGCAGTGGTGATTCTGGTGCTTGTGGATGGTAGTAGAGAAGATGATATAGTGAGTGTCGCGTGCTTGGCGGTGATAGTGAGATATAGTGTATGTGATTTAGGGATTGTAGTGGTAAAGAGGGTTAGTTACATCAGTGGAGACGGTGGGTGCAGAAGCACACATGGTAGCACACTGTTTGGTCGTGGGGAGTAAATATTGTAGTTGATTAGGAGTTAAAATAATGTATGATGGATGTTATTCTCTCGTAAAACCTTCATTTTATGACCAGGACAGTCATATTTGTGACCAGGACAGTCATATTTGTGACCAGGAGTCATATTTGTGACCAGGACAGTCATATTTGTGAGCAGGACAGTCATATTTGTGACCAGGAGTCATATTTGTGAGCAGGACAGTCATATTTGTGACCAGGACAGTCACATTTGTGACCAGGAGTCATATTTGTGACCAGGACAGTCACATTTGTGACCAGGACAGTCATATTTGTGACCAGGAGTCATATTTGTGACCAGGAGTCATATTTGTGACCAGGACAGTCACATTTGTGACCAGGAGTCATATTTGTGACCAGGACAGTCATATTTGTGACCAGGACAGTCATATTTGTGACCAGGAGTCATATTTGTGACCAGGACAGTCATATTTGTGACCAGGAGTCATATTTGTGACCAGGAGTCATATTTGTGACCAGGACAGTCACATTTGTGACCAGGAGTCATATTTGTGACCAGGACAGTCATATTTGTGACCAGGACAGTCATATTTGTGACCAGGAGTCATATTTGTGACCAGGACAGTCATATTTGTGACCAGGAGTCATATTTGTGACCAGGACAGTCACATTTGTGACCAGGAGTCATATTTGTGACCAGGAGTCATATTTGTGACCAGGTCAGTCACATTTGTGACCAGGAGTCATATTTGTGACCAGGTCAGTCACATTTGTGACCAGGAGTCTCATTTGTGACCAGGTCAGTCACATTTGTGACCAGGACAGTCATATTTGTGACCAGGAGTCATATTTGTGACCAGGTCAGTCACATTTGTGACCAGGAGTCATATTTGTGACCAGGTCAGTCACATTTGTGACCAGGACAGTCATATTTGTGACCAGGTCAGTCACATTTGTGACCAGGAGTCATATTTGTGACCAGGACAGTCATATTTGTGACCAGGTCAGTCACATTTGTAAATTGAAGAAATATTCGTAAAATCTAGCTGAATATTTGGCATGGTGGCTCAGCACTCTCTGGTATGATGAAATAATCCCCTCCAGGTGAAGGGGATTCCTCACGTCCCGTGTTGGAAGCCTCGCTGGTATATTCTGAGGGTGTCGGCAGCGCCTCCACTAATGCACTTCTCTGATGCGGTTTCTGCAAGCTGAGTGCTCACCAGCCTTATATTCATGTAGTTCTTTTATGTGAAAGTCCATTCCAAGTTGAAGGATATTGTTTAATACAAATAACATCTATTGTTAATACTAATGGAGAGCTAGTCCACTTCAGGTCAACTCCCACATGAGTTTATATATGTAAACAGGACAATTTTCAAGTGGTATACTGATCCGCACTCTAATGAACAAATCCACAAGGGCCGTGACGAGGATTCGAACTTACGTCCGAGATCATCCCAGACGCTGCCTTTATTGACTGAGCTCTCAGTCGCTGCACTCTAATGGATTGTAAGTTTTGGGGCTCGTGTAGGGGTAGCTCGGTGTAGCAAAGGTGTAGCTCGGTGTAGCAAAGGTGTAGCAAAGGTGTAGCAAAGGTGTAGCAAAGGTATAGCTCGGTGTAGCAAAGGTATAGCTCGGTGTAGCAAAGGTGTAGCTCGGTGTAGCAAAGGTATAGCTCGGTGTAGCAAAGGTGTAGCTCGGTGTAGCAAAGGTGTAGCTCGGTGTAGCAAAGGTATAGCTCGGTGTAGCAAAGGTGTAGCTCGGTGTAGCAAAGGTATAGCTCGGTGTAGCAAAGGTATAGCTCGGTGTAGCAAAGGTTTAGCTCGGTGTAGCAAAGGTGTAGCTCGGTGTAACAAAGGTGTAGCTCGGTGTAGCAAAGGTGTAGCTCGGTGTAGCAAAGGTGTAGCTCGGTGTAGCAAAGGTGTAGCTCGGTGTAGCAAAGGTGTAGCTCGGTGTAGCAAAGGTGTAGCTCGTTCAGTACAAATATAATTAGATGATAAAGGAAGAGAATGGGTGAGATGTTTATCCTGATTTTGAAAGCATTATTACCGGGCTTTATTTCTATTTTTATATAAAGGTCACGAGCTAGACGCGCGAGTAATTGTGGCGTCAGTGAGCGGTTGATCAGTGGGTGGGTGGTCAGTGGGCGGTTGATCAGTGGGTGGGTGGACAGTGGCAGGTGGGTGACCAGTGGGCAGTGGCTTAACTGATAACTTGATAAATGACCATAATTTGCCCGTACTCCCATAACCAGACGTTCCAGCCACAACGTCTGGTTTATGGGAGTACGGGCAAATTATGATCATGTCTCAAGGCCCGCCACTTTACAAGCATACAGACGTTACTACACTTTGTAAATATTTGACACATCTCAGCTCCTCTGATGTCTACAGAGCAGACAATATTACTATTTATACGAGAGAGCAAGACAGACAGACATAGAGACAAGATAAAGACAAATAAAACACAGAGAAAGACAGATATAGAGACTCAATCGACTTGAGAATGGTCCAGGACGGACCGAAATGTCGTCGTCCCTTCACCTTCTAATGTGTGGTCTGGTCAACTTACTTTAGCCACGTTATTGTGACTCATCGCCTGCAGAGATAGAGACTGTAGCAAGACGGATGCATAGATGGATATATATATATTGATAGATGGATAGATAGATGGATAGATGAATGTACAGATGGATGAATGAATAAAATAATAAAGGGATGGATGGATAGACGGCTAGAAAGGTGGATATATTGGTAAATTGTTTGGGAAGATGAATGGATAGATGAGAAGATACACTGATAAACAGATAGATTAATGGTTGGAGAAATAGTTGCATAGATGGATAGACAGATGGACAGAAAAAATTAATAGATGGATAGATAGATAGATGAATAGATTGATGAGATAAATGGATGGATAGATGAATGAATACATGGATGGATAGATGAATGGATTGATTGATGAGATAGAGGGATGGATAGATGAATGGATACATGGATGGATACATGGATAGATAGAAAGGAATATACATAGAGTGATGTAATACATGACAAACACTACAAACAACGAGTTTTATCCATAATATACAATACCATACAACTCTATGAGCATAAAAATACACAAAATCAGCATGAAAATAAAAACAAAATCAGCATGAAAATAAAATATATCTAAGTGCTTTTATTTCTTCCTTTGTTCTTTCCTTTGATTTTTTGTTTTTAAATTTTATGAGGAAATATTTAGTCATCTGTATTTTTAACTTCCTCCTCATGTCCTCTGGGCAAGGGCCTCGATCCCAAACTCTTGAAAGTGAGAGACGAGATAATGTCGTTAACATTGTCTCATTAATTTTTAATCTCAAAATGAGGATGTGTAGCCTTATGAAATTCTAATCATGTAGAGAGTCTTGGGAGACTATTAATCTCAAGATGTTTACTCGCGACAATGTTGACGTCTGTGATGTGACGTTACAACATCAACAATGTTGATGTTGTAAACATCTTAAGATGTTTACTCGCGACAATGTTGATCCAATGAAGTGTCAACCTCCTAATGTCAATTGAGGTTTTAATCGTATTAGTTAATTTTAAATCTGTTTCCAGCTCGCTTAAGGAGTGAATAATCCACTAAATTGATATTCGTGCCTTGCGATTGCAGATTTTCTGTTGTAAAATAGGTTTTACATTGGAAACTTCTGCATTAGTATTATGCAATAAGAATAATTTCAGTATTGAAAGATAAGGGTAATGCTAAAGCGCTTTCGACCCAGCAAGGGGCGTTCTTCAGTAGCAAATAGCAGGATACAGGAAGGCACGAGAGATATATGGAACACAGCATGTGAATAAGAGTGAAAGATGATAGGGGTGGAGAGACAGAACGCGGGGATTAGGGAAGCAGCAAGACCAAACGATCACATTTGGAACCGGTGGAACAGAGAAGGAGATTAAGATAACAGCGGACACAAGAAAGCGAAGAAAAGTAGCTAGCCAAAACGAAATTTAGGTTTACTCATTCAAGTCGAATATGATAACAAGGTTAACATATTCCATGTATGGTGAACTCAATTAAATTATCTAGGAGGAGAGCAAAAAATATATAAATAACAATTAAATATAATTTTACATCTAAACCCCAGAATAAATTATAATTCTAAAGATCTAAACCTGAACGTAAAAGCCACAATATTTAGGGCTGAAGTATACCAGAAAGATTAGATAATTTAAACATTCGTGAAATATTAGAAACTGGTATAAAATCAGGACAATACAAGCAGAGACTAACTTATAAGCTATCGTACCAATTCCCGAATTAATCAATTTCGTTCAACAAAATTCCTAAGATACAAAGTCAACACATTTAAGTCGAATATAAAAACAAGATAAAACATCGTATTTAAAACCAAGGAAAAACGTCGAATATAAGAACAAGGGAAAACGGGAAAATACAAGAACAAGGGAAAACGGGAAAATACAAGAACAAAGGAAAATTAGTTCCATGCATATTGTTCAAGGGATTTTTTATAAATATATTTTTCTTGACAAAAGAAAATGCACCCAACTGACCTTCCAGTGACCTCCAAATCCAAAAATCCATTGCTGTCATCAAGGATGGTCGGTTGTGGAGGCAGAGCACCGTAGCATAACCCAGCCACACATTTCCGTTTTTATCTTTAGTGACCAAAGGATTTGTTGTAGGGAGTTCGGGGCTAAAGGGATTGAAAACAATTGGATAGAGCCGGGGAGAGAGAGAGAGAGAGAGAAAAGGATTAATGTGACCGCTACGGGTTTGTGCACGTTGGCGATGTTGTCTGGCGGTCAATATATGATGTACGGTGGTCAATATATGATCTGTGGCGGTCAATATATGATGAGTGATCATTGTTGTCTTAATAGCAGAACCCAGGTCCAGAGGGGATTTTTCTTTCGGTTCTTTCCACTTGTAAATCAAAATATCTTAAGTTGAAATTGAAATTGAAATTGAAATAAGTTTATTGATGTAAAATACACACAAAGGGATGAGGTAGCTCAAGCTATTCTCACCCCGTTCAGTACATCGTGTTAATATATACATATATACACACATCTTAACACATCTTAAGTTTGTCCTCTTGTTATCGCTCTGAGATTTTCCTAACCTTGTTGTCGACCTCTGGATGAGTGAACCAATAAGCTATACTCTGCTACATGGCAGGAAATACTTGCAAGAACAGGTAAAGACAGTAACACGACACTTCTAAACTCCTGTAGTCTAAAAACTCAACCACAAAAGCCGAGTTTTAGAAGTAAAGTGAACCCAAATAAAGATTTTCTGTAAAACTAAGTTAATTGATAATGTTAATTATGAATCAACATACAAGATGCAAGTGCTGGTTATTGGAAGCTTTAGAATTTCCTTTGCAAGTATATAATTTTCAAACAAGTGCTTTGTAATTATACATAAGACACAGATATAAGTGAGAATGGCTGTTTGTTCGTATGTCTGTCTATTCGAGGCTAGAGATCAGACGTGTGGGGCTAGCCTCACTATCCTTGGTAGAATTAAAGGGGACTTTATGAGTAGTGTCACAAGGGGTCGGTATCTGCCCCCTCCCCCCCCCCCATGTCATCCTTGAAGGGAGTTCAATCCATGCCATCCATGGTGAGCGGCAAGCAAAGGGCTTCTGCACACTCTTTCAGTACCCATGGTGAGATTCAGTCCGGACCAACAGCCTTTCTCACGTTCAGATCCAACCGATGCCTCTTAGCCTCATCTCTGGTAATTTCGAACCAGTCCAAAGGTGCCTGGTTTACTGCCACCTCTCCTAGTTAAAGGGACTTCCCCTTGTTCTGTTGTGAAGACCTCCTTAAATATCCTGTTGAGTTCTTCATACACTTCTTTGTCATTCTCTGTGTATCTATCTTCACCCATTCTTAAGTTCATCACCTGTTCATTAATCTTTGTTTATCTCTTGATGTAACTGTGGGATGCAGTTTTGGTTCGGTCTTGGCTTTATTTGCTATATCATCTTCATACTGCCTCTCTGCTTCTCTTCTCACATTGAGATACTCACTCCTGGCTCTGTGGTCTCTCTCTCTCTCTCTCTGGTGTTCTGCTACTGCGGACACAACGTTATTGTTCCTCCACGCCTATTTTGTTAGTTACTTTGATTCCATTTATTCCCTATTAAACCACGGATTACTCTTCTGCTTCTCATTTGTTTCCTATTGTGTGTTGGTGTGTGTACTCTCCTAGTTGTACTCACCTAGTTGTGCTTGAGGGGGGTTGAGCTTTGGCTCTTTGGCCCTGTATCTCAACCGACTATCAATGGGTTCCTCAGTTTATGAACAGGTGTGAGTTGGTGAGTGTGTGTGTGTGTGTGTGTGTGTGTGTGTGTGTGTGTGTGTGTGTGTGTGTGTGTGTGTGTGTGTGTTGGTGAGTGTGTGTGTGTGTTAATGGACATCAGATTCCATTTTCTCATAAGGATTAAAGGAAACATAATGAACACATATAATGAAAAATATGAACAATAATTAAATAAAAACAATTATATTATCACTAACAGCGAACAGTTGTTTGTGCAAATAAAAATCAAAAACAAATAAAATATATATTCAAATGATTAAACACCCAATTAAAACAGCAAAGACATAATATCCCAAAATTATAAATAATTAACCAGAGAGCAAATCCCTATTAATATGCTCACAGTTACTAATTAAATGCCAATTTAATCCTCTTTCCACCAAAGACCATTTTGTGTTATTCCAATATTTTAATTTTCCACTCAGCGCCGAGGGTGACTCCTCCATCGTATTCCATCCTACGCCTGAATTACGCTGGTTGGAGGCAATTTATGCCCTCATATCTGCGGAGGTTATGGCAAGAGATCATTGGGAATAACCTCTCTCGAGTTATACCTCAGCCCCCAAGCTGCCTTTTATGAGGTAATATTGAGGAGCGAAGCCTATGTGATAACTTCTAGCTTTGTTATCTTGTTCTCTTTGTGTCTTGCTCTTTTGTGGCGTCTCGCTGTTGTTTGCTCTTTTGTTTGGTTTGTCTATGTCTCTTTCTGTCTGTCTGTCTCTCTCTCTCTCGCAATACAAAATATGTATTACGAAGCACTGAAACTGTTAAGTATTCTGACAACACAACCAAGGAGAATTGCACTGGGATAGGGGGTGGTGGTGGGGAGGTGTTGGATTCGAACCCGATATTTCTTAACATGTAGTACTGTAGCCTATCACGACTGGCCTATGATGCGCCCACACCCCTCATGTTTCCCATGTGAAAGCTGTGTGAGGCTAGCACCAAGCCTCTGACCTTGAACACACAGACAAATTCCTTCTTATTCATATATATATATATATATATATATATATATATATATATATATATATATATATATATATATATATATATATATATATATACATATATATATATATATATATATATATATATATATATGGGTCTCATATCCAACCAGAAATGGATGGATAACTGATCATGCTTTCCATTCCCTTTACTCTAGGCAGTTTGCTTGATGATTATTAGAGCATTCTGAAGCTTTACACCACAATAACAAAGCCTTTTCCAATCATAAATATTGAGAGGCAGTTATAATGGATTTTTGGCGTATGTCTTTGTAACCGGGAGATAGAGAGGATCGTGAGTGAACAGCTGGGAAGGAATGCAATGAAAAGTTAAATACTCATAACCTAGAACCTTTCAAACTTGCAGGAGTCATCCACTAACTATTCCTCAACCGACAACAAGAAGAGATCGCCACACTGTTCATGTGAAACACAGTTAGAGCGAAAGAGTTCCTTACACTGGACTTGATAACATTTTCTTATTCTCACACCCACGTACTTGCTCTATTTCGATAATAATATACACGAAAATTCCCAACACTCGGACTTGGTGCATATTCCCGTTCCAACATTTTGTTCCGTCTGCGATGCTCGGGTGAGGGGAGGATGCTGCCTCTCTCTCTCTCTCTCTCTCTCTCTCTCTGGGGAATTATTCTGCTTCGCAAAAATCTGTTTTGGAATGACGCATACCTTCCCTCAGTCCTTCCCGATGGAGTGGGATGACAGGGGTGTGTGTGAGAGCCTAAACTGGACACTGAACTGAATATAGGAAGATTTTATATACGGAGTGAGAATGAAGTGTACATCGAGTGAAGAAGGGGTGAGAGAGGGGGAGAGAGAGAGAGAGAGAGAGAGAGAGACGTAGACATAGGCAGGCAAAGGGATAGACATATTTTAATAACAATTACAACCACTTGCTCTAAATCATCTTTTCAAATGTCGTCCCTAACCTGTCATTGTTGCAAAGGGATAGTCCAAATCTTCCTCAGAATAGCAGAATCTCGCCAGCCCATCTGTGCAAAATATTTACGCCTAGTCTCTATATCATTGCTATGCAACAAGCATGTAAAGAGAGATTACTGGAGATGCCTCAACAAATCTCCGGTCTGGAGTCTGACCAAAATAGCTGAAGACAATGACAATGTTTACCAAGTAACTGAGGAAATAAAATAATAATATCTGTTATACTTTCTTTGAGAAAAGGATCTTATCTCGTGCATTCAGTTATGTTAATTTAATATCTTATGATGATTAAAGAACTTCAAGTACAATAATTTTATAGCCATAGAAATTATCGTCACAAGCAAATAATGTCTACAATTAGGAAACTGTTTTCCGAGATATTTTATTAATTAGATAACGATTACGTTAAAAAAAATGTTTATCTGAATATATTGTAAAAAATAATATTAAATATATACCCAGAGGAAGCTTTGTTGCTTCTTATCTATCATAAAATAGCAAATCCAACCAAGCGAGGCACTGGAAGTCTTCATTGCTCCAATCATAGGTATCTGTGAAATAGTTTCAACTGTGTCAGCGAACACCGGTGCCATAGTGAGGCGCCAAAAGCTGCACAACAGCCTCAACACCAGTGGATTGGAGATGAGGCAGGACCAATCCACTGGGAATTATCTTTCAGGCAAGTGGTCACTTGAGGATTAAACCATGGAATATGTATTGGATTCCTTGAGAACTACCTTGCATAAACCACCACCTCTCTGTGTTATCCACACTCTCAACAGTACATACACTCTCCTCACCCCTCCCTCCCCCCAACACCCACTCCTCACCCCATACCACAGCCACACCCACAACAACACCACACTACACTAGGGTTCTAAAATGCGTTGACTGGGGACGTTGTTCATACTGACTGAGCAGGTGTAAAAGCTGTTTTTTTTATTCTTAATCTTTGTTGGGCCTTCCCCCCCTTGTGTTTAACTCACTGACGAGCATCGGGTCAAGGTGGAAGGTAGGTCAGTGCCCTCACTCACTCACTCACACACACACACACACACACACACACACACACACACACACACACACACACACACACACACACACACACACACACAACACACAACACACACACACTCGTATCTACAAATAAATAAATAAATAATATATATATATATATATATATATATATATATATATATATATATATATATATATATATATATAACTGAAAACTCACACCCCAGAAGTGACTCGAACCCATACTCCCACAACTGGTATGTACAGGGACGCCTTAATCCGCTTGACCATCACGACCGGACATAAGGAAGTGATAGCCGAGGCTATATGAACCACTTCCCCGCCGGCACTCGGATGGTAATCTTGGGCATAGCATTTTATCAAATCACCTCATTCTTTGGGGCACACGTGAGGAACACAAATGCAAACAAGCCTGAATGGTCCCCAGGACTATATACAACTGAAAACTCACACCCCAGAAGTGACTCGAACCCATACTCCCACAACTGGTATGTACAGGGACGCCTTAATCCGCTTGACCATCACGACCGGACATAAGGAAGTGATAGCCGAGGCTATATGAACCACTTCCCCGCCGGCACTCGGATGGTAATCTTGGGCATAGCATTTTATCAAATCACCTCATTCTTTGGGGCACACGTGAGGAACACAAATGCAAACAAGCCTGAATGGTCCCCAGGACTATATACAACTGAAAACTCACACCCCAGAAGTGACTCGAACCCATACTCCCACAACTGGTATGTACAGGGACGCCTTAATCCGCTTGACCATCACGACCGGACATAAGGAAGTGATAGCCGAGGCTATATGAACCACTTCCCCGCCGGCACTCGGATGGTAATCTTGGGCATAGCATTTTATCAAATCACCTCATTCTTTGGGGCACACGTGAGGAACACAAATGCAAACAAGCCTGAATGAATTGTATATAGTCCTGGGGACCATTCAGGCTTGTTTGCATTTGTGTTCCTCACGTGTGCCCCAAAGAATGAGGTGATTTGATAAAATGCTATGCCCAAGATTACCATCCGAGTGCCGGCGGGGAAGTGGTTCATATAGCCTCGGCTATCACTTCCTTATGTCCGGTCGTGATGGTCAAGCGGATTAAGGCGTCCCTGTACATACCAGTTGTGGGAGTATGGGTTCGAGTCACTTCTGGGGTGTGAGTTTTCAGTTGTATATAGTCCTGGGGACCATTCAGGCTTGTTTGCATTTGTGTTCCTCACGTGTGCCCCAAAGAATGAGGTGATTTGATAAAATGCTATGCCCAAGATTACCATCCGAGTGCCGGCGGGGAAGTGGTTCATATAGCCTCGGCTATCACTTCCTTATGTCCGGTCGTGATGGTCAAGCGGATTAAGGCGTCCCTGTACATACCAGTTGTGGGAGTATGGGTTCGAGTCACTTCTGGGGTGTGAGTTTTCAGTTGTATATAGTCCTGGGGACCATTCAGGCTTGTTTGCATTTGTGTTCCTCACGTGTGCCCCAAAGAATGAGGTGATTTGATAAAATGCTATGCCCATGATTACCATCCGAGTGCCGGCGGGGAAGTGGTTCATATAGCCTCGGCTATCACTTCCTTATGTCCGGTCGTGATGGTCAAGCGGATTAAGGCGTCCCTGTACATACCAGTTGTGGGAGTATGGGTTCGAGTCACTTCTGGGGTGTGAGTTTTCAGTTGTATATAGTCCTGGGGACCATTCAGGCTTGTTTGCATTTGTGTTCCTCACGTGTGCCCCAAAGAATGAGGTGATTTGATAAAATGCTATGCCCAAGATTACCATCCGAGTGCCGGCGGGGAAGTGGTTCATATAGCCTCGGCTATCACTTCCTTATGTCCGGTCGTGATGGTCAAGCGGATTAAGGCGTCCCTGTACATACCAGTTGTGGGAGTATGGGTTCGAGTCACTTCTGGGGTGTGAGTTTTCAGTTGTATATAGTCCTGGGGACCATTCAGGCTTGTTTGCATATATATATATATATATATATATATATATATATATATATATATATATATATATATATATATATATATATATATATATTACTTCACTTAAAACATTATCGTCTGGCGCGGAGCTTCTGGATTAGGCAGATGCAGGGAGACAATACAGGGCGCTGCTCTCTCTATTAACAAGATGAAGGACACGGCAAAAATTAGAGAAAGAATGGAAGCATTGTTTCCTTATATATAGACTGTGGAGGTCTCGCCTGAGTTCAGGGGGAGACTGCAACTGGAAGCAACTTTAGATTATAAGAATTTCTGTGTGTTCTATTGAGAGCTCTGTGTTTCTCCGTTTTATTTTTCTTTTTTTTTCACTGTTGCTGAAAATATACTTCAACAGGTGCATGTGTGTGTGTATGTGTATTTGGTTATCTGTGCTGTTGTTGGGTGAGGCTCAGTTCTTGGGTCCCACCTATATGTATTCGGACGAGTTATATTTACACTTGAAAGTGTGTTTAGATTCTGAATAGACTACTTCACTTTGTAGTTTGTTCAGATTTGTTAATTTCTTGGTAAACATCTCTGTCATTCTTTATAACTCCTTCCTCTTCCATTATTTTCTGTTATATCAACGTTTCTTATGTGCTTTATGAACGGTAACTCAAAGACGAGAGCTTCATTCTCTTGAACTGGTCTGATGTAGGTTGTGTATAATGTTCCGAATAACTCCTTATTGATGTTCTTAAAGCCTGTTCGGACTCACATAATAAGCCGTTTATGGTATCCTCTTTAAATATTCTTTATTGTATCATATTAACTTCTCGGTTATAATTTTTTTTTTTGCTAGGGTCTACCGTCCTTCGCCCTCACTGTCTACCGTCCTGTGGAACACCTGTCTTATCCTCACGTTACACATAATCAATTACAGTAGTAAACAAATCCACAAGAGCCGTGACGAGGATTCGAACCTACGTCTGAGAGCATCCCAGACGCTGCCTTAATCGACTGAGCTACGACATGGTCAAAATTGCCCTTGTGGATTTGTTCATTGATGCATCACGCTATTGTGATTTCTGTGTGTAATTACAGTAGTAATTTCTCAAGCCAACTCTGCACTCTTTCAGGTCTTCTCAACTCACTCAACAATCTTCTATTCACTCGACACTTCACAGTCACTGCCAATCATCAACGAACACTGCTATAATGAGCTCTCTTCACGTGGCTTGGTTCTAGACATTTGATTAACAAGAGGAAATCCCCCAATCTTCCTGGAGTCGTCTTCATGTCCACGTCAATCCGCCTTCGTACATATTTCAGTGTTCTTCCAGGAACTCTCGTCTCTTTCACAAGCTAGTTTAGCCTTTTATATGGAACTGGGTCAAATGACTTTTAACAGTCTGTAAACATGCAATTTGCTCATTCTTCTATGCCTTGAACACATCAACAAGGGCCGGGACGAGGATTCGAACCTGCGTCAGGGAGAATCCTAGACACTGCCTTAATTGACTGAGCTACTTCAGGGTAAAAGAGTTGAAACCGAAGTTCTACTGAACTTACTGGATCCTGCAGCCTCTCCGAGGCAAAACCAGGGTTTTACACAACTTCCCGCTGCACTCGAGCTATGTCAATTGGCCGTTCTCTGCCTTGTTTATTGTTAAGGCTTTTTCATAAATCAAAAAGGCATTTAGGCAGATTAAATCTTCGAATTAGAATAACCGATCAACACACAGCAACGCTCCTGTGCCAGATAAGTTTCGGGCTCACCATAGCCCGTGCTACTTGGAACGTGTTCCGAGTAGCTGAATCTAGAACAACAACACAGAATAACCAATCTTGGTTAATGACAGCATTGTACAGTGATATTTGGCCAAGCGAAGTTCGCCACGGAATTATTCACCTCTTCTATGTCGTGAAGCGCGAGGCTCGTCCCACTAACAAGGGAAACCTTCAATCTCTGAGTGGACCCCAGTCTTCCATAACACTCCCAGGGTGCCTCGGTCTGCTGTACAATCACGACAAATGGAATCTTGGACTTGAGTCACGAAGTGCTAGGCAAGCGATGCTCACTTCTTGAGCTATCGAAGCAGACTGAAAATCTATCAGCCAATCAAGCCAAATGATTCCGTCTGGCCAGGACGCTTGTTCGCCTCCCTATTGGTGGAACTTTTGGCTCTCAACCAGCAACCTCAAATTCTCGTCTTGCTGGTTGCCATCTATTCTTAGCCTGAAAGGAATTTATGTGATAACACGTAAATATCACCTTTTCACGTACATAAATAGATCTAAATTCAAAATAGCTATTTCTCGACAATCATCTGTATCAACATTGGTTTGCATATTGACCAGACCACACACTAGAAGTTGAAGGGACGACGACGTTTCGGTCCGTCCTGGACCATTCTCAAGTCGATTGTTTGGTTTGCATATGAATGTGATACTAGTACAATAATCCCATATTTTTATGGATAGAATAATCCCATAAAAAATTGTTTTTTTATGGATAGAATAATCCAATAAAAGATTGTTTTTATGGATAGAATAATCCCATAAAAGATGTTTTTTATGGATAGAATAATCCCATAAAAATTGTTTTTTTATGGATAGAATAATCCCATAAAAGATGTTTTTTATGGATAGAATAATCCCATAAAAGATGTTTTTTATGGATAGAATAATCCAATAAAAGATTGCTTTTATGGATAGAATAATCCAATAAAAGATTGTTTTTATGGATAGAATAATCCAATAAAAGATTGTTTTTATGGATAGAATAATCCAATAAAAGATTGTTTTTATGGATAGAATAATCCAATAAAAGATTGTTTTTATGGATAGAATAATGTTGCGATTTATTGCTACACCGTAACAATGGGCCACTAGCAATTACATTGAAAAGACAGACAAAGGAAGATTTTAATGTCCAAGCTCGCGTTATGCTGGGACAGTAGACATTATCGACACTGACTATCGTACTTTTTTTGCGATCAGGGGCCAAACAGATTATGAATTCATTCTTCTTACAACTTGGGCTGGACTGTAGACCGACTGTTTCACTTCATGCAGGTCGGTGTTCAAGCCTCGACCGTTCATATGGTTGGGCAACATTTCGTCTCCCCCGTCCCATCCCATATCCTTATCCTGACCCCTTCCAAATTCCCTCACTTCGTCCGGTTAATACTGACAGCTAAATAAAACAATCAGGAAATTGCACCAAAAACTGGGAACAAATGGAATGGAAATTGGACCGGAGAGGCATTATTTTGTGCTTGTCCTACAACTTATAAAAACAGTGTAATTACTACAGTCGATGATGTTATGAGGATGTTGTTGTTGTTAAAGATTTGCTACCTGGAGCAAAGTTCCAAGTAGCACGGGCTATGGTGAGCCCGTAGTGTTATGAGGAGCGCGGTTGTGATAATTTATACAACTTCCAGCACGTCCTCCGCGTTCATCACACACCATCATGTGATGTGATGATAAGACGAGTAGTTGAGTACTTCTTAACGATGTACTCAAGTACTACTAATTCATCCGTTGGGTAAAGAACTCTTATTTACGAGGAATATAGGAAGGAATAGTGGAATATATAGGATTATAGAGGAATAATACAGAGGAATAATACAGAGGAATATAGGAATAGAGGAATATATCGTCTAGCACGAGGATATATTCCGTTTCAACATCATTTGGCACCTTAACAGCTGTCTAACTTCCAGGTACCTATTTACTGCTAGGTAACAGAGGCATCAGGGTGAAAGAAACTCTGCCCATTTTGTTTCTCGCCGGCGCCGGGAATCGAACTCGGGCCACAGGATTACGTGTCCAGCGTGCTGTCCACACAACCACCGGCGCCGGTGTACACGGCGTGTGTGTGTACTCACCTAATTGTGCTTGCGGGGGTTGAGCTCTGGCTCTTTGGTCCCGCCTTTCAATCGTCAACCAACAGGTGTACAGGTTCCTGAGCCTATTGAGCTCTATCATATCATGTACTCACCTAGTTGTACTCACCTAGTTGTGTTTGCGGGGGTTGAGCTCTGGCTCTTTGGTCCCGCCTCTCAACCGTCAATCAACAGGTGTACAGATTCCTGAGCCTATTGGGCTCTATCATATCTACACTTCAAACTGTGTATGGAGTCAGCCTCCACCACATCACTTCCTAATGCATTCCATTCCATTGTGTGTGTGTGTGTGTGTGTGTGTGTGTACTCATCTAATTGTGCTTGCGGGGGTTGAGCTTTGGCTCTTTGGTCCCGCCTCTGTGTGTGCGTGTGTGTGTGTGTGTGTGTGAGTGTGTGTGTGTGTGTGCGTGAGCGCGTGTTTGAGAGGCTACAGAATGCATGTTTGTGACTGTGAGTGTGCAACATAGCTATTTTTTCTCCCAAATGCAATATTTTTTGAAGTCATGTCAATTCAGTTCATTGAAATTCGGTTTATTTTGACATCCTGGACAGCTGACATTACAAATCCAGATGAATTGAATTAAATACCTAGATAACGGAGTAAAAAAGTGGGGAAGTTTTTTCGAGAGATAACTTAATTAATTTTTGTTTAATAATTACTATTTAAAACCTCTCTGGTTGAGCAAGCAACAAGGTCATTTATATCATGTAGATTATCAAGCAAATGTGATGGATAATTCTGTGTTTTATTCGTGTTTTATGGGAAGAAAAAGTGGATACATAAGTTGGAAAATAATTATATATGATAATTAAAACAATTAATTAAACAAATTTAATTAAAAAAATATTTTTTTAATTAAATGTTAAATAAAAGTTAAAATAAAATAATAAATAATTATAAAATAGTAATATAATAAATAAATAAAATAAAATATTAAATAAAATAAAATAATAAAATAATAAAATAAAATAATAAAAAAGTTAAAATAAAAAATAAATAAAAGTTAAAATAGAAATTAATTAAATTAAATTTTAATTAAAATTAACAGCGTAATGTAATTTAGCATTCTAAGAAACTAAGAAATTACAAACAAATCTCTATTAAAGTTGCTCATTAGATAATTATTTCAATTATTAAATGCTCTTTGTCTATAATCACATGTCAAATTAATTACCTTCCCTCCAAAAACAATTCAAACAATTAAAACAAAAATTATTTTTTTAACTCAGCATCGAGAGTTGCAATTTACAAACTTTCCTCTAATTCCATCTTCCGCTAAATCCAGTTGGATGCAGGAAAAGAAACATTACAGAGAAATTAAAGAAAAATGTGTAGATCATAGAAAATGTGAGGAGACATAAAGGGATGTAGAAAGCAAAAAAAATAAGTGTGTGTGTGTGTGTGTGTGTGTGTGTGTGTGTGTGTGTGTGTGTGTGTGTGTGTGTGTGTGTGTGTGTTTGTGTGCTCAGCTAGTTGTACTCATCTAGTTGTGCTTGCGGGGGTTGAGCTCTGGCTCTTTGGTCCCGCCTCTCAACCGTCAATCAACAGGTGTACAGGTTCCTGAGCAGACCTGAACCACAGGTTCCTCTGTGTGTGTGTGTGTGTGTGTGTGTGTGTGTGTGTGTGTGTGTGTGTGTGTGTGTGTGTGTGTGTGTGTGTGTGTGCGCGCGCGCACGCATTATCACCTAGAGAGCCACTGTGATAATAATAATTATAAACTTCAGTGGAGATCAGCAAATTTACCTTACAAAAAAATTCTAAAACATTTTGCATTCATGTTAATATATTCCACACGTTAATTTAAACAACACAATAAACATTTCACTACTCTGCGAGGTTAATTAAATACAATACAAGATGACATCAACTGATCACTAAGGTGTTCTCATTCTTCTGAGGTCATCAAAGTAATTACCTTAGCAAGTGGAATCATGTGAGGCACTTACGAGCCGCAGGGCAGGTGGCTGGGGGCGCAAGTCACAGTGCCTTCCCTGGAGCTCAATACATATCCCTTGACTCTAGCTCCTGGGCTCCTGACTCTTCGCAACACTAAGGCAGCGAACCAGTTTGGTCAACCTGGTAGGAGTCCAATGATGTGTTCGATCGACCTCTCGGTCAAGAAGTTTTGGGGGATGACATATTGTTTGCTTCTCTGATGGAGGTTCATTGGGAAACCAATGTTTACTACCAACACGACACACTAGTGAACTTGTCGTTGTTTGTGTGAGCGTGTGTGTCGTCTTGGCACTAAACGCTGTCGTCGCGTTGCGCCTCCACTCGAGAAGCAGTGGACGACATGTCATCCTCAGACTTCTAAACCATTCTCATCGACTTGAGAATTGTCCAGGACGGACCGAATCGTCGTCGTCGTCGTCCCTTCACCTTCTAGTGTGTGTGGTCTGCTCAACATACTTCAGCCACGTTATTGTGACTCATCGCCTGCATAAAGACCATTGTACTTCATGGTCAGTCAACCACGCCATTTTACTCAAACGACCAGACTGACTGACTGATACTGTTTGCTCAACAATTGCCACAGTAAGAGTCATCCGGCAGATCATGCACTTGGCATTCATTGTCTTGTTACAGATGTCTTTGTTGCAATTCACAAACTTGAGAGACATCATGTCGTTACCTCTGTACGATTAACAGAAAACGACAAGAGTGACTAAGTACTGAGGCTGAGTGCACTCACTCACTGATCTCAAACAACACAGTGTTTATCAATGAGCCAATTGGGATCTAGAACGCTGCTGTGTGACGTCAAAATACCATCTTCAGGCTAAAATGATTGACATGAAATGAGAAAGGAAGTGACATCACAGCTCTGTTGACCATAATAATGGATTATATCACCCAACCTAATGTCAAGATCATTGCTTGATATCAAGCAATAATCATAAAGTTTGATAATCAATTCATTAAGATCATTATAATCTCTCGATCAGAGAGAGAGAGAGAGAGAGAGAATGAGTGAATGAGAATGGATGAATGAGTGAATAAGAGAGTGAAAGATAGTGAATGAGTGAATGAATGGACGAGAGAAAGATTATGAAGCTATTATCATCCTTACTCCTTAACCATGTAGTGACTTATTACAACATCAAGTCAAGAATCAGTCCCCTAACTCGGGCAATATCTCAGGCAATAACATTCAATCCTGCCGCCAATATGTTATGCAAATTTAACATCTTGAGCAACATCACTGTGTATCCAGTAGGAATACATTTGCATCTTGCAAGCTGCCCTCTCCCAAGGAAGACCAATAACCAAGAAGAGGAGACCTGCAGGAGATGCTGCTGCTGCTAACTTCCCGTTAACGACCCTAACTGCTAACGCAAGTCTAGTGAAGATCGCGACGACAAGAGGCTTGGTAACACAAGACTAGCATGGGTTCAGATACGGCAAATCTGTCCTCTGTGAGTGATTGAATTCACTCACTGGGCGAGAAGAGTGTGAAGCGTAGGTTGATTGCAAGCAATTTTGGGTTATTAGACAACCTTCTTCAGAGGTTTCTATAAGAGACAAGCTTGTAGGGTTGAAGAAGCAGACAGGGGTGACAGAGGATAGTTGTCTATGGAACACTCAAAACACTGGTTCGAACCCTCAACAGGGCCCTTGTGGGATTGGTTCATTTGACATATCACGCTATTGTGATTTCTGTGTAAGTGATATCCTCTATGTTGATGGGGGATATCGTGGTGTGGCATGGTGTTGCTCGCGTCACACCACAGATGGTGTTGCCTGCGTCACACCAGTGTTGCTCGCGTCACAACACAGTGTTGCTCGAGCCAGATATTACATTAAAGCACCACGACCTCCAGACTTGCATATATCTTGTTTATGCCACGGAAATTTTCCACCTCATAAGCGGCTTTTACAGTCGGCAGAGCATTGCCAGGCTCTAAAGAGGCCGAGGAACTCTTTCGAAATACGCGGAGCTGATTTATTGTCTGTGGCCTGAAACGTGGTTATTTATTGCGGGTTGTGAGCTTGAAGCCTTATTGTGATTTTATTGACACAGAATGTTACAGCAGCAGGAGGAAACGACATAGGTTTTTCTAGTAGTTTTCGCCTGAAACACTGAAAACCAGTCGGCTTCATTCCCACGTTCCAATCTATTCCTTGTTGGAGTAGAACAGGTATAAAACAGGTATAGAACAGGTATAGAACAGGTGTAGAACAGGTGTAGAACAGGTGTAGAACAGGTGTAGAACAGGTGTAGAACAGGTGTAGAACAGGTATAGAACAGGTGTAGAACAGGTGTAGAACAGGTGTAGAACAGGTGTAGAACAGGTGTAGAACAGGTATAGAACAGGTGTAGAACAGGTGTAGAACAGGTATAGAACAGGTGTAGAACAGGTGTAGAACAGGTATAGAACAGGCATAGAACAGGTATAGAACAGGTATAGAACTGGTATAGAACAGGTATAGAACGCATCTTCACGTTCCGGTCTTGTTCTCACTCTCATGGTGAGGGGGAGTGGAGAGAGTTCCGATATTTGGTTGTTTATGGTGAGTTCTTCGACTTTTATGTGAAGGCGTTGACAGTGAGGGATGACCCTGAAGCCCAAATGCTTCCACCTGCGTTCCACAAACATCCATCTTCCCGTCGCACTCGTGGTGCATCTTCGTGACAGTTCTTCATTAAATCCTTGAGCATAGTGAGTCAACATGTGTATGGGAGACAATTGAATGGTTCTCAAGCTATAAAGAACTGTAAACTCTATGACTCTTCGTGGACTTGAACCTTGGCGGGTAATTCCACTGCTTATATCCACTACTAATACCTCTCCACCATCTAGAACCGCACTGCAAGGCTTAGTTAGCAAGGATCTTTTCTTTAACAGCCAGAGCATTTTCTTTATTTCCAAGAATTTCCTTCGGAGTTACTTTGTTCTTATTGATATAAACATTATTCAAACTTCATATATTATTAGCTTATTTTGCTCTAGTTTTACCTAAGTGTTTGTTTTAAGGAATAATCGGCATATTTAGAGGTAGGGCAAGGCTACTAAAATAATTTAGTTTCCAGTTATTTACAAGTTGGATTTTGTTAATTAAAATTTTAATTTGTTAATTAATCTACCAACCCACAAGTTTAACCCTCGATTTTGTTTAATTAAATTCTACTTGTTTACATTTCGGTTCATATAGAAGCGATATATGTACATATGTATGTCTGTGTGTATACGTGTGTATGTGTAAAATAAATGTATTATATTCCATTTGTTTCTGAACCTTTGAAAAATATTGCAATCAAAAAGTCATAAAAAGGGAGTACTGAGCGTTGCATTCAGCGGAGTTATCAAGATCGACGTTGTTATTCTGTACCAATAACTGCGCAGGGAATGGTCCTGCGGAAACAGTTTTTAAGTCCACCATTCAATTTTTTGGCTGTGCAGTCTAGCTGTCCCTCACTTCCCTCTCACATCTCTCTCTCTCTCTCTCACATCTCTCTTTCTCTCTCTCTCACACACACTCTCTCTCTCTCTCACTATTAATTTTAAACTTTGCTTGTATTGCATTAAATTAAAAGGTTAATGGCGCTCTTTAATACAGCATTTCTTTCATCCAAACACATTTTGTGTCATTTCTTTCACCTTACATTCAGAGGCGTGACAGAAAATTATTAAATGGGTTAACAATGCCTGCATATAAAAATATATGCAAGCATTGCCCATCTATATATATTAGGGAGAATGTTTGTCTGTTAATCTGTCTGTCTGTCTGTCTTTTAATCTGTCTGTCTGTCTGTCTGTCTGTCACTGAGGGTAGCTGGGTTACGGGACAGGTCACGGTATTAGCTAGTGTGGGAAGAAGCCACTTTCGTACCCAGTATAGTGAGAGATCATTATAGCAAATGTCTTAAGTAATTTCGTATTTAAAAATACATCTTCAAAAGAATCATCCGTCTGAAGATGTATTATCAAATATGAAAGTACTTAAGAAAAATTCCTGTCTTAATCATTCCTTCATGATATGACACTCACATTTTCATCACGTGCTAATCTCTTCATGATTTACACGAAGAAATTATATATATATATATATATATATATATATATATATATATATATATATATATATATATATATATATATACATATATATATATTATCTGGTAGTTGGGCAACCAATTTTTAATATGCAAGAAAGTTTTCCTGACGCGACTGCTCAGTTTGCTTAATTAAGAAAAACAAATATACTGCCCAAACTTCCATCAAGGAATGTATTGCATTTTTTAATATATTCCTTCCGATTACAGCTCTCTGCCTCCCGCCTGACCCACGTATTTGGCGTCGGATATATTTCTGTTTGCACGTCTGGCCTCCAGCAGTTATATTAAGTAGATCTCTGAGCAGTGAGTTGTTGTTGATGCTGGAATAATGCAGCAAGTTAAGTGGGCCGGCTTATGAGATCTTAGTTATCGTATTAAAAAAGGTTATGATAAATAATGCTAGTTTTCCTCGATATCGAGTCATCGAGAGAGGGGTGATATCATGCATTAATGTTGGTTATATGTGAAAGATATTATCCTCTTTTTCATATGTGATGGTGCAGGAGCCTCGAAGCCCAGAAGTCTTCTTTCTTGAGGTTATCTTGAGATGATTTCGTTGCTTTTTAGTGTTCCCGCGGCCCGGTCCTCGACCAGGCCTCTACCCCCAGGAAGCAGCTCGTGACAGCTGACTAACATCCATGTACCTATTTTACTGCTAGGTAACAGGAGTATAGCGTGAAAGAAACTCTGTCCATTGTTTCTCGCCGGCGTCCGGAATCGAACCCGGGACCACAGGATCACAAGCCCAGCGTGCTGTCCGCTCGGCCGACCGACTCCTTCGTTCAGGTGATTTTAGAAGTCATTCTTACGTTGTGTAGCCGTAGGATGTCCAGGGTCGCCAGATTCACGAAGCAGTTACGCGAGTACTTACGAACCTGTAAGTACTTTTCTCAACCTTTGGCGGCTTTGTTTACAATTATTATGCAATGAAGAACTCTGCAGGGTAAGGCAGGTCCTAGTCAACAACGGCTTCTCTAACGGATTCGTTGAAGACATCATAAAAAGAAAGGTGAAACGCCATGCAACCTCTGAAGAGTCAACTTACACAACACCTGTACCCCCATATTAGACTATTTTACAGGAACTTCTTTTCCACAGCTCATAAAACGGAGGAAAGGGTCCTGAAAGATATTGTTGATAGGAACGTTATCCCTACAGATAAATATCAGAAAATACAATTGATAATTTATTATAAAACCAAAAAAGCGGCCAATCTACTCATGAAAAACTCCCCAGACACCAAGCAGAACGCTTTGAAGGAGACCAACGTCGTCTATTCCTTTAAATGCCCACTTGGGGGCTGTAAGCCCCAAAGAACTCAGTATTTAGGCAAGACAACAACGTCTCTTTCCAGGCGATTAAAAATGCATAAGCAACAGGGAGCCATCAAGGAACATATAATCTCTTCTCACAACCAGACCATCACCAGAGAAATCTTAATAAACAACACAGAAATCATCGATAGGTACAGCGATAGCAGGCGGCTCGACATCAGTAAGGCACTACACATCAAAACGTCAACACCAGCAATCAACAGTCAATTAATGCACAACTATATTCTACCCACTTCAATGCATCATATGGGCTAATAGGCCCTCTGCAGTTACTTCCATTCTCATTTATCCACCTCACCCAATCAATATATATATATATATATATATATATATATATATATATATATATATATATATATATATATATATATATATATATATATATATATATATATATATATATATCGCCACATCATTGCTGGAGGCAGCTTCCAGGAAGGACAAAGCGCGTCTTCTAGCTGTGCAAGCTCCCCATGCCGGGGACTTCCTGTTGGCAGTCCCTAATTCCGCCTTGGGGACCCGCCTGGACCATCGGACCCTAAGTATTGGTGTTGCTCTGCGCCTTGCCGCCCCTATCTCCACCGAGCACCGGTGTATTTGCGGCCATGCACGGGCAGACCAATACGGCAGCCATGGTCTCATCTGTCGTAAGACACAGGGAAAGATTGCCAGACATGAAGCAGTCAATGACATCATCAAGAGAAGTTTGGCTTCAGCTGGGTGCCCAGCACAAAGGGAACCTCAGTTGTGCAGGCCTGACAACAGCCAAAAACGCCCAGATGGAGTCACCCTGCAGCCGTGGAGAGAAGGTAAACAGGTCGTGTGGGACTACACGTGTGCATCCACATTGGCTGATACCTATCTACCTTACAGCGCAGCTGAGGGAGGCGGGGCGGCCACCTTCAGGGAGACCCAGAAAACTAACAAGTACAGGGACCTAGAACGTTGTTACAGGTTCGTGCCAATAGGCTCTGAGACTCTGGGCGCCTGGGGTAAATGTGCACTTAAGTTCCTGAAGGAGCTGGGCGAGGAACTCATTGGGAAGACTAGAGACCCAAGAGCGGCCAGTTTTATGTTCCAGCGCCTCAGTGTCGCTGTTCAGAGGGGAAATGCGTGTTGTATCTTGGGTACGCACCCGACCCCCGAGGAACTGGACGAGGTCTTCGAACACTGATTGTTATATTGTTATATAAGTGTGTGTTTTCTGTAAACTGTAACATTGCAATAAAATCAAATAAAAAAAAATAAATAAATAATAGGGGTGGTAGGAGAGGAAAAGATTAAAGTATTCAGTGAGAATCCACAAGGTCTTCTCTGAACACTATTTATTTTCTTCTTCGAGGATGTGGGTCCCTTTAATTAAACCAGTGGTGGTACCCCTATATATATATATATATATATATATATATATATATATATATATATATATATATATATATATATATATATATATATATATATATATATATATACACACACACACAAATACCCACACACACACACCCACACACACACACAAACACACACACACAAACACACACACACACACACACACACACACACACACACACACACACACACACACACACACACACACACACACTATACTCTGTACCACCAATCGTTTTTAATTTTGCCAAAACTGCTATTGGCGTTGACAAATCTAGTTGTCATGAAGCAGTTTCACAGAGAGTTAGAGGTACACAAAACTGTCGCAAAAATATAGAGGCTTAGAGCACAAGTGAACCTAACTCTATACAAACAATATTATACAAAATAGGAGATTGCTGAAATTATGGATATTCGATGCAGTTCGATATTTGAAGTCGAACGTTGGTGATGCTTGGAGAGTGTTATAAAGAAAATCTTGTACCCGGCACAGCGGCTCATTATAGAAACCTTCATGGCCTAAGACAGTTGTAACATAGATGTAATGGCTTGTACTGGAGTATTCTGAGGTGTTAACGTCATCATATGTGCTGAGACTGGCTCATATATGCGCTTGGTGCGTCTAGACTTACTAAATAAATTAGTTTCTCGACGCTAGCATCTTGAGGTTATCTTGAGATGATTTCGGGGCTTTTAGTGTTCCCGCGGCCCGGTCCTCGACCAGGCCTGCACACTACAGTAATCGTAGGCATTCCCCGACGCTACTAAATGAATTGTTGTGCTAATGCTGTGAATGGGTAATGAATTAGACGCTTCGGGATACGACGCGAATACATACATTGCAGAATCTGACGGAGACGGAGCCACTCTATAAGCTAGAGTGGAAACAATTGACGGATCCCGTCGCAGACTTTGACTGGAAGAGCGAAGATGACTGAGATGTCTTTGGTAGTGGGTCGTAGGTCCTGAAAGTGAACACCTGAGGAGCCTCAGAGGTCACTCAAGAGATACACGTCACTGGGGATGCAGGCAAACTCTGGGAGCAGAAAATACGACAGTCTCAACGTCATAAGACTCCTCTCGAACGATGCTATAAATCAAGGAAAATGGTGAGAGGGAGAAGAAAGATATTCCCTCAGGCAGTGAGGCTTGGGTTAACCAAATGAATTCCTCGTTCTAAAATTGCCAATAAAACTGTCAGTAAAGTGAGTTTGTAGGATCATTTGCCTTTTCGACGGGCGTGAAGAACGTTCATTGGTCATCTGATCGCTCCTGGAACTAGATATGACCTCGTGAAGTAGTGATGACCTCGTGAATTGGTGATGACCTCTTCCACACACCAAAAGATCAGTAGTAGGGTTGGCGCCACACAGACGATATTTTTTTTTCAGGGAAAATATCGTCTGTGTGGCGCCAGGGTTTTCAGGTAAATTTAGAATATCCCCTGTGCGCCCCAAGGGTTTCAGGTTCCAATATCGTCTGTGTGGCGCCAGGGTTTTCAGGTGAATTTTTGGAGTCACAGATTTGGAAGTAAGGATTTCTTATAACGAAAAATAATGTCATACAAGTTTGTTAAAGTTCTTATGAGAAAAATAATTTCCGAGACTTAGAAGTTTGTTAAAGCCTTATGGGAGAAATTCAAATAACGTGTGTAGCACTTTAGGGCTTCCAGGAGAACTCTACGGACATATTTTACATGTTTTCAACTTACAAAATCGTCTATGTAAGCCTTAGTTATTCATATAAATTTAGAAAATCACCTGTGTAAGTCATTGTTTTCAGGGTTTCGTACATCACACCCCCCTCCCTCCCCCCCCTTACCTCGCAATCTGTCGCCTCACCTGTGTTTACTTTACGCCCGGTCAGCCAGACCTCTTATCTTATGTTATCTTCTCATAATATCTGGACCGTCCCTCCTCTCTCTCTCTCCTTTCATTCAGTTCAACTATTTTCCAACATCGTATGTTTGCTCCTTTTCATTAAGCAAGTCAGTATGTTTGCTCCTTTTCATTAAGCAAGTCAGTTTTACACAAATAAATCATGTTAGTAAGCAAGTTCTAGCTCACGTTCCCCACCTTAGTCCCCTGTCGTATAATGAATACTATCATTCCAATCCCTCTAAAATTTAAAAATAATCATATTTCAAACGTAGTTCAATACAGTAATTAGTTACCAAGCTCCAGCTCTTGTCCTCCGCCTTAGCTCTCTCTCGTATCTTCGTTAGTATCAGTCCAATTTCCCTGAAATTTCTACCCTCTGTATTTCAGACATAGTTTAGTAAATGCAAACAATTATCAAACTCTAGCTCTTGTCCCCAGCTTAGTTCATTTGTACAAAATCATTAGTAACAGTCCAAATTTCCCTGAAATTTCTACCCTCTGTATTTCAGACATAGTTTAGTAAATGCAAACAATTATCAAACTCTAGCTCTTGTCCCCAGCTTAGTTCATTTGTACAAAATCATTAGTAACAGTCCAAATTCCCTGAGATTTTTAGCCTCTGTATTTCAGACACCGTAAATAAGATCAAAACAGTTACCAAGCTCCAGCTCTTGTCCTCCGCCTTAGCTCTCTCTCATATCTTCGTTAGTAACAGATCAATTCCCCTGAAATTTCTACCCTCTGCATTTCAGACACCGTAAATAAGATCAAAATAGTTATCGAGCTCCAGCTCTCTTCCCCGCCTTAATTCTCTTTCGTATCTTTGTAAATAACCCATCAATTTCCCTAAAATTAAAAGCAGACATACTTCAAAGTTAGTAAATAAGATCAAGTCAGTTACTGAGCTCCAGCTCTCGTCCCGCCTTAGTTCTCTTTCATATCTTTGTAAATAAACCATCAATTTCCCTGAAATTTTTACCCTCTGTATTTCAGACATAGTTTAGTAAATGCAAACAATTATAAAACTCTAGCTCTTGTCCTCTGTCCAAGCTCACTTTTGTAAAATCATTACTCTCAGTCCAAATCACCCAACTACATTTTCAGACATAGTAAATAAAAACCAGTTCAGTTATCAAGTTTCAACTCTTGTGCCCCAGCTTAGTTCTTTTGTACAAGTTCTTTATTTTCCAACTAAATCACCCTGAGATTTAAGATCACCGTATTTCTAACGTAGTAAAATTAATCGGGGCATTAACCAAGCTCCATTTCCTCAGCCTTAGATCATCAGACATAAATATATTCGATCAAGTCCCTCTCCAGCCTATCTGTTTATCAGAGTATTTACTTTACCCTTCTCATCCCCAACGTATCAATCCCCAACGTATCAAAACCTTCAATAATCATACTGTATTTGCATATTTTTTCTATATTCAGCTGTGTTCTTCACATTTTGTCCATGTTTTCTATGTTCACTCCATGTTCTTCAAAATGTTCACAGTCCCATTCAGTTCATATTTTCACAAGTATCTCCATTTTTTATGTAATCTTTCTCTTAGTCTCATTATGTTCTCTACAAATTCTAGTCATATTTTCTATGTTTTCATATTCATCACATGTTCTCTTTACAACTTTTATACTCAATATTCATGCTAACTTCCATATTTTGTGTTCTTTGTCAATATTCATGTTCTCAATGTTCTTAGCTTGTTCTTCACATGTTCAGTGTTCATTCTTTGTATTCCCTATGTTCCTTATCATGTCTTCATATTCTCTATAAGTTCATATTCCCTGCATGTTCACTCTATTCATCAACTGTTTCTTACATGTTTTCTGTGTTCACCGTATGTTCACTGTGTTCATTCCCTTACTTAACCTCAATTTTTTATGTTCTTTGTTTCTTCCATTCACTAACTAGTTCTTTGTCAAATAATATTATACTGCATTACAGTTCCCTCAACAATTTTAGTCACCAAGTTTTTATTTGCAAAACTATGTCAAAGTAATTCTCGTAGTCAACTTAATAGTTCTACCAACCCCGTTCTTAAACAAATCTACACTTTATTCAGTTCCAAATTTACAAAGACAAACCTTTCTTGTAACTTCTTAACTAAAAATCGTTCGCCAATCAACTGAAACATAGTCACTTTCCTCATTTCTCAACTAAACTTATTATCCAGTCAACTAAAAATAGTCAGAAATAGCCTCGTTCAACACTGTTCTTAACTAAAACAACCTTTCTCTTAGCTAAAAATTGTCAAAGGAAACTTTTTCAGCACTTTCTTAACAGGCGCTATGTTTCATCAAGAAAAATTGTCAAAGGAAACTTTCCAAAACTGTTCATAACTAGCTTTTATCCATCGTCAATCAACTAAAAATAATAACTTTCATCATTTCTTAACTAAACTTATTCCCCCAGTCATCAGAAAATAACAGTGTTCTTCATGTTTCATTGTCATTTCATAACTAAAATTAACCATCAATCAACAGAAAAAGCCATGTTCATCATGTTTTGTCTTTTTGCTTAACTAAAATTATGTTTTTTCAAGTAAGAAAAAATAACCAAAGATATCTTTCATAGCTGTTCTTAACTGACATTATACTTTGGGGAGCACAAAAATAGTCTCCCTCGTCATGTTTTATCTTTTCCTTAACTAAAGTATTCATCAGTCAACTAAAAAAATAGTTACTTCATCATGTTTCCTTGTCATTTCTTAACTGAAATATCACTTCGCTCATTTAAAATAGTCATGTGTAACCTCTTTCCAACACTGTTCTAACTAAAGCAACCTTTCACATCGCTAAAATAGTTACTTCATCATGTTTCCTTGTCATTTCTTAACTGAAATATCACTTCTCTCATCTGAAATAGTCATGTGTAGCCTCTTTCCAACACTGTTCTTAACTAAAGTAGCCTTTCACTTCGCTAAAATAGTCATATTCATCGTTGTTCCTAACTAAAATATATGTCGTTAAGTAAGAAATATAGTCAAAAACACTCTTCCAGACATCAAGGACTCACTCTCGTTCATCAAAGTTGTTTCAAAGACATCAAAGTTATTCAAAGAGCTAACAAAAGTTATTCTCAGAGTCACCTTCGTTCTTCAGAGAAACTTTCCAAAACATCTTTATTCATCAAAGTTATTCTCAGAGGCATAAAAGTCATTCTCAGAGCTATCAAACTTGTTCTCAAAGTCATCAAACTTATTCACAGAGTCATCAAAGTTAATCTAAGACATCATTTTTCATCAAAGATATTCTCTCTAAACCATCAATGTTCTTCTCTAAGACATAAAAGTTATTCTCAGAGTCACCTTCGTTCGTCAGAGAAACTTTCAAAACATCTTTGTTCATCAAACTTGTTTTCAAAGTCATCAAAAGTTAATCTAAGACATCTTCTTTCATCAAAGTTATTTTCAGAGACATCTAAAGTTATTCTCAGAGCTATCAAACTCGTTCTCAGAGTCATCAAATGTTATTCTCGAAGTCATCAAAGTTATTTTCAGAGACATCTAAAGTTAATTTCTATGTTATAAAGTTATTCTCAGAGACATCTAAAGTTAATCTTGGTCATCAAAGTTGTTCTCTAAACATCAATGTTGTTCTCCAAGACATCAAAGATGTTCTCAAAATCATAAAAGTTATTCCCAGAGCTATCAAAGTTAATCTCAGAGTTATCCAAAGATATTCTCATGTCCACAAAAGTTATTCCAAGAGACGTCAAAGTTGTTTCAAAGACATCAAAGTTAATCTCAGAGTTATCCAAAGACATTCTCAGAGACATCTAAAGTTATTCTCTAAGACATCAAAGTTGTTCTAAGAGTTATCAAAAGTTATTCTCAGTCATGATATGTTATTCTCTAACTCACTTCCATTCATCAAAGACATTCTCTAAGTCCTGAAAGTTATTCTCTAAGACAACAAAGTCTTTCTCAGAGCTACCAAAGATGTTCTCTAAATCATAAAAGTTAATCTTAACTCACCTTCGTTCATTAGAGAAACTTTCCAATCCATATTCGTTGACCAGAGTTATTCTCAGAGTCATCAAAGCGATCTCTAATTCATCTTCGTTCTCCAAAGTTGTTCTCTAAGACACCTTCATTCATCAAAGAAACTCTCCTTCTTCCATCATGTTATTCTTTAAGACATCTTCAGTCATAAAATTTTCTCTCCAAAATGTAACTAGTTCAGCTTTTCTTACCAAACCTGCATTTCTGTTAAAACATATTTTCTTAGTTGCTTTACCCTAAAACTGTTCTCTGAACTACACTGTTCAAACCTACGTAACCTATCCTCTCCACCCAATGTTACTTAGTTAACGTAACGTTCCTAAACCTAGCTTTACCTATCCTAACATACCTTACCTTACCTTCCCTATCTTACCTAACTTTACCTATCCTAACATAACTTACCTTACCTTCCCTATCTTACCTAACTTTACCTATGTTACCTTACCTTACCTACCTTTCCTAACTTTACCTATCTTACCTAACTTACCTACATTACCTAACTTAACTTAACCTGCTTTACCTATCTTTCCTAACTTAACCTGCATAGCCTAACTTTACCTATCCTAACCTAACTTACCTTACCTTACCTATCTTACCTAACTTATCCTGCTTAACCTATCTTACCTATCTTACCTAACTTTACCTATCTTACCTAACTTAACTTTCATAACCTAACTTTACCTATCCTAACATAACTTACCTTACCTTCCCTATCTTACCTAACTTTACCTATCCTATCCTAACCTAACTTGTCTTACCTAACTTAATCTTACTTTCCCAAACTGATGTATCCTAACTTATCTAGTCCAACCAGACATGCTCTAACTTACATAAGTATTCCTTCTCATCTTTTGTGTTTCGTCAATCATTGTCTCATATTCATTTACTCATTTCATTAGTTAATTTCTCAAATGGTCACTTATGCATTTCAAGTGCTATTTGTTAGAGATTGGATATTTAAGCATTTCAAAGAATTTTTGTTATATATGGGTATTTACTCATTTCAAGGGATAATTTCTCAAATGGACGTTTTTTGCATTTCAAGCGTTATTTGTTTAAGATTGGGTATTTAATCATTTCAAAGGTTTTTCTTATATATGGGAACTTACTCGTTTCAAGGGCCAATTTCTCAAATGGTCATTTTTGCAGATCAAGGGTTATTTGTTAAAGTTCATCAAGTTGCCCATAAGTTGTATTTAGTAGGTTCTATCTTATGTTCTTATTCCCCAACCCCTTAACCTAACCTCTTGTAATCTTAGTGTATTTAGTAGGTTCTATCTTATGTTCTTATTCCCCAACCCTTTAACCTATCCTTTCAGATGTAGTTTGTTGAATATATTATCCTTTTCCTATCCTTTCAGATGTAGTTTGTTGAATATATTATCCTTTTCCTAACCTTTCAGATGTAGTTTTGTTTCTCCTTTTTATATATTTTTACCCAAACCATCTTTCCTTCTTTACTTTGATTCTCCTACTCCTTCTAACCCTCCTTTTCTATCTCTCTCCCTTATTCTCTCTCTTCCTCCCCTCTCTCTCTCTCCCTCATTTGCTCAAATGCTCTCTTGTTTCTCAAATTCAAGTCTTATTGCTCCCATTCTCACACCCTCATTCTCATTCACTTAGTTTTTCTTTTTCTCAATTCAAGTCTTATTGCTCCCATTCTCACACCCTCATTCTCATTCACTTAGTTTTTCTTTTTCTCAATTCAAGTCTTAGTGCTCCCATTCTCACACCCTCATTCTCATTCACTTAGTTTTTCTTTTTCTCAATTCAAGTCTTAGTGCTCCCATGCCCACACTCTCTCTCATTCTCTCTTCTTTGGCCCCATTTTCTTCCGCCCCCTCTCTCTTACTCCTTGCTCTTCTTTCATGCTCTCACTCCCTTGAGCTCTTGTTTCTCAATTTCAAGTCTTAGTAGATCTGATTCTTTACTATTGTAATTTTATTATTACTATGATAAAGAATGAACTTATATGTGAAAACAAAGTAAAGAATGAAAGAAGGTTAAGTGGGATGGTGGGTTTGGGTAAAAATATATAAAAAGGAGAAACAAAACTACATCTGAAAGGTTAGGAAAAGGATAATATATTCAACAAACTACATCTGAAAGGATAGGAAAAGGATAATATATTCAACAAACTACATCTGAAAGGATAGGTTAAAGGGTTGGGGAATAAGAACATAAGATAGAACCTACTAAATACACTAAGATTACAAGAGGTTAGGTTAAGGGGTTGGGGAATAAGAACATAAGATAGAACCTACTAAATACAACTTATGGGCAACTTGATGAACTTTAACAAATAACCCTTGATCTGCAAAAATGACCATTTGAGAAATTGGCCCTTGAAACGAGTAAGTTCCCATATATAAGAAAAACCTTTGAAATGATTAAATACCCAATCTTAAACAAATAACGCTTGAAATGCAAAAAACGTCCATTTGAGAAATTATCCCTTGAAATGAGTAAATACCCATATATAACAAAAATTCTTTGAAATGCTTAAATATCCAATCTCTAACAAATAGCACTTGAAATGCATAAGTGACCATTTGAGAAATTAACTAATGAAATGAGTAAATGAATATGAGACAATGATTGACGAAACACAAAAGATGAGAAGGAATACTTATGTAAGTTAGAGCATGTCTGGTTGGACTAGATAAGTTAGGATACATCAGTTTGGGAAAGTAAGATTAAGTTAGGTAAGACAAGTTAGGTTAGGATAGGATAGGTAAAGTTAGGTAAGATAGGGAAGGTAAGGTAAGTTATGTTAGGATAGGTAAAGTTAGGTTATGAAAGTTAAGTTAGGTAAGATAGGTAAAGTTAGGTAAGATAGGTAAGATAGGTTAAGCAGGATAAGTTAGGTAAGATAGGTAAGGTAAGGTAAGTTAGGTTAGGATAGGTAAAGTTAGGCTATGCAGGTTAAGTTAGGAAAGATAGGTAAAGCAGGTTAAGTTAAGTTAGGTAATGTAGGTAAGTTAGGTAAGATAGGTAAAGTTAGGAAAGGTAGGTAAGGTAAGGTAACATAGGTAAAGTTAGGTAAGATAGGGAAGGTAAGGTAAGTTATGTTAGGATAGGTAAAGTTAGGTAAGATAGGGAAGGTAAGGTAAGGTATGTTAGGATAGGTAAAGCTAGGTTTAGGAACGTTACGTTAACTAAGTAACATTGGGTGGAGAGGATAGGTTACGTAGGTTTGAACAGTGTAGTTCAGAGAACAGTTTTAGGGTAAAGCAACTAAGAAAATATGTTTTAACAGAAATGCAGGTTTGGTAAGAAAAGCTGAACTAGTTACATTTTGGAGAGAAAATTTTATGACTGAAGATGTCTTAAAGAATAACATGATGGAAGAAGGAGAGTTTCTTTGATGAATGAAGGTGTCTTAGAGAACAACTTTGGAGAACGAAGATGAATTAGAGATCGCTTTGATGACTCTGAGAATAACTCTGGTCAACGAATATGGATTGGAAAGTTTCTCTAATGAACGAAGGTGAGTTAAGATTAACTTTTATGATTTAGAGAACATCTTTGGTAGCTCTGAGAAAGACTTTGTTGTCTTAGAGAATAACTTTCAGGACTTAGAGAATGTCTTTGATGAATGGAAGTGAGTTAGAGAATAACATATCATGACTGAGAATAACTTTTGATAACTCTTAGAACAACTTTGATGTCTTAGAGAATAACTTTAGATGTCTCTGAGAATGTCTTTGGATAACTCTGAGATTAACTTTGATGTCTTTGAAACAACTTTGACGTCTCTTGGAATAACTTTTGTGGACATGAGAATATCTTTGGATAACTCTGAGATTAACTTTGATAGCTCTGGGAATAACTTTTATGATTTTGAGAACATCTTTGATGTCTTGGAGAACAACATTGATGTTTAGAGAACAACTTTGATGACCAAGATTAACTTTAGATGTCTCTGAGAATAACTTTATAACATAGAAATTAACTTTAGATGTCTCTGAAAATAACTTTGATGACTTCGAGAATAACATTTGATGACTCTGAGAACGAGTTTGATAGCTCTGAGAATAACTTTAGATGTCTCTGAAAATAACTTTGATGAAAGAAGATGTCTTAGATTAACTTTTGATGACTTTGAAAACAAGTTTGATGAACAAAGATGTTTTGAAAGTTTCTCTGACGAACGAAGGTGACTCTGAGAATAACTTTTATGTCTTAGAGAAGAACATTGATGGTTTAGAGAGAATATCTTTGATGAAAAATGATGTCTTAGATTAACTTTGATGACTCTGTGAATAAGTTTGATGACTTTGAGAACAAGTTTGATAGCTCTGAGAATGACTTTTATGCCTCTGAGAATAACTTTGATGAATAAAGATGTTTTGGAAAGTTTCTCTGAAGAACGAAGGTGACTCTGAGAATAACTTTTGTTAGCTCTTTGAATAACTTTGATGTCTTTGAAACAACTTTGATGAACGAGAGTGAGTCCTTGATGTCTGGAAGAGTGTTTTTGACTATATTTCTTACTTAACGACATATATTTTAGTTAGGAACAACGATGAATATGACTATTTTAGCGAAGTGAAAGGCTACTTTAGTTAAGAACAGTGTTGGAAAGAGGCTACACATGACTATTTCAGATGAGAGAAGTGATATTTCAGTTAAGAAATGACAAGGAAACATGATGAAGTAACTATTTTAGCGATGTGAAAGGTTGCTTTAGTTAGAACAGTGTTGGAAAGAGGTTACACATGACTATTTTAAATGAGCGAAGTGATATTTCAGTTAAGAAATGACAAGGAAACATGATGAAGTAACTATTTTTTTAGTTGACTGATGAATACTTTAGTTAAGGAAAAGATAAAACATGACGAGGGAGACTATTTTTGTGCTCCCCAAAGTATAATGTCAGTTAAGAACAGCTATGAAAGATATCTTTGGTTATTTTTTCTTACTTGAAAAAACATAATTTTAGTTAAGCAAAAAGACAAAACATGATGAACATGGCTTTTTCTGTTGATTGATGGTTAATTTTAGTTATGAAATGACAATGAAACATGAAGAACACTGTTATTTTCTGATGACTGGGGGAATAAGTTTAGTTAAGAAATGATGAAAGTTATTATTTTTAGTTGATTGACGATGGATAAAAGCTAGTTATGAACAGTTTTGGAAAGTTTCCTTTGACAATTTTTCTTGATGAAACATAGCGCCTGTTAAGAAAGTGCTGAAAAAGTTTCCTTTGACAATTTTTAGCTAAGAGAAAGGTTGTTTTAGTTAAGAACAGTGTTGAACGAGGCTATTTCTGACTATTTTTAGTTGACTGGATAATAAGTTTAGTTGAGAAATGAGGAAAGTGACTATGTTTCAGTTGATTGGCGAACGATTTTTAGTTAAGAAGTTACAAGAAAGGTTTGTCTTTGTAAATTTGGAACTGAATAAAGTGTAGATTTGTTTAAGAACGGGGTTGGTAGAACTATTAAGTTGACTACGAGAATTACTTTGACATAGTTTTGCAAATAAAAACTTGGTGACTAAAATTGTTGAGGGAACTGTAATGCAGTATAATATTATTTGACAAAGAACTAGTTAGTGAATGGAAGAAACAAAGAACATAAAAAATTGAGGTTAAGTAAGGGAATGAACACAGTGAACATACGGTGAACACAGAAAACATGTAAGAAACAGTTGATGAATAGAGTGAACATGCAGGGAATATGAACTTATAGAGAATATGAAGACATGATAAGGAACATAGGGAATACAAAGAATGAACACTGAACATGTGAAGAACAAGCTAAGAACATTGAGAACATGAATATTGACAAAGAACACAAAATATGGAAGTTAGCATGAATATTGAGTATAAAAGTTGTAAAGAGAACATGTGATGAATATGAAAACATAGAAAATATGACTAGAATTTGTAGAGAACATAATGAGACTAAGAGAAAGATTACATAAAAAATGGAGATACTTGTGAAAATATGAACTGAATGGGACTGTGAACATTTTGAAGAACATGGAGTGAACATAGAAAACATGGACAAAATGTGAAGAACACAGCTGAATATAGAAAAAATATGCAAATACAGTATGATTATTGAAGGTTTTGATACGTTGGGGATTGATACGTTGGGGATGAGAAGGGTAAAGTAAATACTCTGATAAACAGATAGGCTGGAGAGGGACTTGATCGAATATATTTATGTCTGATGATCTAAGGCTGAGGAAATGGAGCTTGGTTAATGCCCCGATTAATTTTACTACGTTAGAAATACGGTGATCTTAAATCTCAGGGTGATTTAGTTGGAAAATAAAGAACTTGTACAAAAGAACTAAGCTGGGGCACAAGAGTTGAAACTTGATAACTGAACTGGTTTTTATTTACTATGTCTGAAAATGTAGTTGGGTGATTTGGACTGAGAGTAATGATTTTACAAAAGTGAGCTTGGACAGAGGACAAGAGCTAGAGTTTTATAATTGTTTGCATTTACTAAACTATGTCTGAAATACAGAGGGTAAAAATTTCAGGGAAATTGATGGTTTATTTACAAAGATATGAAAGAGAACTAAGGCGGGACGAGAGCTGGAGCTCAGTAACTGACTTGATCTTATTTACTAACTTTGAAGTATGTCTGCTTTTAATTTTAGGGAAATTGATGGGTTATTTACAAAGATACGAAAGAGAATTAAGGCGGGGAAGAGAGCTGGAGCTCGATAACTATTTTGATCTTATTTACGGTGTCTGAAATGCAGAGGGTAGAAATTTCAGGGGAATTGATCTGTTACTAACGAAGATATGAGAGAGAGCTAAGGCGGAGGACAAGAGCTGGAGCTTGGTAACTGTTTTGATCTTATTTACGGTGTCTGAAATACAGAGGCTAAAAATCTCAGGGAATTTGGACTGTTACTAATGATTTTGTACAAATGAACTAAGCTGGGGACAAGAGCTAGAGTTTGATAATTGTTTGCATTTACTAAACTATGTCTGAAATACAGAGGGTAGAAATTTCAGGGAAATTTGGACTGTTACTAATGATTTTGTACAAATGAACTAAGCTGGGGACAAGAGCTAGAGTTTGATAATTGTTTGCATTTACTAAACTATGTCTGAAATACAGAGGGTAGAAATTTCAGGGAAATTGGACTGATACTAACGAAGATACGAGAGAGAGCTAAGGCGGAGGACAAGAGCTGGAGCTTGGTAACTAATTACTGTATTGAACTACGTTTGAAATATGATTATTTTTAAATTTTAGAGGGATTGGAATGATAGTATTCATTATACGACAGGGGACTAAGGTGGGGAACGTGAGCTAGAACTTGCTTACTAACATGATTTATTTGTGTAAAACTGACTTGCTTAATGAAAAGGAGCAAACATACTGACTTGCTTAATGAAAAGGAGCAAACATACGATGTTGGAAAATAGCAAGAGAGAGAATAATATGAAGAGGAGAGAGAGAGAGAGAGGAGGGACGGTCCAGATATTATGGATAAGATAAGATAAGATTAAGAGCCGACTGACTGGCTGGGCGCAAAGTAAATAAAGGTGATGCGACAGATTGCGAGGTAAGGGGGAGAGGGAGGGGGGTGTGATGTACGAAACCCTGAAAACAATGACTTACACAGGTGCTTTTCTAAATTTATATGAATAACTAAGGCTTACATAGACGATTTTGTAAGTTGAAAACATGTAAAATATGTCCGTAGAGTTCTCCTGGAAGCCCTAAAGTGCTACACATGTTATTTGAATTTCTCCCATAAGGCCTTAACAAACTTCTAAGTCTCGGAAATTATTTTTCTTATAAGAACTTTAGCAAACTCGTATGACATTATTTTTCATTATAAGAATTCCCTAATTCTAAATCTGTGACTCCCCAAATTCGCCTGAAAACCCTTGGGGCGCACAGGGGATATTCTAAATTTACCTGAAACCCTTGGGGCGCACAGGCACTTTTTTTTCCCAGAAAAAAAATGGCCTGTGAGGCGCCTTCCCTACTACTAAGATCTACATCAAGGGTTAAAATATCATCAATTAATCTTCATAAGAGCATTCACTGTCTCGTCATCTACCGCTAAACATAGCAGCTGGTGAGCATTAAGGCGGCCAGAAATTCCGTCACTCGTCTCGTGCATGATTCACCGTTTACAAAGGTTAAAAAGGCTGGTAATGAAAGTCTCGGGTCGGAAATTGATGAGCAAATGCACATTGGAAACAACAACAATCAATCACTTCACAAAGTATTTGATAAGACATGTGATACCAGACAGTGAAGACTGGATTCATGAACACAATCGTTTGCAACTTACACAACTTTCTCTCACCTGTGCCTGAAAAATTATACCCAAGTGCCTATTTGTAATAGTAGATAATTCCAAATTATTTGTCAAATAAAAGACTTTCATAAATTTCGCAAAATGCTAAATTTAATGTTTTTTTTCAGAGAGAGAGAGAGAGAGAGAGAGAGAGAGAGAGAGAGAGAGAGAGAGAGAGAGAGAGAGAGAGAGAGAGAGAGAGAGAGAGAGAGAGAGAGAGAGAGATAGCTATAAGTACTTTAAAAAGATGGATTAAATCTCTCACTCCCTCTAAATATGTTTTTTCTAGTTTGTCTGTCTATATATTTTTTCTGTAATCAGCCTGTCGATCTATGGTTCAATAGAAATAACATTTATACGCCTAAATAAATAACGCAAGCTCATTTGGAACTTAACCCAATATATATCTGACTTTTTATAGATTTATTTTTTAATGAATTTTCATATAAAAAGAACTTATTAAGTTTATAGTGAAGTTGGAGTAAGCCGCTCGCCAGTCTATCTAATTTAGTTCACAAGTATTTTCTTGTTAATAGAATATGTCACAAATGTGATTCATCAGTATGAAGTGATTCAGCAACATTCAAGAGATGTTCTTGAGAATGACACAGCCAGTATGAAGCCGCTGAGCGCTGAGCACCGTGTCTTGTGCTTCACAACTTCTGGTTGTCCAAGAATTTAGGGTAAGTGGTGAACTTGTAAAACATTGCCCTAAGAAATATCCGTATGATCACTGGCATATCTACTGCATTCAGTGCTTTGATCTAATGACCTGACCAACTAGGATAGGTCAACAATGGTAATTAATTGTTTTACTCGGTTATCATGCCTTGGCCCAGTGGGAGGAAGGCTGGGAAGCAGACTGTCCTTGAGAAGGGTTTTATATATAGAGTTTTGCAACCTCTGCTGTCGAGCTGCAACAAAATACATCTTAGTTCTGCACGTTGCTAGTTTTAGGGACGTGGTTCTTCATGGTTATTGAAGAATAAGAATTTGATTTCCAGTGAGGTCTACATCCTTACTCTACACAGTTTGATTCCCACCCAACCGTATGCTTGGACCAATTGCACTATCAAGCTGTCAAGTTATTACTATTGAAGGTAGATATTACTGGACGCTGGTGATCATTGAACCTCACAGCAGTTGGTGTTTTTCTATCTTGTATATATAAAAAGGGTGTTGTGTTGTCATCGGCATAGGCTTTAATTTCAGGGATGAGGTGCAATAAATCATTAAAGTGGACGTACCACGACAAATGGCCAGCTACACTATCCTCTGGAACACTGGCAAGAATTGATTAGCTTTCAGATTCGCTTCAATTAAAAACTACCCTTACAATCTCAGATATTTTGGATATTAAAATTTAGAATGACTTACCTAAAATTTTAAGCTTTTTCTGAAATCTAAGGTGCCATTGCCAGTCAAAGGCACCTTGAGTGCCCTGTATAACGAGGCAGATGAACTGGGATTCATTTTGAAACTGATATTACATAGTTCAGACTCCTGAAAGGCTTCTAAATAGGATTCACAAACCTATGGTGCTCCTACTAATGTTTATGTGTTTTATGGTGCCTCTTATATGTATATGTTTCAAGGTTTCTATATTCACTTGAGCGAAACTGAAACATTTATACACAATATAACATCCTTCAAATATATCCATACTAAAGCAGTCTTGATCATAGATACAATAAGGAATATATATATATATATATATATATATATATATATATATATATATATATATATATATATATATATATATTCTCCAGGTATACTTGCCCACCATCTATGGTCAAGACGTTACTCGGAAAGTTCCTCTAGCTTCTTAAGATGTGTTACTAATCCCAACATCCGCCCACCTGTGTGAATATTTCAAGGATTTGATTAACTGGGCTCACCATTGTCACAGCACTGTTCTGAAGGTGAGTTTTGAACATGTTCTCTACCAGTTCTAATGTATAGGTGATCAGTGCACCTCTCTGGTCTGTTGCAGCTCTCGTGTGAAGGTGATTGGTGAACATTTCTGGTGGGAAGGTGACTTTTGAACAGATATGATGGTGACATTCGAACAGTTCTGGTCTTAAGATGACCTTTGAACACATCTGATTTGAAGATGACTCAAGAACAGGTCTGGAGGGATGGCGACCTTTGAACATATCTGACGGGATGACCTTTGAACACATCTGGTGGGAAGATAACTTTCGAATAATTCAGGTCTTTTTGAAGACAAAGAATTCTGAAAAAGTACAAATGGTTCCGTCGGTGCTCACACACACTTACTTGCTTTTATCTCGCTACTCTGATAAGATAACAGGCCTTTATTGGTACTCTGACAAGATAACAGGTCATTTTCCGAAACTGTGATAATATTAAAAGTATTTTAATATTATCACAGTTTTATTTTCGTTTTTATTTTATCAGTTTTATTTTATCACAGAAGTATTTTCGCAAGATAACATTGCTTTTACGGATATTTTAACTAGATAACTTGGCTTGTATAGATACTCTGCCTAGATAACTTGGCTACTAAGTACATAAATTTTCAGTCATCTTTCAGTCATGTCACTTTGTTATGATATTTTGTTTCATTATCACCACTATTTTTTGTTTCATCAATTAATTCCACTTAGAATGTTGAATATATCATCAGTCTTTCTTCATAGTTTTGTCCCCTTTGCTTCAGAACTTTGTAGCATATATGCGAGCATCTTCTACATTTGTTTAGTGTTTCTTTAGGTAAGAGGTCCATGCTTGGGCAGCATATTTAAGAGTTGGGCTCACATTTGATGCATATAGCGCTCTCAAGTCTCCTTTATCCTAGTTCCTGAAGGCTATCCAGACATTGGTCAGGTTGGATTAGACTCGTGATGCTTTTCTGTTGATTTGGAGTAATTTATCCACTCTCAAGTCTTCTTTTTCTGATTTAGAAAATGCATCGGCTTCATCCTTTACTGTAATTGATGTTAAAATTTAGAATGACTTACCTAAAATGTTAAGCTTTTTCTGAAAACTAAGGTGCCATTGCCAGTCAAAGGCACCTTGAGTGCCCTGTATAACGAGACAGATGAACTTGGATTCGTTTTGAAACTGATTTTACATAGTTCAGATTCCTTGTTTCGTCAATTAATTCCTAGTTCCTTCACTGGTGGTGTAGGTGTAGGAGAAGCTCCTGACCAACACTGGTGGTGTAGGTGTAGGAGACTCTCCTGACCAACACTGGTGGTGTAGGTGTAGGAGACTCTCCAGACCAACACTGGCGGTGTAGGTGTAGGAGACGCTCCAGACCAACACTGGTGGTGTAGGTGTAGGAGACTCCCCTGACCAACACTGGTGGTGTAGGTGTAGGAGACGCTCCTGACCAACAATGGTGGTGTAGGTGTAGGAGACTCTCCTGACCAACACTGGTGGTGTAGGTGTAGGAGACGCTCCTGACCAACACTGGTGGTGTAGGTGTAGGAGACGCCCCTGACCAACACTGGTGGTGTAGGTGTAGGAGACGCTCCTGACCAACACTGGTGGTGTAGGTGTAGGAGACGCCCCTGACCAACACCGGTGGTGTAGGTGTAGGAGACTCCCCTGACCAACACTGGTGGGTGTAGGTCAGCATTTGCCCTTTTGCTCTACGCGAGGTTTCTGTCCACGCTGGATACACCGAATAGATAACTCAAGAAAATAACTCAAAACTTTGGATTTTGGAGTCTAGATTAACCCCTTCCAACCTCTTCTATCCTCTGCCACTACTCTCCCGGGGCCTTGACTATGATCTTTCCTCTTCCTCTTGCCTGCTCGAGGAAGGGACGGCGGTGTAAATCCAATTTAACCCTTCCTAATGCTTCTCTTGGGGGGTTGGAGGACGACTCAGACACACTCATCACTGTTTGGGTTTATCTCTTTACTTCCTTCTCCTCCTCACCCCTTCTTTTATTGGGGGTTTTCTATTTACTTCTTCTGACAGTGCTGTTTATAGTGATAGATCTTTACTTCTAATGGACGAGGTATTTTGTTCAACTGGAAAATCTATTTTCTTCTAATCGAGAAACTATTTTCTTCTAATAAACGAACAATTTACGTATAACTAAGAGTAATTTTCTATTAATGGAAAAGATATTTACTTTCAATGGACCAGCTATTTATTTTTAATGTGACTGCTTCTAACCACTAATTGGATTGTTTGCTCATAATACGACTATTTTCTCCTAACAACAGAGATAATTTGGAGTAATGGAGAGTTACTTTATTAAGTGAACTAAGTTAGACTCAACAACCTCTTCACAGGAGAAATTGGCCCCGTACACCAAAAGTTTCTCCCAAATTCGAAAAAAACTGGAGACCTGCACACTGCAATTGCTGCTTCTAAATCATTGAATGTATTACACTAGGCCTACACACACCAGGGGCTGTTTATATATATCCCTATATGGTGTACCCGGCCTTGCACGGGTCGCCCCCTGAGCGTATATAGGCCTCCTCAGAACACCATTCCAGATTTCCCCCCTCACACCCTGTCTCGTTCCCACACTGTGTCTTTCAGTAAGCTGAAGAGAGAGTTACAATTAAAACAGATATGCAGAAGGGGAATCACTGTATAGTTTATCGTTCATTAGCTAAAAGCATTCCCTCGCTCCGGCTCCTCTTTTCTCCTCGCGTCATATGGAAAGATCTTCTATATAATTCTCTGGGGACAGGAAGAGAATGAGGGCACGAGAGAAGTGAAGGAGCTGGGGACGGAGGTCAGTAAAGTCACGAAGGCCACGAGGAAGATTAGTGAGATGATAAGCAGTGGAGGATGGCTAGCGAAATACGAATGCTGGAAAATAATAAATTAATTAACGCATGTTGGAAGAATGATAAGAGGTTTACAGTACAGGGAGGAGGGTCTGAAGCATGACCAGTACCGTGTGGAAAGTCAAAGGAATTACCAGCATATAGAATGGAAGAAAAGGGAAGAATCAAAAGGAAGAGATTCACAGAAAATAAAGGCAACGAAGAGAGGGGGAGAAAGCAACGAGCAAATGAATGAAACAACGTACGAGGGAGAGACACGTGGAAGCAAGACACAAATTAGTCTCTTCCACATAATTACAAGCATCGAGGGACTGTCTAGAAGAGAGACAACCTCAGGAGAGGTGACCTGTGAACCCCACCGGAGTCTCAGTCGTGCTAATTCTTACTAATTTTTACATAATATCTCAAGCATTTTGCCAAGATTTAATATTAAATTTTATCTTACTTAGAAATATCCCGTAGAACTCTCTCTTATAACTCTCTCGAAGTTACTCTCTCCTCTTCATGGTAATAACTGACACCTGACCTTCCCTGAAGGTCACTCCTGGTACTCCTCTGCTAGTCGTGTAAACTGGAGTACAACGAATGACTCCCAGACTTCCATCGATCTCCCACGTTGATCATTGGTCCCTTCCTCCCATGTAGAAGTGACATGACCCGGAAGTTGATCTGCTGCTAAGACAAGCTGATCAGGACTGCTCCAAATTGCTTCTCTACAGTATTCCACACCTGGAACGGCCCGCGGACCACTCGTCGCTGCCTCTCAAGTCAATTCGCCGCCAAGGATGACTCTCACCACTTCTTCACCAAACTTAAAACTTAAACCATTAAACTTTTCGGCATCTCGCCTTCCTCTAAGTATAATCATACAAAATTAGGCATCAATTGTGTCATGTATGATTTCTGTGAACCTATTAAAAGTCATACTTTCCCACTTCAAGGGGGAGTATGACTTATATTAGGCGGAAGAGAAGTATGAAGTATGACATATTTTTTACTTATAAGAAATATGACTTACTTATATTTTGCTGATCACTGTACCATAATATAACCCCAAAAAATATTAATTCGTTTTCCTGTATGCTGGGAACCTTTTTCAATAAAATTAATGAATTAAATGCACCTTACTGTACCTCTTTTGCTAAAAATGTTTGGTAATATTCAGAATTCATATATATTATATTTTTCCTTTATTGTGACTTATTTCTGTTCTTTTATGACTTCTTGGCACAAAAAATGAGAATCAAATGCACTTTTAACTCAGGTTATTACTTTCACTCAAATAATGAGTGCGACGACACTAGACTTGTACATGTACTTAACTAATTGTGCTTGCTGGAGTTCTGGGTTGGATCCCATCTCTTGGGCTCTATCATATAGAGTCCAAGCTGAAAAAGCTCAAAAAGCTCACTTGATATTGCTTATGAAGTCTGCCTTCATCACGTTTTAGTGAATTCGGTTTGTTCACAACTCTAACACTAAAACTAATATTTATAATTACTAAATAGTTTATATGGATAGTCATTTACCACAGTTTTCTTTAATTCGACTTCCATGCATACTAAATAGTCCATCCTTGTCTGCCCTATAAATTCTTTTGCGGTAATCATGTCTCACTTAATATTTCCCTCCTTGATCGAAATGGGATTTAATAAATTTACCTCGTAACTAATTCCTAATATTTCTGGTAGGAGGGGTTGAATTATTTGAAAATTGCTTTCCCTTACTTTTTTGGTGTGGTGGTTCAGTAGTTAAGCTGTGCCTCAAAGGTTCTGAGTGGAGGAATCTAAACGATTCTTCGCGGCAGGGGATCGTACTCCAGGGACCTGGCCGAAACGCTACGCGTACTAGTGGCTGTACAAGAATGTAACAACTCTTGTATATATCTCAAAAAAAAAAAAAAAAGGTTCTGAGTGGATGGTCAAGTGTCAGCCATAGTACTTGAAATTATCTAATTTTTACTAAATACATCTTGGGGGACATTTACTAAGTACAGCTTGAGGGACATTTTAGATTTAACTGAATGAATTTTGAAGCGTTCCCCAGGCTTCCACTTAAGGACAGAAGAATTAGGTGATCCACACCCCAAGTCATATAAGTTAACAGCCCACAATACCGTGGATAGTAAGGTTTCAGTTTGGGCAGCGATTTGGTGCCTCTTAAATCCTTCCTAATTGTAGCTAGCTCGTGGTTGCGTGTTCCAGGCTCCTATTGCCCTGGTGAATGAAATGTTGCATCCAAGGTATTATGGTTGACAATTTATATATATATATATATATATATATATATATATATATATATATATATATATATATATATATATATATATATATATAGTGATGAAAATAGACATCATCTATCATGCAAAAATAAAGTGTTTGTTGTTATATTTTAGTGAAGCGTCAATGGCAGTGAAAAATGCTAATTGTATCCCATGTCTCTCAAAAATTACATTCACGTGCAGCGAAGCTTTTATTAGAAAGTTTTTATTTTTTAAACAAACAATAAAATTATGGGTTATATTTTTACTTTTATATTTTGATATGTCATAAACACACACACGCACACACACACACACACACACACACACACACACACACACACACACACACACACACACACACACACACACACTTGCAAAACAACTCCCACAAATTTGGAAGACGGTTAATATAGTCCCTATATACAAGAAGGGTGACAGACAGATGGGACTGAACTACAGACCATTGTCCCTAACTTGCCTACCATGCAAGGTGATGGGAAAGAATCTACTTTAAAAACTAGAAGAACATCAGCAGCGAAAGAACTTTGTAACACATCAGCTTCGATTCCGGAAAGACAAATCTTGCCTCACAGAATTAATTGAATTCTATGATCAGGCGACAAAAAATTAGGCAAGAAAGGGTGGGCAGAATGCATATTTTTTTAATTGTCATAAAGCCTTCGATACAGTACCCCATAGGAGATTGGTACATAAGTTGGAGAAGCAGGCAGGAGTGAAAGGGAAGGCACTCCAATGGATAAGGGAGTACCTAAGCAACAGAAGACTGTTAGTCACTGTGAGGGTGAGGTCTCAGAGTAGCGAGACGTCACCAGTGGAGTCCCACAGGGTTCAGTCCTTGGACCTATCTGTTAATATTTGTAAAAGCTCTCGCAGCGGGAATAAATTAGGTCCCTTCAATGTTTGCTGATGGTGCAAACAATATGAAGAGGATTAAGACAGAAGAAGATAGCAAGATGAACTACTCAAACCGAAGAAATAGTTCAATAAATGGCTACCAAAGTTCAACCCAAGTAAATGTAAGGTTATGATACTAGGTGTGGAGGGGAGAAAGAGAAACAGGACAGACACAGGGTATCGAATGTGAGACGAAGTCCTCCACGTAGCGGACATAGAGAGAGATCTAAGAGTTCATATCACACCGAACGTGTCTCCTGAAGCCCACATCGATAGAATATCATCAGAGGCGAATGCGAGGCTTCCTAACATCAAAACTGAATTTAGAAACTTGTGCAAGGAATCATTTAGAACATTGTATACCACATAGAGGAATCCTGAGGTATGCGGCTCCAGCATCGACACCATACCTTGCCAAGCACAAGACGAAGCTGGCAGGTCCAAACTCTTGGAGCCAGATTCACGAAAGCACTTACGCAAGCACATACAAACGTGTACATCTTTCCTCAATCTTTGACGGCTTTGGTTACATTTATAAAACAGTTTACAAGCATGAAAACTTCCCATTCAACTGTTGTTATTGTTATAAATAGCCTCCTGGTGCTTCGGGGCTCATTAACTGTTTAATAATTGGAAACAAAGGTGCCAAATATTGAGAAAAGATGTACACGTTCGTAAGTGCTTTCGTGAATCTGGCCCTTGGACCGCTTCGCTGAAGCGGTCCAAAAGTTCACAGCAAATGGACAGATTAAGCACCTGTTGACACTACTTTTAATTCTAGTTTTTAAACGAATACATAAGAAAAACAAGTGGAAAAAGAGCCATTGCACTGAACTACTGATGCTGGGGCTGAGATGATGATGTTCAGTACAGGTAGCCAAGTGTACACACACAAAGGTTAACACTTACATACAATTCCTTACAGACATTACAGTTCGAAAACATTAAAAGCTTTCAACTCTAATGAAAACTGGAAGTGATAATGCCATTAAAATTTAATGTTAGTAAAGTGATCATTGTTCAGACCCACTGGTTTCATAACGGAATTCATTATTCTGTGCAGAAACTTTACAATTATATATATATATATATATATATATATATATATATATATATATATATATATATATATATATATATATATATATATATATATATATATGTCGTACCTAGTAGCCAGAACGCACTTCTCAGCCTACTATGCAAGGCCCGATTTGCCTAATAAGCCAAGTTTTCAAGAATTAATTGTTTTTCGACTACCTAACCTACCTAACCTAACCTAACCTAACTTTTTCGGCTACCTAACTTAACCTAACCTATAAAGATCGGTTAGGTTAGGTTAGGTAGGGTTGGTTAGGTTCGGTCATATATCTACGTTAATTGTAACTCCAGTAATAAAAAATTGACCTCATACATAATGAAATGGGTAGGTTTATCATTTCATAAGAAATAAATTAGAGAAAATATATTAGTTCCGGAAAACTTGGCTTATTAGGCAAATCGGGCCTTGCATAGTAGGCTGACAAGTGAGTTCTGGCTAATAGGTACGACATATATATATATATATATATATATATATATATATATATATATATATATATATATATATATATATATATATATATGACAATGTCAGACCACGGAGGAAAAATGAAACAGGAATTTCCTTAAGTACTCTTAAGGCTAGGAATCCCTGCTTAATCCCTGCTTTTCTAGAAGACTATTATAATTTAAATTACTTAGGAACAGAATATTATTAACATTCCTTAATATGCGAATATTTAAGACAACTAAAGACTGATGAAAATATATATATATATATATATATATTGTATTTCATAATCTCTGTTTTGTGTAATGGACTGTGTAACTGTGATATATTTTACATTGCAAATTCGTTTACTTTACTAAATGTTTTAATTAAAAATTCCCAGCTTTATCTTACTCGTAAAGCACTGAATTTCCTTTTATGTATTTTACTAATAATTAACCTTATTTAGGGAATATCACAGCTTATTGTCTTACCCTGAGTTCCCTGACAATATGTGGTGAGCAAAGACCCATGTTCTTATGCTCTCGAAGCCTTGTGATACTGTAAAATACATACTTGTACATCAAAGGAAAATAACTAGTAATCATTGCAAGAAGGTAGTGATTATCGGGTATAAATCCTTGAGGCAAGCTTAGTGGCCAAGGTTGTGTCAACAGTGTGTATGTAGGTTAAGCTTTCACTATGTGTAGGTTAAACTTTCACTGTCTATAATGATGACCAGACCACACACCAGAAGTTGAAGGGACGACGACGTTTCGGTCCGTCCTGGACCATTCTCAGATCGAGGTTTACTGTCTATAGCTTTAGCTTTCACTGTCTGTAGGTTAACCTCTCAAATTACAAAAAAACATGAATGGAGATTGGACAGGAAGATACAAATAAAAAGGAATTACTACTAGAAACAACATAATTATATCACATCAGAAATGAAGTATATTTATCATTATAATCCTAGCTCCTAGCCAGTTGCTGTTTCCTCCTAGAAATGAGACTCATAATGAAACTAAATGAGCATTTCACAAATATAATTTACAAAATCCCTGCTTTTCTAGAAGACTATTATAATTTAAATTACTTAGGAACAGAATATTATTAACATTCCTTAATATGCGAATATTTAAGACAACTAAAGACTGATGAAAATATAGTGAATATTATCTTGTACAACAAGAACTCTTTTCTTCAGAGAGAGATTGAAAGGGACTCAAATCCCTGAGGGACTCAGGGCTTTCAGGAAATATATTTGAGATTTGAAATTTAAAATTTGAAATTTGACCCAAGGTCAAAATAAGGCCCATTTTAGCTGACCTTATACTTATCGAGGAAAGTACACGCAGTTCTGAAGTAATTGAGAGCGCAGGCAAAACGCTCTCAATTTCAATGTTCAATTTCGTATTATATTTCAATGTTCGTGTCAGTCACTCTTCACTAAATTAGAAACCAAAACATACTGTCACTACTAGTTCTTTTCCTAGGTGCTACTAGTACTGTTGAACATCATACAAGTTACAGCCCCGCTCCTGTGCCGGGCAAGTCCACTACGGGCTCACCATAGCCCGTGCTACTTGCAACTTTTTGTTCCGAGCAGCTGAATCAAATACAACAACAACATACTGTTGATGCTATTAATACTTTTACTATTGCTACTGTTACTTTCATTATTTCGAGCTCCTTCATGGGTACTATTGCTTCAGCTGCTACTGATGAAGCTACAGCTTTAAATACAGCTAGTACGTCCACCACTGTTGTTAAATTTCATAATAATAATTATAATAATAATAATAATAATAATAAGAAGAAGAAGAAGAAGATGAAGAAGAAAATCAGAAGGAGCTGTGAAAAGGATTCGAACGTATGATCTTGATACTCCCAAGCAAAATAAAATTTTATTTACTGCACATTTTGAGAAATTGTGCAAAAAAATTTATCGACACAACGAACAAAATATAATAATTTTACAGGAGAGAATGATCAAAGAATAGCAGGGGAGAATAGAAGGGAATATGGAGACCAAGAGAAAATGGGAAGAGATGAGGAGAGAATGAAGAGTGAGGGGGAGACTAAACCTTTTACACAGTACCCTGGCACAATATTGACACTCGTAATACGACAGTTATTTTTAGGTTCCAAAACCGTCGGAATAGCGAACTCTTTATTTTATCCAGCGAGAGTGAAAAATGTGGATGGGGTAGGAAGATGGAGAGGAAGGAAGAGTAGGAGGAACATACAGATGGAGCAGGATGAGGATAAATGTGTTGACCAAGCCACACACACTTGAAAGTGAAGGGACAACGACGTTGTTTCGGTCCGTCCTGGACCATTCTCAAGTCGATTGTGTGAATGGTCCAGGACGGACCGAAACGTCGTCGTCCCATCACTTTCTAGTGTGTGGCTTGGTCAATATATTTCAGCCACGTTATTGTGACTCCTCGTCTGCATAAGAATACATATCTTTCAACCTGGACACGAAGCTTGTTAGTTTCTAACTAGTTTCCTAGTTAGTTTCCGGTTTCCTAGTTAGTGTCTGACTTTCCTAGTCTCCGGAATCTGTCACACACTCGCAGTTTCCAAGTAACTAGGTACAGGAGTTTCTTGCTGTTCCCGGATTACTGAAACAGCTGTCATCTCTATCAATGGCTGGTTATCTGGTCAGAGCGGGACAGAAATGATTGGGGGCGTTGCCTATCACCTAATGCCCCTGTCCACCTAGCATTAAATAGGTACCCAGGAGTTAGTCAGCTATCCCTTGGGTTGCATCCTGGGGATGGATAGTAATTCATCCCTGACTGACGGAGCGGGGGGGGGGCAGGGGAGGGGATTCCCGATATAAGCCTAACATGTACTATAAATATATACACGCTGCCTGTCCCCCCGAGACTATGAATTGTTATTAATTATTAAATCTATATTTTCGGGTTATAGAAATTGGTCGTTTGTATTTCCAGTGGTTACAGAAATAGTGGCGGCGTCGCATTGCCTATTCTGTCACCCGGGGTTCTGTCACCCGGGGTTCTGTCATCCGGCGTTCTGTGACCCGGCGTTCTGTGACCCGGCGTTCTGTGACCCGGCGTTCTGTGACCCGGCGTTCTGTGACCCGGCGTTCTGTGACCCGGCGTTCTGTTTCCGGGTGACAGAAACTGAGGTGTGTTGTAAATACAAAATATATGAATACAGTTAGTTACAGTGTATCTGTCTTCAGGTTACAAGGGCTTGCTTTAAGGTATAATTATTGCCTTATAAAGATGTATTTTGTATTATCCTTTTTTTTCTAATTAGTGAATTTACGTTCTCTGGAATACTTATGATTTCACGTTTCTCTCATAATTATGCTGGACGCTTAACTATTTAGCTTGTGCAGCCTCACTGTTACTCGCAATAATATCATTTGGTAAATAGACTTCATCAAAATAATAAAATAATGTATTTATGCTACTCACATAAGCAAATAGGGAGTTTAATGATGTATTAAAAATTGAAGTATAATGCTCTTCAAGTGGATTAATAGTGATCCCAATGCAATCCCTCCCATTTTCTCTATGAAACAATCCCCTCCAATATTTTTTTAAGAGTACAATCCTGTCGTTATTCGTTAATGAAACAATCATTTCACATTTCCCTATCGATGCTACCCTTAAATATTTACTTAACGATGCAGCCCCTTCCCCCGTCTTCTTATCGCAGTATAAACAACTCTGCAACATTGTTCCAGATAAGCACAGAAAAGGGCTGTTTGTTTACGGTTTGTTTACGTTCCCCCAGACGAGAGCCAATAACACCAGACTGCATTTACCGACGTTCGAGGCCCCTCTCTCTCTCTCTGTACACGTTCCGCCGTCTGTAAGCAACTCTGTTTATGTCCCCAGACGCCCACCAATAACAGGAGGCTTGTTAGACCCGCGTGCCGAGTCCTTATGGAGAGTGCTGTGGGCTCGGGTATTTTTGAGTACGTGGCTCTTTCCATGTTTACAAACACTGCGATATGTTCCCACGTGGTCCCCTAAAGCTTTGTGATAGAAGTCTTGGCATTCTTAGCCCGCGAAACATAATCAGGGTTTCCTGTAAAATATGTGTTTTAAAATCGAATGCAGTGAGTGAGGAATTTACAGGGGGATTTCTGTCATTCCTCCAGATATTGCGGTTCAAATATAAATATGTAAGTATTCGCAAATGATTTTTACATGTAGTAAGAAATACAAGTACTTTATGGTGCAGTTTAACAAAGGAATGTGCAGTTGAGACCACGCTAAATTATGTTATTGTATCGCTGACACAGGTTTGTGTTTGGCGATAGCTGAGTCGTCATCGCTAACACCGGCTGATATATCGTGCTGACTGAGCCATGTATCGCTTACACTGGCTGATATATCGTCCTCACTGAGCCAAGTATCGCTTACACAGGCTGATATATCGTGCTCACTGAGCCAAGTATCGCTTACACAGGCTGATATATCGTCCTCACTGAGCCAAGTATCGCTTACACAGGCTGATATATCGTGCTTTCTGTTCATGAGTGCGTGCAAGAGACGATATGTTGCATTTATAAGCTCTCTAATTATCGACAAATGCGACAAAATATGAATCCCTCAAATTTCCTGTCGGCTTCAGCCTATATCCATCAAAAGCCAATTTTTGTTTAATTTCCTCTGCCTGAATAGAAGTGCAGTTAATTAATCCATGATCTAATTATGTGGGCGAGTAAAGGCAAAGCAGAAATGAGCTTAGTCAATTAATTGACTCTAGCCAAAAGGCAACGACGACGAATCATTCAATTCCCAGTAACGTTAAGCGACACGTTTAGTGTCTTGTGTCCACGTGTCAGTCTGTTATTCCCTTACTATGAATAATGCTAATTTTCCCATGACGCCGGCTGGTGCTGTTGAACTGGACCTCCTGTGGGCCGCCCGTCTTGTTGTCTGCTCTCCTTGTGGGCCGCTGTCGAAGTGGGCCGCTGTCGAAGTGGGTCCTTGTCCTTGTGGGCCGCTGTCGAAGTGGGCCGCTGTCGAAGTGGGTCCTTGTCCTTGTGGGCCGCTGTCGAAGTGGGCCGCTGTCGAAGTGGGTCCTTGTCGTTCTGGGTCGCTGTCGAAGTGGGTCCTTGTCGTTCTGGGTCGCTGTCGAAGTGGGTCCTTGTCGTTCTGGGTCGCTGTCGAAGTGGGCCGCTGTCGAAGTGGGCCGCTGTCGAAGTGGGTCCTTGTCGTTCTGGGTCGCTGTCGAAGTGGGTCCTTGTATTCTGGGTCCTTGTCGAAGTGGGTCCTTGTCGTTCTGGGCCGCTATCGAAGTGGGTCCTTGTCGTTGTTGGTTCCTGTCGTTCTGGGCCGCTGTCGAAGTGGGTCCTTGTCGTTCTGGGCCGCTGTCGAAGTGGGTCCTTGTCGTTGTTGGTTCCTGTCGTTCTGGGCCGCTATCGAAGTGGGTCCTTGTCGCTGTGGGTCCTTGTCATTGTGGGCCGCTGTCGTTGTGGAGTCTCTGGCATTATTGGCTGTTGTCTCTGTGAGTCGCTCTCTCATTACTACTGCCCTCGCGGGCCACTGTCCATGTGAGTTGTTGCCAGGTCTACGACCACAGTCATTGGTGGCCGTTGATCTCTTTGTGGCAGTTCACCTTGTTAGGCGCAGTCCAAGTGGGTCGTTATACTTGCACTCGTCTAATTGTGCTTGCGGTGGTTGAGCTTCGGCTATCTGTTAAGGGTTTCAATTGTCGATCAACTGGTGTACAGGTTCCTGAGCTTATTAAAGCTCTATCATATCATTATTGAATCTTGTATGGAGTCAGCTTCCACCACATCACTTCCTAGTGTATTACGTTTATTAACTACTCTGATTCTGACAAAGTTCTTTCCAATATCTCTGTGGCTCATTTGGTTACTCAGTTTCCTCCTGTGTCCCCCCACATGTATTAAATAATCTGTCCTTATCTACCCTGTCGATTGCCCTGAGAATTGTGTATGCGGTAATCATGTCTCCCCCTAACTCTTCTGCCTTCCAGCGACGTGAGGTGCAATTTACGCAGCCTTTCCTCGTAAGTCTTACCTCGTAGTTATGGAACAATTCTGCTGGCATGCCTCTGAACCTTCCACTTTGTCTTATGCTTGGCAAGGTATGGACTTCGTGCTGGAGCAGCATACTCCACGATTTGTTTTGTGTTAACTATCCACTTGCAACTATTCAACTATTGTTAACTATCCACGCCTCCAGACAGAGGTGATCGTGTAATGGTTCCATCAGGATATAAAAATAAATCCAATAGCCAAATAAATTATTATCGCAATACTCTAAAATATATCAAATAATCAATAGTTAAGTGTTTAAGCAAATACCTTTGGTAAACATGAGTAAATAATCGATGTATAAAATGCCTGGGTGCCTTTATTGTTGCCACCGAAGGCGGCTAGTTTATTGTGCTCCCGATACTCATCCTGTGAGCGGTAGCGCAAAAATAAAATTACAGAGGGCACAAAATGTCTTTATCAGACCTCATGCATGCCATCTGGGTGGCATGAGAGACGTACTAAGTCAACCACAATTAAAACAACACCTCAGGCAGGGACGCCACAGGTGCACGCTACAAAATAAGCTGTTTATCTACCATGAGAACATTTAAAATGGTGTACCAACAAAATTATAAAGTGAATAGTATACCTACACACCATTTAAAAGGAACATTATAAGTGTAAACCCGTAAACATAGTGTGCCTTGAGGGGGCATACCAACACATAGCTCAGGAGCCCAAACGTAATTACCACACAACCACACCACACAACCACACCACACAACCACACCACACAACCACACCACACAACCACACCACACAACCACACCACACAACCACACCACACAACCACACAACACAACCACACCACACAACCACACAACCACACTACGCCATCAGCAGGGAACACCACACTACTCTGGCCCAACAAGAGACCTAAGTCTTAACAAACCTTACTCATTTTCTTTTCTTTTTCTCTTAACACACAAAGATCTCTTAATAACTATACATCACTAGCCACAGTGTCATTTACAAATACAATAGCATTAGTACAAAGTGTTCCTTAATGCGAATGTCGACCATAGCATGGAAGAGATGAAGGTATGACCACCAGTATAGCTTATTTACAAACCAGTACGTGTACTTCTTCCTCAACATTGTTCAGAACAAAAATAAATTATGTAGGTACACCAAGAAATAAATTCTGTAGGTGCGCCATGAAATAAATTCTGTAGGTGCACCAAGAAATAAATTATGTGGGTGCACCAAGAGATAAATTCTGTGAGTGCACCAAGAAATAAATTCTGTGGGTACACCAAGAAATAAATTCTGTGGGTGCACCAAGAAATAAATTCTGTAGGTGCACCAAAAAATAAATTCTGTGGGTGAACCAAGAAATAAATTATGTGGGTACACCAAGAAATAAATTCTGTGGGTGCACCAAGAAATAAATTCTGTAGGTGCACCAAAAAATAAATTCTGTGGATGCACCAAGAAATAAATTCTGTGAGTGCACCAAGAAATAAATTACGTTGGTGCACCAAGAAATAAATTCTGTAGGTTCACCAAGAAATAAATTCTGTGGGTGCACCAAGAAATAAATTCTGTAGGTTCACCAAGAAATAAATTCTGTGGGTGCACCAAGAAATAAATTCTGTAGGTGCACCAAGAAATAAATTCTGTGAGTGCACCAAGAAATAAATTCTGTAGGTTCACCAAGAAATAAATTCTGTGGGTGCACCAAGAAATAAATTCTGTAGGTGCACCAACAAATAAATTCTGTGGGTGCACCAAGAAATAAATTCTGTGAGTGCACCAAGAAATAAATTACGTTGGTGCACCAAGAAATAAATTATGTAGGTGCACCAAAAATAAATTCTGTGAGTGCGCCAAGAAATAAATTCTGAAGTTGCCCCAAGATACATGAGTGATACATGATTTATATTTACAGACATCAGCAAGCTACTAACAAACTAATGAACTGCCGCGATACATAGAGACAAATGATGAACTGAAAACAAACATACAGGGAGAATAAAAAACAAACAAACAAAACCAGATTGTCTGTAATAGCAAGAAATGTCTAAAAGCATAAATCTGATTTTAATATTTCGAACATAAACTAGCCCAAGAAAAATGTATCAACACGATCTATACAGCCGAGTCGTTATTTTATTTCCTCATAAAAGCCGAGTTTTTATTTCTTCATATATTTTTGAGCGAAAACTGGATATACAGCCACAACTAGAGAAAAAAAAAAAAAAGTTGATGATAGACAAATGAAGAATGTTTCCAACAATTTCAGTCACTTGAGGTCATATTCCTGTGACACCAGAGGTAATGTTTTCTATACACCTGAGGTCAATGTCCTATTTACACAAAGGTCATTGTCCACGTTACATCTGAGGTCAAATCCCACTTGACACATGAACTTATATCCATTGACACATAAGATATCCTCTCGATATCGGATTTATTTTTGTCCTTAACACTTGACATCATGTCCCATTGACACCTGAAGTTGTATCTCATTAACATCATAGATCTTGTTCTGTTCTCTTGTTCCCCTGATGTTATGACCCTTTTGACACCCGTGGTGATGTCTCCTTGACAGCTGAAGTAATGTCTCCTTGACAGCTGAGGTTATGTGCCCCTTGACACCTGTGGTCATGTCACCCTTGACACATGTGGTAAGGCCCCCACATGTTCTTAACTACTTCATGTTGGATTCACCTGAGTCTATGAAGTGAGCCAAGGACGGCCATTGGTGCGTGAGGTGATAGTTGTGTTGTTAACTAGGTCGTAACGACTCAGTATATGGTGCTGTGGATCATTTAGCTGTTTCTTACACCTTCTTCAGGTAAGTTCAGTGAGTCGCCTGCTCGTAGTGTCGGTAGAGTGACCAAGGCTTGTGATCCTGTGGTCCTGGGTTCGATCCCAGGCGCCGGCGAGAAACAATGGGCAGAGTTTCTTTCACCCTATGCCCCTGTTACCTAGCAGTAAAATAGGTACCTGGGTGTTAGTCAGCTGTCACGGGCTGCTTCCTGGGGGTGGAGGCCTGGTCGAGGACCTGGCCGCGGGGACACTAAAAAGTCCCGAAATCATCTCAAGATATCCTCAAGAAGGCAGCTTGAGTTGCTCAATCTCGTTCTTCATTTACAAAACTCAAGTTAAAAAAACCAACACTGACCAAACCACAATAACATACTGAATCGTCCCGAACGAGTTAAATTTACGACTATCATCATTCGTGACAATTACGTTCACATGAAATCATCATTGTTCGTGAGATTTCTCCACTGATAAACTCAAATAAAATTGACATTATATACAGGTGTTGGCCCTTTAATCTCACATCAATTGGTAAATCATTTTAGCATTAACATATTGGAATGAATCCCCATCGCCCAAGTGAGACCTCGAGCTGATCCACTCAACTGCTCGTCACTTATTTCGTCTTATGAACGTATGTTGCTGGGACTTTCACGTGTTAGTTATATTTGATTTATGTTTCATTCAAAATTTATAACAATTCCCATTAAGTCTACTGTATATATCGCTGCCTGAGAAATTACAATATATTAATATATTGAGAGAGAGAGAAAGAGAGAGAGAGAGAGAGAGAGAGAGAGAGAGAGAGAGAGAGAGAGAGAGAGAGAGAGAGAGAGAGAGAGAGAGAGACAGAGAGACAGAGAGAGAAGGAGAGACAGAGAGAGAAGGAGAGACAGAGAGAGAAGGAGAGACAGAGACAGAGAGAGAGAGAAGGAGAGAGAGATAGGAGAGACAGAGACAGAGAGAGAGAGACAGAGTGAGGAGAGACTGAGAGAGAAGGAGAGACAGAGAGAGAGACAGAGAGAGACAGAGACAGAGAGAAGGAGAGTGAGATAGGAGAGACAGAGAGAGAAGGAGAGACAGAGACAGAGACAGAGAGAGAGAGAAGGAGAGAGAGATAGGAGAGACAGAGAGAGAAGGAGAGACAGAGTGAGGAGAGACAGAGAGAGAAGGAGAGAGAAAGAGAGACTAACACTGAAGCCTTCCCTTGTAACAACGGTAAATGATGAAATGCAAATTTTCTTGACAAAATATGCGCATGTATAATACAAGTTCACTCCTCGACAAGACTTTGCCTCACCTAATACAACCCAACGCCGAAAAACAAGCAGAGCCAACATCCTAAATAACCTTCAAGCACCAAAACAAAGTCCAAGTTAGAAATAAAAGTAATCTGTCAGGAGACATGAAAGATTCTTCAAGACAGGACAGAAAGAGGGGCCAAAAATGCACAAGGGTTTTAGTACTCGTTGTGTTTAACACTTTCAAGACCGAAGTTTAGGTCCCGAGGGGGAATACACGTCAAGAGCCTCTTGTTTTAGGATGTGTGATGGTATTATGAGGTTAAGCCTCAGGCAAGGGGACAAGGGGGGCAAGGGGGGCCAAAGGGGACAAGGGGGGGCAAGGGGGCCAAAGGGGCAGGGCTGAAGGGGTTCAGTCGTGAGGGATTATCTTAGGGGAAAAGGGGGGAAGGGGGGTTACGTTGTGTGGTAGTTCTCGTCATGGGTGATATAATGTTGTGAGGTGACTCATATATGTCTCTATTCACACCTGAATTATTATATCTCTGTGTATTTGTTATATCAAATATTTATATATATATGTGTGTTCATAGACATTGCTACATACATATATCAACTGTTTGTATTTCTCTATAATTCATAATTTTGTGTTAATTATGATTCGTGAATAGATTCGTGCCAGAATCAACAAATTACGACACATTCTCCATCACTATATCTGTGAGTGTTCTGTAATATATGATTTCACAACAAATGGTTTGAGGCACTTAGAGCTCTGTAACTCCTTGAGACACTCAGGACTATTGGAGGAGTGTTGAGTGTGTCTTAACTCTAAGACACAACACTCAAGCCTTCTTGCCCCCCCCCCTCAACACTGTCGCTACACCACGACGTGTCTCCCAACATGACAAGTCCTGCCCTTGGTGTCTTGCAGTCATCCGAGGAGAAAACTCTCACACAAACAGCACTTACCTTGAAGGAGGCCTGGTCGACGACCGGGCCGCGGGGACGCTAAGCCCCGGAAGCACCTCAAGGTAACCTTAAAGAACAAGCACCAACGTGGACCACCAAACACTCACATCAAGTCTAGCACTATCAATATTAGCACTAACTGAACACCACGAACGTCAGACCCATTATGCAGCTCTAGCACGGAGACCCTCCCACCCCCATAATACCAGACTGGTACGACAGTTTTATAGAGTAACATGCAGCATGGATTAATGAAACTGAAGTTCACGTCACTGAAGGCAACAGCTGGAGTGACATGACCACAACTTACAAAATACTCAATGGAATCGATAAGGCAAAATAAAATGGACTTAGCGCCCCCAGGACCAATAAAAGAGGGGTCTCGGAATCCCCACAACCAATGACAGAGATCTGATACTTACCCATAATTGTTTAATGGTAACTGCGTGTCCTGGAATATTTAAAAAAAAATCATGGGAAACAACAGTCAAGAGGAACATACCTTTAGCTGGTGGAGTTGTGTCCCGCGATGAGCTAAAAAAGCCTTACCTGTAATGACAGAAAAAGTCATTATTTATGTGCCTATTGAAGGTCCTATATACACATTATAATCATATAACACATATATAACATATGAATGGTCACATCCACCTCCATGTTGGTATGCTGGAGGTGGAGACGGAGGTCACCCTTGAGGCTCGAGGTGGTGCTTACCTTCTCCTGAAGGATGGTTGTGGGGTCCGTAGTGGGGTCAGACACGGGGTCAGCGCTGGCCGTGGTGGGGTCAGACACGGGGGTCAGTGCTGGACGTAGTGGGGTCAGACACGGGGGTCAGTGTCAACACTACTGACCACGTGCTCACTAACATAAACAAAAGCGGTGTTGACAACACTTCTCAACACGTGCTCACTAACATAAACAAAAGCGATGTTGCCAACACTTCTCACCACGTGCTCACTAACATAAACAAAAGCGGTGTTGCCAACCCTCACCAATCACTCACAATGCATTAAATATCCAGTACGAGGCGAGCAACACTGCAAGAACTCAAAGTACCCAACAAGTTCGTCATTTTACCACAACAATAAAAGCCAATTTCCACTTTTTATTTCCAGTAAATCACTAAACTTTCTAAACAGTAATATTTAGTCACGTTAACATTTAGTAGCGGCGTGTCCTGCCCTTCGTGTCCTGCCCTTCGTGTCCTGCCCTTCGTGTCCTGCCCTTCGTGTCCTGTCGCTATTCTCTACAAAGCACTTTCAGGATTTTGTTGAACACGAAACATAACACAAATACAACACTGTAATGTGCTAGTCCACACACTAGTGTTAACTAACAGGCAGGTGTGTAAACACTACAACACTGTAAGTTGCTAGTCCACACACAAGTGTTAACTAACACGCAGGTTTGTAAACACCACAACACTGTAAGTTGCTAGTCCACACACTAGTGTTAACTAACAGGCAGGTTTGTAAACACTACAACACTGTAAGTTGCTAGTCCACACACTAGTGTTAACTAACAGGCAGGTGTGTAAACACTACAACACTGTAAGTTGCTAGTCCACACACTAGTGTTAACTAACAGGCAGGTGTGTAAACACTACAACACCCAGTCTTCACAACTGGGAGTGAGCGAACACTTGAGAAGTTGTTGAGATAGACTTTAGAGGTGCTCACAACACAACTATCACTCACAACCATTACAGTAACACTGGCCTCACCCGCCCCACGAGACGCGCAACATAATCTGCCTTCCCACTTTCCAATGAGTCTGCTAATTAACCCATTTAAGGCCAGGTTGTGTTTCCTCACAGCGCGGCACCACGACATCCTCCACCTGCTTATCTTACTCCATCTCTTGAAAGGTATTTAATCCTTTTAATTTAAATGGGAATAAATCAGCTGATGGTCGTAAACACCGGTTGGGTTCCCGGTGACCAGCCGCCGGCTCCCAGCTGGTGGTGTACGACAATTTCCAGAGTGGTGCTTGTTACCCTTCCCGTTAAGGCGGGGTAAGACGCTCTCTGTACCCTGGTACTTACTTGTACCTGCGGTACTAATGTGCCCAAACGGTACAGTTTGAAGCTACGATGTTATAAGGCAAAGTTTAAACAGTCTTGTTGGTCAACAAGCAAGGATGACAGCTGGCGAACTTCTCCAAGTTGACATTTCCGTCTTTATGCCATAATGACATAAGACTCAGTATTGTAACTTTGATAACAAACTATATCTCTCCACCGTTCACAATAGGTAGATTGTTCGGTCTTTGGGACTTTTATTTACCCGAGTTAGTTAGTTTAGTTCATTTATCATGCACCCCATACCCATCTTGCGGGCAGTAGGGGAAAGAGATACAGAGGCACATAATGGGCTCAGGGACTGAACCACACAACTCATTGTGCTAAGGAAGTTACTGTTATCTTAGTGTAAGTTCCCTGACATCACCACACTCTCCCTGGTCTAGGTGGGTAGTGGTGTGGAGGAGGTGGTGATGGCGCGGTCATGAGTAGTGGGGATGAGGTGAGTGGTACTCACATAGTTGTACTAACATAGTTGTGCTTGCGGGAGGTGAGTTTTAGCACTTTGGTCCCTCCTCTCAGCTGTCAATAAACTGGTTTGCAGTTTCCTGAGCCTACTGGGCTCTATCATATCTGCATTTGAAACTATTTGAGACTGTCTTAGATTTTTTTTTAAATTTCATAATTCCAGGCCAACATCAAATATCCAAAAATACAATGAAAACTCAAAATGAAAGTTAGCTGAACATTTAAGTAATCAACTATGAAGCTGAGATAATTCAAACCTTCCAGCAATTTTGCTTGAAAGGAATGCATCGATCTTGCCCATTCAATTGCTTATTTTGAAAAATATCATTAAAACGACCAATGAGTGCTGACTCAAAATCTCTCTCAAGGTAACCATTGTTGAATGAAATATTCCTTCCAGCATAACACTTCATGGTATGACAGCCCAGAACAACATACAGGAATATTGCTTTCGACGCCTGTCCCTTTCATATTGCATATTTGTGTTGCACAAGGTACCTAGCAACCCCTTTTACTGTCTGGTCTATGAAAACAAATTCACACTTTATGCAAGGGGTCACCCTTACCACAGGATAAGGGTGACACACTGGTATATGTCTAGGGTGAGACACACACACACTGGTATATGTCCAGGGGTGAGACACACACACACTGGTATATGTAAATTACTTGTCAATTACTGCACAAAAATGAATACATTACACAGTTGTAACCTGAGTCACACTGTGTATGATGAGCTCAAAATATGATAGCAATGTTTTTCCAATTATAGGAGATAAATAGATAGCTGGACAGAGATATGGATAGATGCAATGATGGATGGATAGACTAGTGGATAAATGGACAGACAAATCGATTGATATATATATATATATATATATATATATATATATATATATATATATATATATATATATATATATATATATATATATATATATATATTTCATTGAATATGACCGCATATTCTGTATTTATTATTTTCTGGTTTTGGGCTTCTATCCCTCTAACTATTTTCTTAGCATCAGGGCTTAATTGAAATTAAGGGCTTAACATTAGCATCAGGGCTTAATTTTTCAATTAAGCCCTGATGCTAAGAAAATAGTTAGAGGGATAGAAGCCCTAAACCAGAAAATAATAAATACAGAATATGCGGTCATATTCAATGAAACATGTTTGAAAGAAAACCTGCTGCCAGTATACACCAATATATATATATATATATATATATATATATATATATATATATATATATATATATATATATATATATATATATATATATATATATATACATATACACTATGTACTATACACATATTTACACTATGCAAGGAACATGAACACTATGAATTTAATAAGACAAAAGTTTTATATTAAAAAATTCCATGGTCTCCTGTTCATAATATCGTGATTAACGTCTTAATTACTCAACAGCTAACACCAGGTGACAGAAGAGCTAAGCCGCCGTAATTATGAAAACATGACATGCAAATTACTTTGTAAGGAAATACACATTCTACTGTTTTCAGCGTCATTAAATCAACAAAATTTCCAATATTTTGGCGCTCTGGGTCTCATAGTTACGTGAAGAAATAAAATGACGAAAAAAATGGTTTCATGAATAACGTATTCGATGAGCAGGATATATATATATATATATATATATATATATATATATATATATATATATATATATATATATATAAATATATATAAATATATATATATATATATATATATATATATATATATATATAAATATATATATATATATATATATATATATATATATATATATATATATATATATATGCAATCAATACATAAAGTGCAAATTTTTCTTAAATAGACATGTGGGTGAGATGAAATTGTGTGGTGTAAGGTGAAATAATTAAACATTAGGGAAAAATAGGGGACTAATGGGGATGGATGCCAGTCAAACACTGCGTAAGGCGGTGGGCGGAGAGACCTCGGTAGAGATGTCGTTAGTCGGTGCTGTATTGTGAGGTCTGGGTCTGAGCGTAGGCAAGGTACTGTATGGTGAGGTCTGGGTCTGAGCGTAGGCAAGGTGATGTATTGTGAGGTCTGGGTCTGAGCGTAGGCAAGGTGATGTATTGTGAAGTCTGCGTCTGAGCGTAGGCAAGGTACTGTATGGTGAGGTCTGGATCTGAACGTAGACATGGTTTCCCAGTCGTTACTCTGTATATTTAGGGAGAGCCTTTTATCCTTTATGAGTATAGTTTCCAGGTCATGCAGTCTTCTCTAGTACATATGCAAAAGTATTATCTACACTTTTGCATATAGTGCACCATGTGCAAAGTGTACATACACACACTTCTCACTAGGAACATACTAGTAGATAATACAACAATCCTAGCATCCACCACTGACCAGAAAATCCTGCAAAACCATCAAACTATACTCAAATAGACACAAAGTTAAACAAACTGTCTAACATGATCCACACTTCAACAAATACCACGTAACGAAACAAATGAGAAATCTTTGACCGAGTAAATATAAACGTATACAGTAAAAATCGAGCAACTAGTCGAGAGAGAGAATATGTGAGAGGTGGAGAGGAAAGAGCAATGCCCTTGGAAGGGGAAGTAGAAGAGACCAGCAAGGGGGAATTACAAGCACAACACGAAGGGAATTTCAGAAGCGGACTCCGGAAAATTGGCCACTGACTGAAATGGACGTCTTCCGTCACATGAAAAGAAAGATCTCAGTTGATGTGTATATATATATATATATATATATATATATATATATATATATATATATATATATATATATATATATATATATATATATATATATATATATATATATCGTACCTAGTAGCCAGAACGCACTTCTCAGCCTACTGTGCAAGGCCTGATTTGCCTAATAAGCCAAGTTTTCCTGAATTAATAAATTTTCTCAATTTTTTTTCTTATGAAATGATAAAGCTACCTATTTCATTATGTATGAGGTCAATTTTTTTTTATTTTAGTTAAAATTAACGTAGATATATGAACGAACCTAACCAACCCTATCTAACCTAACCTAACCTATCTTTATAGGTTAGGTTAGGTTAGGTAGCCGAAAAAGTTAGGTTAGGTTAGGTTAGGTAGTCGAAAAATAAATAATTCATGAAAACTTGGCTTATTAGGCAAATCGGGTCTTGCATAGTAGGCTGAGAAGTGCGTTCTGGCTACTAGATACGACATATTATATATATATATATATATATATATATATATATATATATATATATATATATATATATATATATATATATATATATATATATATATATATATAGGTCATGACGCTGGGGAGTTACCCTCACCCAAATTTGTAGGGTAAATAATTGGGGTTCAGGACAAACATAGGCTGGTCGGGGTAAGCTTACGATAAATGCATTAAGATCTATTAACAATTATAGACAACCTGAGGCGATTTTCATGGGGTAAGGGGTGAAATATATGGCGTGATTCCCGTGGAGTTTTTTAGTGTCGTAATAATATGATTTTTTTAGAGACATTGATTTGTCTGAATGATTCTTAATAAAAAAATCTATGAGAGGGGGAGTGGGGAGGAGGGGTGAGAAGCAGGAAAATGGAATGGGGTGGACGAGGGAAGACTGGAGGTAAAGAAAATAGGAAAAATTGAAAAGATAAAAAGGAAAAGAAAATTGATACAAGGAAAAAAGATAAGAAAATATCAGATTTATTCAGTTGTTTAATTCTGATACGGTGGAGTGAGTGATAACAGGACAAGGAGGTTGAAGGGAGGACTAAAGAGAATGGAAAGAGGGTGTCACGTTTGAGGGAGAAAGAGCCCTCACAGTGACTCTTTGTCTTCTGTTTCTTAGGTACTCCCTTACCCAATGGAGTACCTTCCAATGTTTGTATATACATGGATATGTGATAACATGTGTTTTTATGTACCCTAGTCTGTAAGTATCCATTCTCTAAGCGCCTTAGTATTGGAGCACCCTTGCTTATATATGAACGTAAGTCTTTGAGCAAATATATCTGAATTCACTCTAAGCAAGAAAGAGCGCGTTTGAACCCAATTTGCATTGATTTATTATTTATGTCAATGTGTATTAGTGAATATGTTATTTCAACGTCTAAACAAAAATGTGTGACCATAAACCGTACGCAAATTCCGTTCCGTTGACGTATATATATATATATATATATATATATATATATATATATATATTGCTTTATCACACTTTGTATTTGTAGAAGAAGGAATTTCTTAGTAACCAATAACAATAAATATCTTTGCTTTATAATTCGAGGGACAATAAACAAATTACTTTGCAAATTTTCCAATATTTTAAATTTATTCTGCAAGCAAGTATTACTGACTTAAATTTATGCAGAGCCAGCAGTTAGTAGGCCACTTTGCAGAAAGTTATATGTTAGGTCATATATCCGTAGACTTTTGTGATAGAATTCATTAAGGGCGAACTGGAACTGGGTCATGATTTTACACACTACGTTCATAAAAGTTAAGTTATTAGACGCTTAATTTAGACCTACCGGTATGATGTGCATACGGCTTATCAACTATTTAATTCTATCTCTTGTTTAAAGTCATATTCTCATAACACATCCTTAAAGTTTCCAGTCAAGCTATCACACGTCTGTGTATGATTTATCTTGCTGTAAAATGTAGATATTCCGTGCCATAGAGCACATAGCTGTGTAGATATCTATGTAGGTTAGTAATGGAGCTTTGCAATTACTTTATTCACTCTCGTATTCTTGAAGTTATCCTCACAGTATACCCAAAATTTGCCAGTGCAGGCTATTAAACACATGGCTCTGTATGACTAACCATCCTGCGAGATGGGGACTTGTATTACCACTGCTACCTTATTCAATCTTGTGTTGTTGATATCCTCAAAATGCATCCGGAGTCAGCCAGTGCAGACTGCTTATCACATGTCTCTGTATGACTAACCATCCTGTGTGATGGGGATTTTTTTAGCATCACCTAGTTAGCTTTTTTGACACACTGTACTCCACTTCATATAGTCTAGGGCAGCTGCACTAATGCAGATGTACCTCATTTATTAATAAAAAAAAGTAAGTTAATATGAAGAAAGGTGACTCAGGTTACACGTTTTTACCACCTTGTATATATTTAACTAAATATAACACATATTGATCATTAAAACAAGTTACCTTCTGAGTTAAATTATATTGAACATGACTCATTTCATCCACATTTCTCAGTTTACCTATCACTAAAAAAATGAATGCTCAGCACAGTTTACTCGATTTTACTTACATAAGCAAACAAAGGAATTCCACACTGAATGTATAATTCAATAATTGTTTGCAAGTAACACGAGTTGAGTCGAGTTCCTAATATTCAGAATTAAGTATGTTAAGTCTTCTTGGCCAAGAAATTACACACGCAACCCTGATCAGATTGCATGAACTTCAAACAAAAGTTAGAACTTCCACTGGTATTAGCAACTTCCCGGGCGTTGAAGTTCTGCAAACATTCGAACAGAGGATTAACATTCGATACGGCCGGCCAGCCTCAGCCAATCATATGCAAACGGACTTGATACATCATTGATGCTCTGAAAGGCTTGCAGTATATATGCAAATTTACCGTGATTAAAACATATGCAATAAAAACAGCTGCAACATTGTATTTTATTTTAAATTTTATTTGGGTATTTAAACTAATCAATTTCCCAAAACAATAAAATACTAGACAGAGATAGAGAGAAAGAGATTGAAAAAGACAAGAGGCCGAAAGGAACAGAGAGAAGCACCTTGATCTACAGGAAAAACATCTTAGATTCACACCCATAACACCCGAGTTCATTACCCGGCCGAGGCAGAAATAATGTTCGAAACGTCTCATTATAAACATGGTTTATTAAAGTCACTGAGCATTACTATGAATCACTGACCACTTCTCCTCAAAATACAGGACAAACTGTGGCAAATAAATAGATCTTAACACAAAATTTATGATGTGACGATAATTGTGTCTCCACTTAGCTCTTTGAAGGGAAGGGAAGGGAACTATCAGGGGGGGGAAGCGCCAAGCCATTACGACTATATAGTACTGGGAAGGGTTAAGGATAAGGATTTGGGATGGGACGGGGGAAGGAATGGTACCCAACCACTTGGATGGTCGGGGATTGAACGCCGACCTGCAAGAAGCGAGAACCAGATGGCACTTGAGGTCCACCTGCCTTCAGATCGTTCAACAAATCCTCTCGTTCGACTCCCACTGTATAAATTTATCTTCCTGACGCGTGTGGGAGTCATCGAGCTGTCGGCTAGCCAGCTTAGTAAAGACAGGTTAGTGGACTGACGACCAAAACATACTTCTGGGGTATGTAAGTAGCTGCCTGCAAGTAGTTTAGTAAGGACTGGATCTTGTGAGGAATCTGAGAGAGAGTTGGGAAGGTCAACAAACTTTCAAGGTCGAAAACTGCAAAGTGTTTTTTTTTAATATCCATCTAAATAAGATATTGACTGAATTCAACCACAGTTTTAATGGGGTTAGTTATGGTGCATTCATAAGTAGACAAGATTGGTCATCTTGAAGTGATTAAGTAAGACCGTGCCTCTGAGGTCTGCTCACTGTTCATAAAAGAATGGATGTTCTGAGTTTATGCTTTGTTTCAAGAATATAATTTCCAGATGAAGAGAGAAGACAACACCAACGGGTTATGCATGCCGTGAGGAACCTTGAGGAACCATGAGGAGCCATGAGGAACCTTGAGGAACCGTGAGGAGCCATGAGGAACCTTGAGGAACCATGAGGAGCCATGAGGAACCTTGAGGAACCGTGAGGAGCCATGAGGAACCTTGAGGAACCATGAGGAGCCATGAGGAACCTTGAGGAACCGTGAGGAGCCATGAGGAACCTTGAGGAACCATGAGGAGCCATGAGGAACCTTGAGGAACCATGAGGAGCCATGAGGAACCTTGAGGAACCGTGAGGAACATTAAGGAACCTTGAGGAACCGAGCACTCTACTCAGGCTTTTATTTGGTTTACTGCCACTCTTTTCAGTCATTTATACAATTTTAATTCCACCTCCCTACTGTAACTGCTATACCCTAGGCATTTAAGGGTATTATTTCATGTTAACAGCTATGTAATGAGTTTACAAGATATGTGTACAAAATGTTTACATTTTAGTATGCTTCTAATGCCTCGGAAATTTTGTAAGGGAACAAGTGATTGCAAGATACAAGTATCTTGTATCCTGCAGATGCAAGATCATCCTGCGCTAAAGCCGTGTTAACTTGAATTGTATAACTCATTATTTGTCACATAACTAGTAAGTTGATAACCAAATCACACACTAGAAGGTGAAGGGACGACGACGTTTCGGTCCGTCCTGGACCATTTTCAAGTCGATTGGTAAGTTGACTTCTTAGCACCCTCTCAAGACTTCTTAGCACCCTCTTAAGACTTTTTAGCACCCTCTTAAGACTTCTTAGCACCCTCTCAAGACTTCTTAGCACCCTCTCGAGACTTCTTAGCACCCTCTTAAGACTTTTTAGCACCCTCTTAAGACTTCTTAGCACCCTCTCAAGACTTTTAGCACCCTCTCAAGACTTTTAGCACCCTCTCAAGACTTCTTAGCACCGTCTCAAGACTTCTTAGCACCCTCTCGAGACTTCTTAGCACCCTCTCAAGACTTCTTAGCACCCTCTTAAGACTTCTTAGCACCCTCTCAAGACTTCTTAGCACCCTCTCAAGACTTCTTAGCACCCTCTCAAGACTTCTTAGCACCCTCTCAAGACTTCTTAGCACCCTCTCAAGACTTCTTAGCACCCTCTCAAGACTTCTTAGCACCCTCTCGAGACTTCTCAGCACCCTCTCGAGACTTCTTAGCACCTTCTCAAGACTTCTTAGCACCCTCTCAAGACTTCTTAGCACCCTCTCAAACACCTAAATGTGTGATATCAGTGAGACAAGTCTGTAGTTTGTTACTAGTGCTTAACTACCTTCCGTGTGATGGGCAATATCTGCTGTAAGGGTCTGCCAGTCACCTCTCTCTAGGTCTGCAACTCTCACTGGGTTCCCAGTAAGGAGGACAACATCAGTAAGAAAAGAAAAACCTCTAAGGAACACAACACAATATCGAACGCCACACCAGCAAGGAACACCACACCAGCAAGGAACACCACACCAGCAAGGAACACCACACCAGCAAGGAACACCACACCTGCAAGGAACACCACACCAGCAAGGAGCACCACACCAGCAAGGAACACCACACCAGCAAGGAACACCACACCAGCAAGGAACACCACACCAGCAAGGAGCACCACACCAGCAAGGAACACCACACCAGCAAGGAACACCACACCTGCAAGGAACACCACACCAGCAAGGAGCACCACACCAGCAAGGAACACCACACCAGCAAGGAACACCACACCAGCAAGGAGCACCACACCACCAAGTAACACTACATGACATATCATTATACATTATAATAGCACGTATATAAACAATTGCTATTTATGTATACAACACGAGCATTAAACCGTATTAGCAGTGGGATAAAAATCCATGTATTACTGATATTTAAGGGATGGATTTTTTGGAATTGTGTATTTCACAACTATTGTATATTGTATCCGTATTCACAGGATTTATGTTAACGTGATATATTCAGTGAATTCCACTTAACTGTTTACACCTACTGATATTACCTACACCTTACTATCCTTACTACCGGTGTTATTTGCCTTCGAGTCTATAGGAGTAAAACTAACACTATCAATAAAGTACCCAGTGAGAGTAGAGTTCACATCACCATTGAAGAAGTCAACTCCAGTCAGGTGGAAGAGTGGGGGTCCCACTAAGGTACACAGGGAGCTGGGGGGGCCACACTAAGGTACACAGGCAGCTGGGGGGCCACACTAAGGTACACAGGCAGCTGGGGGGCCCCACTAAGGTACACAGGGAGCTGGGGGGCCACACTAAGGTACACAGGCAGCTGGGGGGCCACACTAAGGTACACAGGCAGCTGGGGGGCCACACTAAGGTACACAGGGAGCTGGGGGGCCACACTAAGGTACACAGGCAGCTGGGGGGCCACACTAAGGTACACAGGCAGCTGGGGGGCCCCACTAAGGTACACAGGGAGCTGGGGGGCCACACTAAGGTACACAGGCAGCTGGGGGGCCACACTAAGGTACACAGGCAGCTGGGGGGCCACACTAAGGTACACAGGCAGCTGGGGGGCCACACTAAGGTACACAGGCAGCTGGGGGGCCACACTAAGGTACACAGGGAGCTGGGGGGCCACTAACAAGGAGAGTGTATTAGGAGACAATGGCCAGCTTGGGGTAAATGCCCCAAGTTATGGCCAAACTTTCTGTGGCCTGTTCAACGTGCTGCCCTCTTTATGTCTAGAGGCGAGCGCTAGTGTTTTGTTTGGGTGTTTGTTGCTCTTTCAGGCTAGGTCTGTGTGTGTGTGTGTGTGTGTGTGTGTGTGTGTGTGTGTGTGTGTGTGTGTGTGTGTGTGTGAAGAAAAAAAGTTGATTGATTAACAGTTGAGAGGCGGGCCGAAAGAGCAGAGCTCTACCACCACAAGCACGACTAGGTGAATGCACACCTTTCCTCCCCCACTCGCAATCTCGCTCTGATGAAGGCGAATTCAACCGAAAACGCATACAGAATTCTCAAATTCTTCAAATGATGTAGTTTTTCGCATACAATATAATATATATATATATATATATATATATATATATATATATATATATATATATATATATATATATATATATATATATATATATAATATAAAAGAATTTTGAACTATTAAGACACTGGGGGTTGAAGAGTTAATGATGATATTCGGTGAATGCCATATCCGAACGCGAATAATATTTTCTCTGTGATCAGACACGCGTAAATATTTCTAATTACTGTGTGTGTCGAACTGTCGTTCATGTAAACACGTGAGCTCTTTGACCACGTGTAGACCACAACATTTGGTTTCGCTGACAAATGCCTGTAGTAACCAGTGCTAATGCAGTTCATTGTTGGACACTGTATTAATAAATGGACCTATGAGAGACTAATAGTTATTCATGCAGCAAATGATATGCTAGATGAATGCGAGAGAGGAATGAGTCTTATATTTAGTGAGATTGAGGGAGGTAGTGTTATGCGTTATTTTATATGTTGTGGATTATGAGGGTTCGACTCCGGCGATCCAGTGACCCACCCATAGACCAGTCAACCTGCAAAATTTGGTGCGGCTATCCTTAAGCATCTGGCCCAAACCTCAAACAAACAGCAGATATAAACTTACATACACATGTGTGTGTAAATCACGAAACTAAACACGTGTTGAAAAATATGACAGTGTCAGACCACGAAGGAAAAATTAAAAACAGGATTTAATTAATTTCCTTAAGTACTTTCGCATTTAATAGAGGCATCAGAGAGATAATGAAGACCTCACAGGAATCTTGGCATCATGACCTGCTCTCATGCTAGGGGCTGGGATGATGACGCACAGCTTCCCCATGCTCGCTAAGGCTAGACGCAATTTGGTACGCAAAAGCTAGACGCAATTTGGTACGCAATTGTTTGCCTTTCTTGTGTTGACAATCAGTAATTTCTCTACTTGTTCTGTCTCGGGTTGCTTGCCTCGGAGTTCTCGCCCTCTTCTGTCATTCACTTCTACCTCCTTGTTATACATTTCTCTCCTTTCACTTCACTTTTTATATATATTCATCACGTTTAATTCCTTCATCTGTTTAACATTTCCCTGCGTTATTTTATTCATTAACTTCTCGGGGCCCCGCGGCCCGGTCTACTCCAGTATGGCCCCAGGGACCACACAGCCCGGCGGATCACCGGCAATTTACACAATCGAGCCAGAGGATGAGATGGGCGTGGCGTGGTGCGGGCGTGCGGGCGGCAGAGTGACCCTTGCGTGCAGCTGCAATAAATACGAGAGTGCGGTGTTACCTGCGTGTTAGGGTGGTTAATACCACCGCCGAGCCACAGCGCCAATTACCGCGTGTGGTGATGGAGATTCAGACGAAGGTCTTACCTCAGTGCTAAGGTGAGAGGGAGACAGGAGAAGGGCAAAATGCGGGACTCAAGTCGTCACCTGCGACGACTACCATGCTTCCCAATGTCATGCTCTTTTCCGGTACGACCTTCCATTAGGTCTCGTGTCAAGGGGATGACTAACCACGGGGCATGCTGGGTGTGTAAACAGAGAAGAACAAATCCACAAGGGCCGTGACGAGGATTCGAACCTGCGTCCAGGAGCATCCCAGACACTTGTTCATTTGATGCATCACGTTAGTGTGATCTCTGTGTGTAAACAGAGAAGGTTATTTCACGTGTATTTGGAAGATAACCACTTTAATCATTGTATCTTCCATTGTAAGGGAACACACAGTATAGACCTTGTTTATGTGGTCATGGGAGAGAGAGAGAGAGAGAGAGAGAGAGAGAGAGAGAGAGAGAGAGAGAGAGAGAGAGAGAGAGAGAGAGAGAGACAGACAGACAGACAGACAGACAGACAGACAGAGAGCAAACTCTTTCACCTGTCATATACAGGTCCCCCAGCACAGGCATATCCTTCACCGGAGTAACGAAGCCTTCTGATCAACCTTGATTTGGATATCGCTGCCAGATAGCAGCTGAGGCAAAAAAAAATAAAAAGGCCTGGGGGGAGATTTAAAAGACATCCCTCGGTTCATAATATATTCATAGACAATCTTTTTGTATAGTGCAAGAAGTTCAAAACTGGGCTACATCCAGATGGGAATCCAAAACTTGAAGAAAACTCATATCTGGAAGGGTTGGATCCAAGGTCTGGTGGTCCATGGTTAAAGATCTACAAGGATATTCATCTAAGGACACAATCCCGCCTCTAACCCGGGAGGATGGAATAGTTGTAACCAACAATCATAGACTGTAACGGAACAATCATCATTCCTGGAACAGACAGCTTATTGTTGTTGTTCTAGATTCAGCTACTAGGAAAAAGAAAGTTCCAAGTAGCACGGGCTATGGTGAGCCCGTAGTGGACTTACCTGGCACAGGAGCGGGGCTGTAACTGGCAGATAGCATACTTGCAACATATATATACATCCTCCTATTCCAGGAGCACCAATTTCCTCTCTCCAATCACTTGCAATCCATAAACCACCAATTACCACCTACTTATCACCAACCACCAATTACCACCTACTTATCACCAACCACCACTATATTTTCACATTCACCTTAGAATTCAATCACTACCTTCTACCACCACCACCACACCCTAATCCCCTAAGACTCACAAATCCCTCTCTAACACTCTCCTTCCCTCACCACTGTAGCCAAATGTCCCACATATATATATACTCCAACTCATCTTCACATTTTCAAATCCATCCACCGCTCTCTATCTAATAATTAACCAGAACCACATCACCTAGACTGGAAACTGAGAACTCAGAGGACAGGACATCAATGAAGACTCCGAAAATCTGGCACAACAATGCTGATGGACTATCAAATGTAGCAGGCGAACTCAATGAAAGTACTGAGGAATTAGCATTTCAATATTCCCAAGGGAATACCAAATAATGAGAAGTGGAAAACAAAAGAAAAGATCAAGTGTGATGAAAAGATTCATGCTAGACTCATTGATATATATATATATATATATATATATATATATATATATATATATATATATATATATATATATATATATATATTGCATGTACGTGTTTGTTGAAGACTATACAACCAGAAGACATCGGGAGCAATCTTCAAATAGCCTTGAGAAACCCTCCGAATGTCAGGGAGTAAACCCTATAAGAGGTTTTTAATTTGTATGACTTTAACTCTCAGAGTGGATGAGTGTCGGGGGCGAGGTTGTTCTGAAACGGTTTTTAATTAAGCAAATTGCTGGCAGTGTTGTCTTTTATAGGTAGGCAGAATTACATGCACTCTGCATTCTACACTATTTCAAAATGTAATACAGCACTGGTAGGTTTAAATAATTTTGAAGTCGTTGTAACTTTGGAATAACACTACATGCAGCGTGGTCGACATTCATATGCAAACACAGTGGAGAATTTCATTCAGCTTGTGCGTCAGTAAATTTATCTCTTCCACTGTTGATTTCTACGAGTTAAGCAAAAGTTTGAGTATACCTCATATAAACAATTTCTTGTAAACTGTACTGTATTCTCAGCTCTGTAAAACGTCTCTGGAGAGCTGACGAGGGTGCAGCTGTAATGCTAAACCTGATCGACTGTAATCGCCATCAACTGCTGTATTCCTAGGTCACAATACACAAGCTGCTCAAGACGTTCATATTTCTTAGTACCCTAATCACCCAATTCTTTTTGTCAGTGATATATATATATGCTTTGAATAGTGTCTGTTCTTAGTAGCCTGCCAGATTCAGAGAAATATGTTACCTAAATCTGCCACCTCAGAACCAACATCAATATATATGTTCGAGTTGAAATATACATTTACTCCTAAATTGTTTTATGCAATATAAGTAATTTACTTTACGAGACATTCATCACGATGTTTGCAAGTCATTCGTCAGCAGAAGTCTTGAGGAGAAGAAGCTTTCCATATTAACCTCAAGCCTGGTAAACAAGGCTCAAAGCCTGACGAGTGAGCTTAACCTTAAAACGTGATCCTTTGAACTAACCTGGCTTAACTCTATGACCTTGCCTGAAGCCTTGACGCGTGATTTCGTGGCCATTGACCTTACCTCACGACCCTTTCACTGACTCAGTGATAGCCCAGAGTATAAAGCAGGAACCCAAAACAGTAGAAGTCAGTTGTCAATGTATTACTCTTAACTCGCTTGTTATCGTCTGCATTAACTGAGAGCGTCTAATTTGATTTGCTCCTCTTCACTGATATCATGTTGACACAGAGCGCTCGGGGCTGCTGCTATGCAAACGCTGCAGGTATTCTGCTTTGCATGTCAACGCTATATTGTCTGCAATAGACTCTTGTAAGGCATAATATATGCTGGAATTGGGGAATAAGTGAAAGATTTTTTCTTTTCAACTTAATTCAGAGGCTTCAAAAGAAGGTAAGTGTTCGGGAAAGTTACTTAAATTAGCTTGTAAAACATTTAACTCCCTGTAAAGATTACCTAAGTTAATATTAATAATAAACATAAATAATTACACACAAATGTTGATGTTTTTTAAGATTTTTGATAAATGACATGCTAGCATTTATGTCTGCCATCTTGAGAAAAAAACTATAAAAATTTAAATGTAAAATTAAAAAAAACTGATTGGCAAGTTCTGAATTCGAAGGCTAAGAGAGATGCAAGTTTCCCATATCGTAAGTCTCACCTCCTTATGGATACCTACTCAGACTTTAACCTCACAAGTTGTAACTTATGCCCTACTTTTTTTTCCCAGAGTATATTCACTCCACAACCCCACAAGCTCAGAGGAGTTGTGGGGTTTGTTGCCTCGTTACGATAACCTCTGCTTAAGGTGCTCAGAAGGTGGGGTGAGTTGGGCCATTAGCGGGGTCTTGGCACCAGCAATTGATGGGGTACAGGTGTGGGAAGATGAGGGTGGGGTGGGTGGGGGGGGATCTCGTCCACCCTCCGGAGTGGCTGGGGTCTGGATGGGGGTGGATGGGGTGGAGCGGGGTCCTCGTCTGGATGCACCTTTGGATGAGAGAAAAAGGGGCGACAGAGATGACAACATAAGACGCTCAAGTTTTCTTGATCGTTCACTGGGAAAAGGAGGAGGAGTCTGGATGTCACGGTGTACAAATTATGTCAATTATGTTAAATCCTAGTAATCTATTTTGTTACTTCTTATGAACATCATGTGCTGGCTCCTAGGAACAATGTCTATAACCTCCTAAGAATATCACCTGCTGGCTCCTAGGAACAAAGTCTACTAGCTCCTAAGAATATCACCTACTGGCTCCTAGGAACTTAATCTGCTTTCTCCTAAGAACATAACCTGCTGGCTCCTAGGAACAAAGTCTACTAGCTCCTAAGAATATCACCTACTGGCTCCTAGGAACAAAGTCTAATAGCTCTTAAGAATTTCACCTACTGGCTCCTAGGAACAAAGTCTACTAGCTCCTATGAATAGCACCTACTGGCTCCTAGGAACTAAGTCTACTAGCTCCTAAGAATATCACCTACTGGCTCCTAGGAACAAAGTCTACTAGCTCCTATGAATAGCACCTACTGGCTCCTAGGAACTAAGTCTACTAGCTCCTATGAATAGCACCTACTGGCTCCTAGGAACTAAGTCTACTAGCTCCTATGAATAGCACCTACTGGCTCCTAGGAACTAAGTCTACTAGCTCCTATGAATATCACCTACTGGCTCCTAGGAACTTAATCTGCTTGCTCCGTGGAGCATCATCTACCTATTTCATAAAAACATCTTCTGCAGGTTTTTAAGAACATGGAACGTCATTTGTAGTAGTTATTCTTTACTCTTAACTAAGGGTGACTGTTGCTAAGTATCGACCCCCAACGTAAAAATTGTGGTAGTTGGGAGAAACTAAATGCCTCGTAGTATATACGCTTCTCAGAACTTTTGAGCTTCAGTTGGGCTTCAAAGTTTGGGAGATTTGCCCGAGTTCTTACGGTTTTGGTAAGGTTAAAGCGCTTCATAATTGACGTTTTTCATATCGTAACTAAGAAATGATAATATCTTCAAATATATTGGAAATAAATCGAAACCATCTCAGGTTTTTTTCAGGTCTGTTAATATAAATTTACATCTTTTTGCTTCAGCTTTAGCCGTTTAGCCTGTTACTGTTACTATTGTTATGAAATTCAGTAAAGAAACTCGTTCTCTGGTCAACGTAGTCAAGTAACTCGTTCTCAGGATAACGTGAACGAGATTCTCGTTCTATGAGTGAGGTAGATAAGCAACTAACTTTCTAGGTAACACAAGCATCACCTGACTTCGTCACTGTATGGAATAAAACGTTTAATTGCTCTATGTGGCTGTTATAAGACAGCAATTCTGGTGTCAGTTTAGACACCAAAACTGATTAATAACTGTTGTTGACTCTAGAAAGTTATTGTGACCATTTATATTGTTTTTGTTTCAAAGGTTTCAACTTAAACTATAATCTTAAAAAAACAGCTGAAGCCAAACAGGAAAAAAATTGGTGAATATAATAGTAATGTATAAGATTAAATAAATATTATAGACTAATTTTCCATTTGAAATTTAGATTTCTAGTGTCTATTTTCTTTATTTGTGTAGCTCTAAATAACTTGTCTGCAAATGCTTGAAATATTTAGCAAAGAGAGAAGAAGGAATTCATATACATTTATCTGTTTAACTGCAATAAGCATGTTTCTTACATTAATTAAATTAGCATATAGATGTGAATTTTTATGGCCATGAGCAAAGTTCTGAAGAGCAGGAGTCAGCTGAGGCGAGACCATACAAATAGCCAAATTTCATGGCAGAGTTGATGGATTGAGAGAATTGTGATAGATCTGATTGATTGTGTAGAGTGTGTGAAATGGGTGTTCAGGATAATATCATAGTTTTGCTGTTTTTGTAACACCTTTATTTTCATAACCAAACCAAAGCTATCGTAGCTCAACCGAAACTATCTAAAAAACACAACCGGAACTGCCCTAATTAAACCAAAAATGAAACTAGAATAACCTTATCCAATTGAAACTAATCAAGCCCAACTAAATCTTTCCAGAGTATTGGATATTTATTTCAAGAAATCATTCAAGAATTTATTAAATCAACCTTTGAATAAGACCCACATATACTGAGTGAAAATATGTGATGCATAATAAGTCAGTTAATTAGTCCTTTGTGAGATGAGGTTGGCAACATGTTTCTATGTATTACTGTTTTGTAAGTATATCTGTTTATCTACATATGCCTGTTACCGCTCTCTCTCTCTCTCTCTCTCTCTCTCTCTCTCTCTCTCTCTCTCTCTCTCTCTAACAGATTTGTCAATTTAATTAATGTACAACACATTTAATTAAAAAGAAAATTCCCAGTGTTGGACACAATGCCAGGAATGTCGATGGAATTTATTCATGAAATATATAACACCAACACAGGAAGCAATGGAAGCGTAAAAGGCAAGATTAGTTTATGTAAATGTGCAGCACAGACATATGAAATAAGAAAGAAGCGGAGGTGTTGAGAAATGTGATCATTCAAGATAGCGAGAGAGCGAGAGAGAGAGAGAGAGAGAGAGAGAGAGAGAGAGAGAGAGAGAGAGAGAGAGAGAGAACCATATATTATGAGCCTGAAACAATTATAACAATGTCAGAAGTTAAAGCGACGCACCGAGCACTCAGACACCAGCCAGTGGAGACACACCTGCCAGAGAACATTGCCTATCGACAGTCCGGTGGAAACTGCCGGATTTAGAATTAAACACAGTCGCACGATTCGTTAAATCAACGCGATCACCGCTACTACTCACGAGGCGGTCGTCAGCCTGAGGTCGTTAGAGCTCCGTACATCATCTTCAGTACCGTGGTAGTGCTGTGAGCTACGCGAAAAGCCCCCCGGAACGTAATTGGAACTTGGATATTAACCGTAATCAGGTGGTCTCTAAATTATCAGTTCTCTAATGATTGCGTGGAATTGCAGAGATTTGTAATTAAATTGCATATTGTAGTTGTGTGTTTGGGGGCCATGGAAAGGGGGGGGATAAGGAAGGGGGACGGGTTTTGAGTATAATATATATATATATATATATATATATATATATATATATATATATATATATATATATATATATGTGTGTGTGTGTGTGTGTGTGTGTGTGTGTGTGTGTGTGTGTGTGTGTGTATGTGTGTGTGTGTATGTGTGTATGTGTGTGTGTGTGTGTGTGTGTGTGTGTGTGTGTGTGTGTGTGTGTGTGTGTGTGTGTGTGTGTGTGAGACAATGTCATACCACGAAGGAAGGATTAAGACAGGAAATTCCTTTAGTACTTTCGTATTTAATAATACATATTCAGAAGGATGGAAGGGTACGAGGTGTACATAATGAGGGAAGATGTATGAAGGTTGTTATAATAAATGAATAAACGAATCCTTGTGGTTTCACTGCAAAGTTTACAATTCCTGTCAATTATATATATATCACCTTATCATCATTCTTCAGTAACTGAGTAAATGTATTTTTATAATACACTATAATGTCACCCTTATACTATAAAGCGTGAGTAGTAGCCTCATCCTGTTCCTAATATGTGTAAAGAAGCTAACAGAGAAAGTAAAGTTTTTTTTATCTATGTTTGCTGAGAATACTAAGCTAATGATACGAATCAGAACTGAGGAAGACAGCAAAAGAAAAGGTCCAAAAATATTCAACGTCTCGTACCTGAGATAAATTTGCAAACTGAGTGAACTGGACCTCACTTCAGAGGAAACAAGGGATAGAGCAGACATGATTACGATATACAAGATACTAGGGGGGAGGGTTGATAAAGTAGATATAGAACCCCTTTTTTAAAATAAGGAACAGTAGAACGACAGGATATATTAGGAAATTTAAAAAACTGAGAAGTTTCAGAGCTGTCAGAAAAAACTTTCAGTTTGATAGTTAATAGAGTTAATTAGATAGAAAATAGATAGATAGTTAATTCAGGAACAAACTAAATGATGAAGTTGTGAAAGTCAATTCAATTTCAGTTCGTAACTATGACAACCGTCTAGCATAGTGACGTAATGAGCAATTAGAAAATAGAACTTAATACTGTTCACTTGGTAACAGTTCGGAAAAAAATAAAGCTAAAAATCAAACTTAAATATACCAAGGACTAATATAGCACAGACATATACTATATTAAGCCTCATATAGCGTGCATTGGGGCAAGAATGGTTAGGTTAGGTTAGGTTAGGTTAGGTTAGGTTAGGTTGTGTTAGGTTAGGTTAGGTTGTGTTAGGTTAGGTTAGGTTAGGTTAGGTTGTGTTAGGTTAGGTTAGGTTGTGTTAGGTTAGGTTAGGTTAGGTTAGGTTAGGTTGTGTTAGGTTAGGTTGTGTTAGGTTAGGTTAGGTTAGGTTGTGTTAGGTTAGGTTAGGTTGTGTTAGGTTAGGTTAGGTTAGGTTAGGTTAGGTTGTGTTAGGTTAGGTTAGGTTAGGTTGTGTTAGGTTAGGTTAGGTTGTGTTAGGTTAGGTTAGGTTAGGTTAGGTTAGGTTGTGTTAGGTTAGGTTAGGTTAGGTTAGGTTAGGTTAGGTTGTGTTAGGTTAGGTTAGGTTGTGTTAGGTTAGGTTAGGTTGTGTTAGCAACATAGAAAATCTTTTCCGATTTGTCTACAATCAGTAGTACTAAATTGTAGTTTCTAAATGAGCATTACGTCAATACATATACGATGATTCAGATCATTACTCTAAGTGCCATGCAAACTGGAGGACAAACTGAAGGAAAACGAGATAAAGTACACCACTTAAGTAATAATGATCGACTGGCCAGGCGTAAGACCTGGACCCAGATTCACGAAGCAGTTACGCTAGTTCTTACGAACGTGTACATCTTTCCTCAATCTTTGACGACTTTGGTTACATTTACTAAACAGTTTACAAGCATGAAAACTTGCCAGTCAACTGTTGTTATTGTTATAAACAGCCTCCTGGTGCTTCGGAGCTCATTAACTGTCTAATAATCGTAAACAAAACCGCCAAAGATTGAAAAAAAGATGGACAGGTTCGTAAGTGCTTGAGTAACTGTTTCGTAAATTTGGCCCCAGATGCTTGGCCCAGAAAGTTTCTTGCATCTGCTGGATAAGTACTTCTAGGTGAGCTAGGTGGTGTGAATTCGAGGAGTAGAGGTAGGTGAGTACACACACACACACACCATCACCACCACCTGCTCTCAGGAGAGCAATCCTGGGCTGGAGCCCGTCGCTGGAAATGCTCGGCAGACAGAGTGAAATCGTAGACCAGGAGGTGATGAGAGGTCCGCGGAGCGAAGCAAGATGTCATCAAGTAAGCACAACGAGGAGGAAATGTGGGAACAATACGTGCCATGGAGGAAATGTGCTGCCTGGTGACACAAGGTGTAGGTGCTTCCTAGCCACACTAGGTGTAGGTGCTGCCTGTCCACACAAGGTGTAGGTGCTTCCTAGCCACACTAGGTGTAGGTGCTTCCTAGCCACACTAGGTGTAGGTGCTGCCTGGTGACACAAGGTGTAGGTGCTGCCTGGTGCCACACAAGGTGTAGGTGCTACCTGGTGCCACACAAGGTGTAGGTGCTGCCTGGTGCCACACAAGTAAGAACACCAATTACCAGTAAGTCACTACGATAAAACAACCCATTAGAACACATGACAGAAAATGCGTGAATATAATACCTTAGACAGGACACGTAAAGAGAAGCAGAGATGGAACGAAGAGAAATAAACAGCCAAGATGATTGAAAGACACAATTGGGCCTCATGCCAGAAAATCAAGAAAGGCAGACGAGTCAAAAGAGCCCCTAACAAGAATTAATGACCTTAGGACACAATCAATCGAGATACTGTCCAACAAAGAGGGCGAAGACAGGTTAGGTCGGTCACAATATGCCCCATTCTCCCAATTGTCTAAAGCTCTGGCTGAGTTACTGCGGCCAGGAAACCAGTTCTTCTCCCCTGTGTCCTGGGTCATATGTATCTGAATTTATATACTGCTGAGTCAATATTGAAAATCACTAAAATTGCTCCGTTAACTGGTGATTTTCTTTTGACTATTTTTTGTTAATGGTCATAAAAATTCATACAAAAAACGTGTAATGTTAAGGCCAGCTTCAAAAAAATACTTGTTTAGTTCTAAGGTTGAGCATATTATCACTCACTCCATGCTTCTAGTTTAGGTTGAATTTATGACACAATAAGAAAATTACATCAAACATAAATCAGAACTACATACAGTTTTCAGCATCGAGTATAGTGATATATCGATTATATTGTTGAAGGAGGCTCTTATACACATTATACATGATCACGTTACTGGCGCCAGCGTGTGGCAACGCCTCACTGACATGTATATGTATATACATGTTATATACATGTCAGTGAGGCGTATGTGTGTATATATATATATATATATATATATATATATATATATATATATATATATATATATATATATATATATATATATATATATATATATCAAAAGAACACTCATAAGATCAGTAAAGTGTAAAATACTGTTCCGTATATACATCTGGTAAAACAAACAAAATTATATCGTTAAATAAACAGTATGCAAATTAGATGAATTAAACAACGCAGGATTGCGGTCTGGCTGTGATGAATCTACATGTAGATGTTCCGTCTCTCGCTAACGAGAGGTTGTTGGGATGGGGGGGAAGGAAGGTTTATGTGAGGGGGTCGTAGGGCATCCGGTCCTCTCGAAAAATACATCGTATTTCGAAATAAAAAAAAATCCCAAAATGTTGGAACATAATGCACTGTAAATCCTTGCGGCTCGCTAAATTGCTAAATACAGAATGATGGAGAGATCTCTTCCCCTCATCAGCAGTGGCTCTCAACCCATTATAATGGCTGACGTTAATGCAAGGCATTAAATTAGAAGGTACTAAGTCAAACAAAAATACTTCAGTGTTTGGAAATATCTCAGTAAGAATAAATATGACTATTTGAATTGAAGTCTTCCATCCATCAATGGATGGATGACTTGGCTATGAAATAGGTCACGGCCACCTATAGGCAACGCTGTCTACGGATCGTTAGAACAAGAGCTAAATAGTGATCACATGACGTGAACTTTTACACCCTTTTATACTGTGCAAAAAAATATATATACCTATAAATAGATAAAAATATATCGTAAGTGCACAGAATTTGCAGTACAAGAAGTCTGTGCATGTCCCTCACTTGCCCCGTGAGGAGGAAGAGAGAGACTTGTCTGTGACCTCTGTCTGTGGTCATTAAGGTGATGGGTCATACCAACAGGGGTCATACATTTCCCGAATGCCACCGTCCTATGAAAACAAAAAAAATCCCCAGCCTTCAGCTGGGATAATTTTAGATAAGATTTCTCTCCCTTATCTAACCTCCTCTTATATCACGTGTTATCACATATGTGTGGTATTTAGACCTCCTTTGAAAGACGCATTTCAAGGGCATCAAAAAGTGTTGGATTTCAACACGATAAAGCGATATGCTTACCAGTCGTGAACTCTGTGCACTAATTTACATTCCATTTCCACTCTATATAGAATTTCTAATGGATCCATTAGCAAGTATATATATATATATATATATATATATATATATATATATATATATATATATATATATATATATATATAACGCGTTGAATGAAAAAAGTTCTAAGACACTACAAAAGTGCCAAGAAAACTTTAAGAAACCCAAAAACGCAACACCGCAACATAAAACAATAAACCCATACACGCCCAGTACGGAACAACATACACGCCCAGTACGGAACAACATACACGCCCAGTACGGAACAACATACACGCCCAGTACGGAACAACATACACGCCCAGTACGGAACAACATACACGCCCAGTACGGAACAACATACACGCCCAGTACGGAACAACATACACGCCCAACAAGGAACAACATACACGCCCAACAAGGAACAACATACTCACACAGGACAAGAAAGGTCTACTCAACATTCAGGACGTGACACAGCGACCAAGCCAGCCGGCGCGGCTAGATACATAACAACTATTCAACTCCAAATAACACACCGGCACCAGAGAACACCCCCCAGTATATGTAGTAATTCAGGGAAATATACAATATATATATATATGGCTGTTCAGTAACTCAAAAAAAAAGCACAATGTCTCTCTGACCAATGACGACAAGAGACCAAATGAGGACACAACTGCAAAGTTACATACAAAAAAGTACAAACTATGTATATTAAGTACACTTAACTATAAACAAAACACACACAAAAAAATATACAAGTCCACTTGGGGATCACCATAGCCCGCGCTACTTGAAACTTTTGTTATAGATTCAGCTACTCGGAACAATACAAAATGCACCATTAGTACAACCACATATTCTGTATTTAACGGTCCAACTCAGGAAATTAAAACAAAACCCTAAAAGATCTAATCGAACATCAGTTCCACAAACGTTTATAATACGACTTCTAAGCCTACCAATCAACACGACAGAACGACGGTAAAAATAAATATAATTGGGATTCTATTTCACAAGAGCGTGCATGTGGCTACGAATCGCCAATCCCCAACACCTGAAGAGAACCCGTCGCCATCGACAGAGACCCATGAAGTAATTCGAAGAATAAAATATACACACAGTAGGCTCGGAGACCCGGAGCTGGAGACCAGCCCACACTGTACCCCAGACAGTGTACAGGGTATAGTTCCTCCACTCTGTATACAACGCGACCTTGCAACACCCTACAATATCTCTACGCAACATCGTTTCGAAACCAGCAGCCCAATTCACATTCCAAAGAGTATATCAATCGCATGAGAATAATACGTAGGAGTTACTAACACCACATCTGGAGATAGTGGTAACTCCACCAAGTAACTCATCCTTAACCAATCATAGTATACACCAATCGAAGCAACCAACTCCAGACCCAATCATTCTTTACGAAACGCGACAAACCAAAAACCAACAACGCCTTACTCTAAACATCACTCAGTTCAATTCCATCAAAAAGTTGTCTAGTTCACAAGGAAGAACACCGTACATGGGTGTACCTTCCACCCCCATACATAACGAAAAACTACACTCTCAATCCCCCAAAATATTCCTGGAGACGCAGGGAAACAGTAGTCATACACCACACCCTTGTCAAGAGTCTACAGTTTACCACCAACGTCTTCTGAAAGAGAGTGAGAATCCTCGCCAACAACATCCCTGAATCCTGAGACGCTGGTCTACAAACAGCCTCCCAGTTCCATTTCAAGGAAGTAACGTAATCAGGGAGCCACGTTACCCCAAGAGCCTTCACAGAACCAGCGACACTGAACCACGTCTTCGGCCAAAATCGATGTCTCAAGAAATCAAGGAAAGCACCGTATTATTTTTTCTACAATTATTTGTTTTAGCTTCCCCTCTTTATTGATCGTTGTCTAAATATGTAAATAACATGATATTATAGATTGTCTGGTTTAAATTATTTTATTAAGTAAGAGTCTCTCATATACCTTATCGTGAGTTATTATTTAAAAACTTCAGAGCAAAATAAATAAAAGTTGTCATAATATAGTGAAGTCAATGACAAGAAGAGTTTCCTCTCAAGTCAGTGCAGGACCTGACCACAAATGTCTGCCAAGTTAAGAAAATTTCTCCTATAAACAAGCTAAAATAGGCTTTCTTACTATAAGGAATGTCTTAATTATTTTAATGTATTCTTCTTCAGCTTGCCTGTTGAAAAATATATATTTTTATATATTCCATTTAAATTATGTCTTTATATATATTTGTATATTTTAGCTTGGGACTAGCCTTGCAGAACATTGTAGGATGATTTGTGATTGTTTTACGATTGTCATAATCTGGCTGGAATCAACCCCAATGTCGCTATTTATGAAAGATCGCCGCATATTCCGAATCCCAGCGACTCGACGGAACTAATGATATGTGGGTTTAATTGTGCCTAGAGTTGTAAACCCGATTTTAGCATCACTGCTCCACTTCATATAGTCTAGGGTAGCTGCACTAATGCAGATGTACCTAATATGTTAATAAAAAAAAAAAAAAAAACTGCTACAATGCAGACTGCCTATCACATGCCTCTGTATGACTAACCATCCTGTGTGATGGGGATTTTTTAGCACCACGTAGCTAGCTTTTTTGACACACTGTACTCCCCTTCATATAGTCTAGGGTAGCTGCACAAATGCAGATGTCCCAAATGTATTAATAAAAAAAGTGTTATTTTGTAACATCAACCTAAGGGACAAAGGGAGAGAAAGAATGCAAAGTATATAGAAAGGGAGAGTGAACTGGTGAGTGGTGGAGATTCAAAGAGAATGGCAGTGCGGGAAACAGAGATAGAGAATGAAAGGGAGAAAGATATGCACAGGGAATGGGATAGCGAAAGATAGGGACAGAGAACGGGAGATAGGAAGACAGGCAAATACAACGAGGAGGAAAAGAGGCAGAGAGAGAGAGAGAGAAAGAGAGAGAGAGAGACAGAGAACGGGAGATAGGGACACAGGCAAATACAACGAGGAGGAAAAGAGGCAGAGAGAGAGAGAGAGAGAGAGAGAGAGAGAGAGAGAGAGAGAGCGAGAGAGAGAGAGAGAGAGAGAGAGAGAGAGAGAGAGACAGAGAGAGAGACAGAGACAGAGAGAGAGAGAGAGAGAGAGAGAGAGAGAGAGAGAGAGAGAGAGAGAGAGAGAGAGACACTAACACAACACCATCGCATAGACCATCTAGTAATTAACAAAATATTCGCCAAAGAACGATATAACGAATCATGGGATGAACACCAAGTGAATCACATTCTGAAGATTAATCCATTTCTGTGTGGATTAAATTTTTTGGAGATTAAAATTTTGTTCAGATTTATTTGTCTTCATAACTGTCATATTACTTCATGAAATACCAGTTGATATTTAATCCTCGTGTACCACTGTAAAAAACATTTTTATTAAAGTGAATCCACTGATGTATGATCTGCTATATTTTATTTTCTTGAGAATCCTCTTAAGCATGTTCTTGTTCTTATATATCTCTGTTAGCAAGTTATTCTTGTTAAAGTGTCAAGAATAATAAGAATGTTATTCCTGTACCAATACCACAACATGTTAAATTAGCTTCGTGGGTGTTTGATCAAATGCCATAATCAGTAGCGAGCAATTAGGTTAGAATAACTCATATAAGCTTAGATTAAGACAGGTTAGGTTAAGTTATGATAAGATGGGTTATGAGAGGTTAGCTTAGTATGATTAGACTGGGTTAGGTAATGATACATTAAGTTAAGTTTGTTAGATTAGACATGATTAGATTAAGCTTGGTTATGTAAGATTCGGTTCAATTAGATTAAGTTAGGTTAGATTTGATTAGGTTGGAATAAGCTAGGTAACATTAGGCTTAGGTTGGGTTAGATTAAGTTATATTACATTAGGGTTACATTAGGTTGGGTTACATTAGGTTAGATTAAGTTAGCTCAGATATGGTTGTTACATTAAAATATATTAGGTTATATGGTTGGGATTAGGTTGAGTTAAATTTGATAAGACTGTTAGAAAAGATTAGTTATTCATAGGAAAGGTTTGGTTTGATTAGGCTAAATTTAGCTAAATTAGGTTAGGTTAGTTCAGGATAGGTTAATTAATGTTAAGTTAGGATAGGTTAAATTATATTAGGTTAGGTAAAATTAAGTTAGGTTAGGTCTGGTTAGCTTAGGATAAGTTGAATTTGGAAAGGTTAGTATAGTTTAGGATACGTTAGCTAATGTTAGGTTATATAAGAATAGAATAACGTATTAGGTTAAGTTAGATAAGATTACGTTAGATTAAGATAGGTTAGATAAGGTTGGGTTAGATTAAGTTAGGTTAGGTTAAATTTGGTTAGGATCAGTTATGATGGGTTAGATTAGCTTAGGTTAGTTATTGTTAAATGAAATTAGTGGGTATATAATCAGTTATAATGACAAGGAGTATATTGTAGTTAAAGAACTCAATTTAACTTTCATCTAACATGTATTTATGTTCGTGAAACTACGTCGTTTACTAACACATCATGAAATTGAGTCTTATTTCAAATATTGGTACTTGTTATATATCTTACTTTTTCCCTTATAGCTGCTTTTCGTGCATAAAGTTCCACTCTTAGATTAAATCTTAAATTCGGTTGTTTCTTGAATGATAGTCGAGCGGCTGTTTTGAAATTTATTTGCAAACGACAAATTGAATTCCTCCTTGAAATAAAGAAGTTCAAGAACTGCCCGGAATGAATTACTGCCGAGTACAAGTCTTCACAAGATTAATTAATGTTTGTGGCAAGGAGGGAGTGAATGACTGGCCGAATGACAGACAAGCAGGAAAGCAGAGAAAATGGAGAAAGACGTATGAATTAACTCAGAATCACACACACACACATTCACACACACACACACACACACACACACATACACACACACACACACACACACACACACACACACACACACACACACACACACACACCCTGGCTTCCTGGGGATGTTTGTGTATTCACCTAGTTGTGTTTGCGGGGGTTGAGCTCCGGCTCTTTGGTCCCGCCTCCAATGTGTGTGTGTGTGTGTGAAAGAAATATTTATGTAGTAGACTTAATAGAGTAAAAATAGATCGGTTAGAAAGGCGAGGTTATCTTGAGGTTATCTTGAGATGATTTCGGGGCTTTAGTGTCCCCGCGGCCCGGTCCTCGACCAGGCCTCCACCCCCAGGAAGCAGCCCGTGACAGCTGACTAACTCCCAGGTACCTATTTACTGATAGGAGGTCCGCAAATATTTAATACAAATAGGCACCAATAGTAAAAACACACACACACACACATACACACACACACACACACACACACACACACACACACACACACACACACACACACCCTTCATTAGTGTGATTATTCCAGCCAAATAACGGAGCGAAATTTAGGCAACTAACCCTGGGGTCCCCTATATATTAAATACATATTTTCAACGGCTCACCAACAATATACAAACTTTTGCAGTAAATAAATTAAAACGAAGCGATAAAAACGGTGAGAACCATGTCAGGTCCAGCCGTTGTTGTCGGTAAATTTGTCAGTGTCATTTCCATACAATTTTACATGGGGGTTCAGTATTCCAAATATACTGATGTTTTGTATGTCGTGACATGTCTATATTAGCACAAGTTTCCACATAGCAAGAAGCATTTTAATGTTATGGTGAATCAGTGATGCTCAGAGTGACACAATTTTCGTAATATATATATATATATATATATATATATATATATATATATATATATATATATATATATATACATATATATATATATATGTGTGTGTGTGTATCACGAATATATATATATATATCACGAAGAAAAAATATATATATATATATATATATATATATATATATATATATATATATATATATATATATATATATATACTCAAGCACGGGAGTCTTATCTTTGGAAGGACATATATTCTTATGGAGGAAGTTCAATACTGGATAAAAAGAAAAATTCCTCCCAGAACTGAGTCGACTTTCAATACTACTTCTTTAAAAGGTCAGATATAACACGTACAAAGGGCAACGGCTTTGTCGAAACAATCCACAATGTAGGACGGAAAATAATTGAGGCTTTTCATCCAAAAGGTGAAACTTTTGTTTCACACAAATAACAAAAAACATTGATGAAAAAAAAAACAGTTTCATCCCGTGAAACTGCCAACCCGTCGAATCCGTAAATGCCAAAAATTTATTAAATTCTAAATCCTACTCGATAAAATCATCAGGATAAATGGAGTAGGGCGGGGGGAAGCTTTGACAAGCCGCTGTCTTTCTGCCGTCAACGAGGCCATTTATACTTAATAGTTGAAAACATTATTAAAGTAAATTTGTTTAATTATCTCAGATTCTGTAAAGAGAAGAATGTATACCTGCCCAGTCAGGTGAGTGAGTGTGTTCCAGTCGTTACGTGAACACCAGTCACAGAGTGTGGTGCCCAGGCGCTGTGGTGCCCAGGCGCTGTGGTGCCCAGGCTCTGTGGTGCCCAGGCGCTGTGGTGCCCAGGCGCTGTGGTGCCCAGGCGCTGTGGTGCCCAGGCGCTGTGGTGCCCAGGCGCTGTGGTGCCCAGGCGCTGTGGTGCCCAGGCGCTGTGGTGCCCAGGCGCTGTGGTGCCCAGGCGCTGTGGTGCCCAGGCTCTGTGGTGCCCAGGCGCTGTGGTGCCCAGGCGCTGTGGTGCCCAGGCGCTGTGGTGCCCACGTTCTGTGGTGCCCAGGCGCTGTGGTGCCCAGGTTCTGTGGTGCCCACGTTCTGTGGTACCCAGGCGCTGTGGTGCCCAGGCTCTGTGGTGGCCAGGCGCTGTGGTGGCCAGGCGCTGTGGTGGCCAGGCTCTGTGGTGGCCAGGCTCTGTGGTGGCCAGGCGCTGTGGTGCCCAGGCTCTGTGGTGGTGGCCAGGCTCTGTGGTGGCCAGGCGCTGTGGTGGCCAGGCTCTGTGGTGGTGCCCAGGCGCTGTGGTGGCCAGGCTCTGTGGTGGCCAGGCGCTGTGGTGCCCAGGCGCTGTGGTGCCCAGGCGCTGTGGTGCCCACGTTCTGTGGTGCACAGGTTCTGTGGTGCCCACGTTCTGTGGTACCCAGGTGCTGTGGTGCCCAGGCTCTGTGGTGGCCAGGCTCTGTGGTGCCCAGGTGCTGCTTGACAATGACAAGAGAGCGAGCGGTCTTACGATGCCACTGCCTCTATTTTGACAGCATCAATTCGATAATGTCATGCATTTCCCCCAACCACAAAGAGAGTAGATTTACCTCTGGAGTTCTCAAGTCGGCTGTGTCTAACACTGACACAAAGGAAACACTGTTCCCTTCTGTTCCATCACCCTTCCCTTTTCCCCCTCCCTCTCAAGGTCCCCTTTATAACCCCCATCCTCTGCCCTCCCTGCACCCCAATCTCATTCCCCCAACCCCAAAGCCCATCCCATGGACACCGAGGAAACTTAAGTCTAGACAGAAGGAGAGTCAGCTTCATAAAAATGTTATCAAACATAGATGGAATTACAAAGGAAGGAAGTGAGCTGCCGGAAAGAGAGCAAGCAGACAACCTGAATGTAATAGCACTCTCTGAAACTAAATTGTCATGATTCATAACAGATATAGTATTGTTTTTCCCAGGACTGTCCTGTAATAAGTAAATAAATGGAAGGGGGAAAAAGTGTCTATACTAATAAGAAAAGACTGGAGTTTCAAGATGGTTACCCTGGGCTGTGATGGGTTCAGAGACTACATAACAAGCACCATGACGATCGGAGGACCAAAAAAATATTTGTAACAGTGAATATATTGTACTACAACAAGTTTATATACCTCAATATGTTTCACAGATATATACAAGCTCACAGCACCCGCCTAGAGTCACGACCCAAGATCCACACTAGCCTCCGCTGGTCACATTCTTAAATCATAATTACCCTATCTCTAAGTCTCCAGAGACTTTCCCTTAAGTCTCTCTCAAATTACCAGCCAATGTTAGTCACTTATAACTCACACATGCTACTCACGAACCAACTCCCAGCAACCAGCTTGAACATGTTGCTCAAACTCTCAGCTAAGTTGGCTGAGTGCACCATAAGTCCTGGCTCTTTGCATCAATGTCCTGTCCAGAATTCAGGCCAACCACTTGCTGACGTCCTTAATTCATTCAGCTTCCTCAAACCACTTCAAGTCAGCACGGGTCGCGCTAAGAGTCAGATATTAGACCCGTTAATTTCCAGATTACAGCCTTTAAGCGCCTCTAAGGCTCAGATTACAGCCTCTAAGTGTAATGTAACTACCTCTATGAATCTGATTAGAGCCTCTAAATATCACGTTACAGCATCTAAAAATCAGGTTACAGACACTAAGAGACAGGTTACATTCTCAACGAATCAGGTTAGAGTCTCTAAGTGTTAAGTTACCGCCTCTGTGAATCAGGTTAGACCCTCTAAGTCAGCCTACAGCCTCTGAAAATCAGGTTACAGTCTTCAAGAATCAGATTAGAGCCTCCAGGAGTCAGGATACAGCTCGGTGCTAGTCTCAGACCCCCAGCTACAGTCAGCGTATCTCTCGCTGCTTCTGTCAGATGAGCTGAAGGAACCAAGATCCAGAGCGGACGATTTATGGAAGACTTAGTATGCACGAGGAGTCGAGATCCGGCAGGATATTGTATCCCATAAATCTGTCCCTCCCCGCCCTAGGAGACTACCGCTAACATCTGCCGCTGCTGATGTCGCAAGTCAACTGTCTTGGATACAACGCCACGCACCGCTTCTCCTTTCCTTCCGTGCCCTCCCGTCTTCCAGGGCGTTTTCAAGAGAATATTGAAGGACTTTCTAGTTGTCCAAGGCACATTAGAAGGTGTTCAGGTTCTCTAGAACTCTCTGATTGGGAGTTCTGGTTGCTTAAAGCACAGTTAAGGACGTTTTTGATCTCTCTAGGGGCACTTTGAAGGATGTTCACGTTCTTTTGGAGAACAATGAAAAACATTCTGGTTATGAAGGACGTCCTGTAAGGCAAAACTATATTTCTAAAGTGAAAGGCGTTTATTATCAGTGATACGAAGTTTCCCTCGACCCTATAACACAAGACATTTTTTGGTAATAGGTTATTCAACATCAGTGTCCACAATGTCAATGTTAATGTCATCAAGTCTGACAGTCACTAAGAGTGTCTTGTTAACAGGAATTCTAGTGCCTACGATACAATGTTGCTCCACTTCCACATCCAAGGAAGCAACCCAGCTTCCAAAACTCATAGATTCTGTAGATGCTGTGGATGGGATCTACAATACATAGAGTTTAAACAAAAAATTTGTACTGTTGGAATTCTGAAGGGCATAGCAAACAGGGACAAGCTAACTTTAAGTCTAAATTAACCCCTCCCAGGCCTAATTAAAACCCTCCCAGGCCTAATTAAATCCTTCTCAGGCCTAATTAAAACCCTCCCAGGCCTAATTAAAACCCTCCCAGGCCTAATTAAAACCCTCCCAGACCTAATTAAAACTCTCCCAGACCTAATTAAAACCCTACCAGGCCTAATTAAACCCCTCCCAGGACTTATTAAAACCCTCCCAGACCTAATTAAAACCCTCCCAGGCCTAATTAAAACCCTCCCAGGCCTAATTAAAACCCTCCCAGGCCTAAATAAACAATCCTAGGTCTAACATATGCTGTCTTACTCCTAGTATAGTACATATATGTACTCTACTAAGTACATATATATACATATATGTACTCTACTAAGCCTTGGAAAAGTGTAGACTTGGTTTTTGTCTTTGTCCTCAGGCGCTCTTCAAAATGAATAGTGCAACAGACAGACACAAAATAAGATCCAGGTTCGGGGTTCATGAAAAATGTTCCCATCACTCTTCACAATCCTCGCAGCTGTCTTTGAATTTATTAAAACGTTTGCGAGTTGTGAAACATCGCAATCCGATCGTGTTGAAAGATGTAAGGGTTTCGTAACTGAATGCGTAAATGCTTGGTGAATCCAAGCTCAGAACATGATACGTGAACCAGGTGAAGATGTGGTCGTTCGTTGACAGCTGCTGTCAAGTGGACACAATATGCCGGCGTAACGTTAATTACACGTTAATTACACGTTAATTACACGTTCATAATGTTGAAATAAAGTAGATAATTTATATTAAACGTGGAATTAAGTTATATATATTGTGCTGTTGAGGGCAAGAAACACGACGGTCAACTACACTGACGAAGATAATATTGAAATCAAATGACTCCTTATCAACAGTCTTGTTATCAACAAGAATCGTCTTGGCTGAGCACACGAAATTATTCACTTAGAGAAGATAAATAGATAACTGCTTACAGCAAAAATTCACTGAGTAGCTTATCAAATAACTCTATTAATTTTTTTTTTTCAAAAAATAATAATATTCCATCTAGAACAGACTTGAGAAATATTTAAAAAAATTATTTAAAAGCATTCTGATAGCAAATCATCTCAAGATAACCTCAAGATAGCATTGTAATATTAATTACATAGTATAATATCACCCTCTGTTTCTATGGATTCTCTATCAATGTATCACGTAATTTTATGTAGCAAAATATATAAGGGAAAACCTGTTAATACGCTAATTACTATTTCATTTCGATTAACATAAAATTTTAATGTATTAATATGCTATTCTGTGACACAGATGATTAATAATTTACTGGTTATTTTTGTAACTCAAATACAACAAAACAATTTGGGTATACAATTTTTTTTTTTAATGAAATGAAAATTTGCAAACGAAAATTTATGCTTCGCAGTTTTGTTATCTGTTTTACGAGGAAAACCTGTTATCACACTTAATACATCTCAGTTTAGACGCTCTCGATAACTGCGTCAAAATTTAGGCGCTTTAGTCAGATTAAAAGCTTAGCACTCTTGGGGATCTATAGGCTTGGTTAGGTATATAACTAAGTTAGATACTAAGCCTATCTAGGTTAGGTATCTAAGTTAAATACTAAGTCTATCTAGGTTAGGTATCTAAGTTAGATACTAAGTCTATCTAGGTTAGGTATCTAAGTTAAATACTAAGTCTATCTAGGTTAGGTATCTAACTAAGTTAGATACTAAGTCTATCTTGATTAGGTATCTTTTTGCTAAAGCAAAAAATAAACTCTTCCAAAATTTAACATTGGTCATATAAGGCTTACATAGTCACGATGACGACTATTTGTAGACTATTAGAAAAAATTTCTTTGATCTGGTAACGTTTGCAACTTTAGGTACTTACTCCATTTGGGATTCTACGTATATTGTGTTATTCGTTAATACTTATATTATTGCAAACTGAAAATAATTATTGGTAATTTTATTGGGAAATCATTTTGGTTATATTTAAGCTTTGCGTTTGGTCTTGAATTTTGAAGTCGAAATTTGGATTCTCGTATTCATGAATTGACTGTCTCTCTGTCTCTCTTTCTCTCTCTCATTCTCTCTCTCTCTCTCTCTCTCTCTCTCCAACTATTTCAGACTCCCCTCCTCGTTCACCAAGTTTCTCTTCGTACACAGGCGAAAAACACTTTCTAAACTTCTCCCATATTTCATTTAACTCCGCCATAACTTTCTGAAAACAACCAACCCAATTTCATATTGGCTTTTTATTCACAGCTCAGAAGCACGTCTCTCTGCCGAGGATGGTCGTGTGTAACACAACCGCTCTTCTCGTCACCTGTGCAAAGTCATTCTTGACTGCTTACGTCTGCTGAGTAGTTACTGCTTACGTCTGCTGAGTAGTTACTGCTTACGTCTGCTGAGTAGTTACTGCTTACGTCTGCTGAGTAGTTTCTGCTTACGTCTGCTGAGTAGTTACTGCTTACGTCTGCTGAGTAGTTACTGCTTACGTCTGCTGAATAGTTACTGCTTACGTCTGCTGAATAGTTACTGCTTACGTCTGCTGAGTAGTTACTGCTTACGTCTGCTGAGTAGTTACTGCCCACGTCTGCTGAGTAGTTACTGCTTACGTCTGCTGAGTAGTTACTGCTTACGTCTGCTGAGTAATTACTGCTTACGTCTGCTGAGTAGTTACTGCTTACGTCTGCTGAGTAGTTACTGCCCACGTCTGCTGAGTAGTTACTGCTTACGTCTGCTGAGTAGTTACTGCTTACGTCTGCTGAGTAATTACTGCTTACGTCTGCTGAGTAGTTACTGCTTACGTCTGCTGAGTAGTTACTGCTTACGTCTGCTGAGTAGTTACTGCTTACGTCTGCTGAGTAGTTACTGCTTACGTCTGCTGAGTAGTTACTGCTTACGTCTGCTGAGTAGTTACTGCTTACGTCTGCTGAGTAGTTACTGCTTACGTCTGCTGAGTAGTTACTGCTTACGTCTGCTGAGTAGTTACTGCTTACGTCTGCTGAGTAGTTACTGCTTACGTCTGCTGAGTAGTTACTGCTTACGTCTGCTGAGTAGTTACTGCTTACGTCTGCTGAGTAGTTACTGCTTACGTCTGCTGAGTAGTTACTGCTTACGTCTGCTGAGTAGTTACTGCTTACGTCTGCTGAGTAGTTACTGCTTACGTCTGCTGAGTAGTTATAACGAGAGAGGCGCTTCATGGAGGCAGAGTAAGATTGAAAGTGTTGCTGCAACAGCAGTACATGAAAGTATTGATATACATGTCATGGTTCAGCAGGTGACAGGAAGCCGTCGCCAGAGACAGAACGTATTGGAGTGTATATTGTTACAACAATCCCAAACTCAAGATGAGGCCTGTGGGCCTGACAGCTGAGTGGACAGCGCTCGGGATTCGTAGTCCTGAGGTTCCGGGTTCGATCCCCGGTGGAGGCGGAAACAAATGGGCAGAGTTTTTTTTCACCCTGATGCCTTCTATTCACCTAGCAATAAATAGGTACCTGGGAGTTAGACAGCTGCTACGGGCTGCTAGCAGCTGAAGGTCTGCTACTCAAAAAGTTGGATTATATGATATAAAATGAATGACCTAAGAACTCAAAGAATGAATAGATTTTATTATTATAACAGAAACATTTATGTATTACCATCAATGGTATTAGAAATATCACGCTAATATCACTGTACTCATATACACATTATCAAAGTTACATAAATATACATCATCAAAGTGATGGGTATGGTCATTGTCATCGTCTCCAAAGCAATGGCGTCGTTATACGGTTAAATGCCAAGTTTCCATAAACAAAATATGTTTCTTTGAACAAAATTTAAAATACAATCAACTGTATAACCTTGCAGCTTAAGTGGCTTACATACAATTAAGGGCTAACTACTGCATTAATTTCCTAGCCTTCACATAAACAAGCCTAATCACATCACCCACTGATTGTAAAGGCAAAAAGTGCCATTAAACGCTAAGAGTAATTACGCGGGCACCGACAGCCGGCTAACAAATTAACTTACATTTAACCAAGGTGCTAACTTAGCATGATTAGGAGCATTAGGAAAGTCGTTTAACACCTTTCAACAGCAGGTAAGCTACAATAATTTAAGCTGGATTGAACCATTGTAATTAAACGCAAACAGCCATCACTGTGACAGTCTAGAACAGTGTTGCTCTTGCTGTAATGCGGCTTATTATTGTTATTATTTAATAATTCAATTATTTGTTGCCTACAAAGTTGAGTCATTGCAGCAGTATTGCAATAATTATTATAATATTTCCCATTTTAATATAATTATTTTTATATTTCCCAATTTTAATATAATTATTATTATATTTCCCAATTTTAATATAATTATTATTATATATCCCAATTTTAAAATAATTATTATTATATTTCCCATTTTAATATAATTATTTTTATATTTCCCATTTTAATATAATTATTATTATATTTCCCATTTAATACAATTCTTATTATATTTCCCATTTTAATACAATTATTATGATATATCCACACTGTAAATACGCGAGCAGACCGCATGTACTAACCACTTGGACTGGACAGTTGAACAACGGTTTCGCTTCTTGCAAGCCGGAGTTCAATCCTCGACTGTCCAAGTGGTTGGACACCATTTCGTCCCAGCCGTTTTATCCCATATCCATATATCCCTTGCAAGTGGTATATAGTTCTAATAGCTTAGTGCATTTTCCTAATCACTACCTTCCCTTACCTATATAATAGGTGGAGGTATTAACAGTACAATTATACTTCACCATATTTATTTACGGTACACAATGTACCGTACTTAACTGGTACTATACACAACCATTTACATTGATGTTGCAAACAAAAACACAGTTGTTTACACTTTTTAATCTATGTCTTATACCAGACGAGACGGAATTGATGGACCACCCTGAGTCATCAACATGGCAAGTTACCTTTGGGCTCAAAATACACTAGAAAGGTAACCCATACTAAACAACACTGCTAACACACTAAACAACACTGCTAACACACTAAACAACACTGCTAACACACTAAACAACACTGCTAACACTAAACAACACTGCTAACACACTAAACAACACTGCTAACACACTAAACAACACTGCTAACACTAAACAACACTGCTAACACACTAAACAACACTGCTAACACACAAAACAACACTGCTAACACACTAAACAACACTGCTAACACTAAACAACACTGCTAAAACACTAAACAACACTGCTAACACACTAAGCAACACTGCTAACACACTAAACAACACTGCTAACACACTAAACAACACTGCTAACACACTAAACAACACTGCTAACACTAAACAACACTGCTAACACACTAAACAACACTGCTAACACTAAACAACACTGCTAACACACTAAGCAACACTGCTAACACTAAACAACACTGCTAACACTAAACAACACTGCTAACACACTAAACAACACTGCTAACACACTAAACAACACTGCTAACACTAAACAACACTGCTAACACACTAAGCAACACTGCTAACACACTAAACAACACTGCTAACACTAAACAACACTGCTAACACACTAAACAACACTGCTAACACACTAAACAACACTGCTAACACACTAAGCAACACTGCTAACACACTAGCCAACACTGCTAACACACTAAACAACACTGCTAACACACTAAACAACACTGCTAACACACTAAACAACACTGCTAACACACTAAACAACACTGCTAACACACTAAGCAACACTGCTAACACACTAGCCAACACTGCTAACACACTAAACAACACTGCTAACACACTAAACAACACTGCTAACACACTAAACAACACTGCTAACACACTAAACAACACTGCTAACACACTAAACAACACTGCTAACACTAAACAACACTGCTAACACACTAAACAACACTCCTAACACACTAAACAACACTGCTAACACACTAAACAACACTGCTAACACACTAAACAACACTGCTAACACACTAAACAACACTGCTAACACACTAAACAACACTGCTAACACACTAAACAACACTGCTAACACTAAACAACACTGCTAACACACTAAACTACACTGCTAACACACTAAACTACACTGCTAACACACTAAACAACACTGCTAACACTAAACAACACTGCTAACACACTAAACTACACTGCTAACACACTAAACATCACTGCTAACACACTAAACAACACTGCTAACACACTAAGCAACACTGCTAACACACTAAACATCACTGCTAACACACTAAGCAACACTGCTAACACACTAAGCAACACTGCTAACACACTAAACATCACTGCTAACACACTAAGCAACAGCTAAACCACAATTCCCCAATATATTCCTCTTGCAAGCTTTGCAATGAAGAGTGACGAGTCACGGCAAGACTTCTGGGAATCACTTAAGGCACCTGTAGACACTTAACATAACACAAGTAACTAAATTTAAGTACCTTTAAGATTCAGATGAAGACCAATTTGTAATACCTAGCAGCAGTACTCACCTATTCACCTATTTGTACTCACCTATTTGTGCTTGCGGGGGTTGAGCTCAGGCTCTTTGGTCCCGCCTCTCAACTGTCAATCAACTGGTGTACAGGTTCCTGAGCCTATTGGGCTCTATCATATCTACACTTGAAACTGTGTATGGAGTCAGCCTCCACCACATCACTGCCTAATGCATTCCATTTGTCAACTACTCTGACACAAAAAAAAAATTCTAATATCTCCGTGGCTCATTTGGGCACTCGGTTTCCACGTGTATCAGTGTCACTGTTGTGGTGACACTGTTGCGAGGCAGTGAAGACCCCTAGAGAATAATTATGACAAAGTGGCAATGAAAAGTACAGTGATAACGTGTAATCTGCTTGTCATCTCACCTCTGGTAAAGCTGGCGGGGCTTTATAAAGCTTCACACACACAGGCATTACGAAGAGTATTGAAGGTGTGATGAGTATTGAAGCACACACGTGCTTCAACACTCATCACACCTTAACAACCCGTCCTCATAAACAAAGGCCAAAGTTCATGCACCCGCCGAACACCTTTGCTTGTGAATGTAAATGTAAAACGGTTTACACACGACTCACGACTAAGGACGTCCGAACACTTCTCGAACCAATGCCTAGCTGACAACTTGTGTTCGAAGCAGAATTTATATATTATTTAAAGCCACTAATTTCGCACAGCATAACTCCCTTTCAAGCTCAAATCCTTACTAGTTAAATCTTGCCATCACTCGCTGCTTGATAACTGAGCCGCTCGAATATTGATCCACGACAGTTTAACTGGAGTAAACACCTACGCGTGTGTGTTTACCAGTAAATCAACTGGAAAAGTGATAGATTCCCGTGTCAAATATTTACAATTTAAGTAAATAATCTTATGATTTACGCAGAAATTCCATCTGCTTTTGTGCGTATCTGAAGGATTTATAGCGTCCCCGAAGTCAGAGTCCTGTGACAGTAACGTTAATTGGATCTGCGACTCTTGGGAAATATTTTCACAGAGAGAACGGTGTGAAATCGTCGCTTGGTGTGTGTGTGTGTGTGTGTGTGTGTGTGTGTGTGTGTGTGTGTGTGTGTGTGTGTGTGTGTGTGTGTGTGTGTGTGTACTCACCTAGTTGTGTTTGCGGGGGTTGAGCTCTGGCTCTTTGGTCCCGCCTCTCAACTGTCAATCAACTGGTGTACAGATTCCTGAGCCTATTGGGCTCTATCATATCTACAGGTGTGTGTGTGTGTGTGTTTGGGGGGGGGGAGGCTCGTGGGGGCAGGGCATAAGGGTTGATGATGGAGGGGAGGTTGAAAGGTAGGGATGAGGGGTGGAGGATGGATGGATGTGAATGTTTATGTCACATTTTATTCTCTACTCTTAGCTCTTGGGTACTGGCTCTCAATTATCAATTCACTGGTGTATTTGTGTTGACCATTTGGGTCACCTAACCATTTGGGCTTTCAATTTTCTGTTTTGTATATAGTTAGCGTTCACTATTTTTTTAGCCTGATCAAACTTTGCAGGGTGACTAGTGGGTGTTCAGGGACTGTCATAGGAGGGGGTCAGGCTTAGCCCCAACACCCACCTTTGATACCAACTTCCAATCCCACTCAATTCCAGACACAAACCTCCATAAAAATCATCAGACATAACATTTTTATACATCATGAATATGTATTGGGAACCGCCCCAGAATCTATACACTGCCTAAATGAGATACCCGGCGATGCCCGGGCAGTGAAGATGGCTACAGTTATGCCGCTCGTGTGTAGAGTGGTAGATGGTAGATGGGATCCACTTGTGTCCCTTCGTTCTACTACACGTCCTTGACCAGTATACTGTTAATGTCAACAACAACAACAGCAACCTGTCTCCTCACTTGAGAATGAACCTTGTAGGCTCGAAACGTTGTGTAAATTTAAAATAAGTGTAAAATTATAATAAGTGTAAATTTATAATAATCGTAAATTTACGATAAGCGGTTCGAATCGTTGACGAATCATTAGAGTATTGTTAATAAACTGATGCTTGAGGACGATTCAAGCAGGACACATATACAATATATCATCAAACTCACGTTGGGAGCTGGATGAAAGAGCAGTAGTAGTAACCTCCAAGTCTCTGGGTGTCTCTGGCGCTCGACAGAAGCCCGACGTATCAAAGTGGACGAGGACCTGATATTTACAAAGGTCAGACAGCTGTCTCTCCACGACAACGCACTCTAACCTATGACAGCTGAGCGACTGATATATATATATATATATATATATATATATATATATATATATATATATATATATATATATATATATATATATATATATATATATATATATATATGGTGTTATTTTCCACTACTCTCACTTCCCACCTTCCCCAGCTTCTTGGTTAGAGGCGGAGGTGGAAATAGTGTCTCAGGTTGTGTTTTGTAAATGTATTTTTGTACTTAGTATATAGTTTTGTTTAGCGTCTAGAACTGCGTCTAGAACTGCGTCTTATGGAGACTTCACAAGGTGCAGTGATGCGTCAATGTGTCTGCACTCTTTCATACGTACTCACCTAATTGTGCTTGCGGGGGTTGAGCTTTGGCTCTTTGGTCCCGCCTCTCAACTGTCAATCAACTGGTGTACAGATTCCTGAGCCTACTGGGCTCTATCATATCTACATTTGAAACTGTGTATGGAGTCAGCCTCCACCACATCACTTCCTAGTGCATTCCATTTATTTACTACACTGAAAAAATTCTTTCTAACGTCTCTGTGGCTCATCTGGGTACTAAGTTTCCACCTGTGTCCCCTTGTTCGTGTCCCACCCGTGCTGAAGAGTTTGTCTTTGTCCACCCTGTCAATTCACCTGAGAATGTTGTACGTGTTCTTGAAGCTGTGAATGATCGCTGCTTCTATACATCTGACTAATATTCATTCTTCCATGATTATCACTCTGCTTACGAGTATTTCTTGACGTTAATGTGGCTCATTTGTGTCCCTAATTTCCACCTGAGAACCCAACATTCCGTTGCCCCTCACCCGGAAAAAGATTATTTCTGTCCACTTTGTCAATTCGTCAGAATTAGCTTGGAACGATATATTATATCGCCTCTTGATCTACCGTCGCCTAATGCTAGTAGATTGTGTTATCATTGTGATTTACATAATTCGTGACATATCTTTGAACCTTCTCAGTTATTGTCTTTATCAGGCGAAGGTTCTATGATAGAGCTCTATTTTCTAAGACTCGCTTAAATAAGCATTCTTATGCTTATTATTTACGCGTGTTCTAAGGACGTCGTTCTGTTGGTAAGTGACTCTGCTTCTAAGGAGAGTAAGACGTCCACTCTCACATGTCTTCCATTTTTTTTGCCCCAAGAATCGACTTCTCCTCGAATCTGCTCCGGTCTGGTCGCCTGTACGTAACTTCATTACTATAAATATATTTGGAATGAAGTATAGAACACAGCCCCGCTCCTGTGCCAGGTAAGTCCACTACGGGCTCACCATAACCCGTGCTACTTGGAACTTTTTGTTCCAAGTAGAGAATCTTAATCAACAAATTGTAGAAGCCGTTCATTTATGAAGCCTGTCCAGGCCGCTCTGTGGTGATGTTCAGTTCGCTTTGGTCTTTAATCTTGTCAACAGTTTTGCATCGTGATACACTCACTTTTACTCTCTCCACATTCTCCTTTTCTTACTCTCCCTTTTATCTCTCTCTGACACACTTTCACCCACAACAATTTCCCTCCCTCTCTCTTCCTCTCTCCCACTCTCTAGTCTGACACTCCCCCACTTCCTCTCCCATCTCCTCCTTCCCCACTCATTAATCTTCCTCTCCCACCTTTCCTTTTCCATGCATTGCCCCTTCTCTCTCACCTTACTCTCACTCCATTCCTCCATGCCCTCTGCACTCATTATCCTGTCACCCACACCTCATCCCTTCCCCCTCCCTTCTCTTCCATCTCTTCCATCCCTCCCACCTATTCCAACTACCACTAAACATCAATCATCCGTCAAATATCAGCCATAAAAGAAAACTAGAGCCAATATGTCACTTTTTATTGACCTGTTAAGCGAGGCTGTTATAGGAGGCTTATGAGGAGATGATGGACGTGAGTTACCTCAGTGAGTTACCTCAGTGAGGGAGGAGAGAAAAGAGGCTGGTTGAGAGAGAACACACAGGCTTGGAGTGTAAAGATGCACTCAAGTGTTATGATGTAATTAACTTCTTGGTATTTTTGTTGGACATAACTCGGATCGACTTGAGAATGGTCCAGGACGGACCGAAACGTCGTCGTCGTCGTCCCTTCACTTTCTAGTGTGTGGTCTGGTCAACACATAACTCGGAATTTCGTGTAAAATTTGGTGAGCGACGTCTCTGGTGACCAGCCAAGTGTTTGTTTACACTTGGCTGGTGTAAACAATACATTACAATACTTCTGTAAATACAAACAATACTCCTGTAAATACAGATCATATTTTTTTGGTAGTGAAGATTGTTGGAAGTAATTCATCTGTTGTATTAATACAGTATGAGTTATAGAGTGGGTATAAGAATACTACGTCACTGTAAAATATACTATGTGTAATTTGGTAAATGTATATTATGAGTTAGCTGTTGTGTTGATTAACCACACTCTATATATATAAATAATAATTTGCAGGAAGGTCCATTGGGTTTGTGAGAGTACATAGCATTGATGTTTATACATTCATATATATAAACATATATATATGTTTATATATATGTTTATATAGGCAAAGCCATTAACACTCATAGCGTTTCGGGAATTTTATGAACATGTTCACACAAATTAACGAACAAAAGCATTACATATGTGGACACTTAACGAAATATTTATTGTTTCTTTTTTATATATACGCAAATATTAAAATATTTGCGTACAATGGACAATATCCCAAAGAAAATTAACTTTAGTCACAATGCTATTGTGCTTAATGACATATTAAAATATATATATATATATATATATATATATATATATATATATATATATATATATATATATATATATATATATATAGGGGGGTACCACCTTTTGGTGCAATTATAGGGACCCACAGCCTCAGAGAAGGGAACACAGAGCATTCAGGGAAAAACTTGCCATTTAACTCTGAATACGTAAGAGTGTTCGCTTCTCCTACCACCCACCTTTTTTATGGTGTGAGAGAGAGAGAGAGAGAGAGAGAGAGAGAGAGAGAGAGAGAGAGAGAGAGAGAGAGAGAGAGAGAGAGAGAGAGAGAGAGAGAGAGAGAGATGGATAGAGTGATGGAGAAAATCAGAGATAAAGAAATATGAGACGTAGCGAAAAAAGAGAAAAAAAGAAGTCATGGAGACAAAAACACAGACGAGAAGATAGAAACAAACACAAAACAGATATACAGGAAGACAAATACACGACAAACACATAAAACTAACAAAAAAAGACAGATAAATAACAGTCATTTCCACAGCCTCACGTCCAAAGACTGCAAGAAAGCCAGTTCCTTATTGTAGTCTTCAAGACTTTTAGCAGATTTACATTTATTGTTGTCGTTCCAATATCTGCTTCACGATTTCTCTCTCCATTGAGAGTTGTCAACATAACTAGATTCTCTGCCTCCCAACTTTCTCCACTACCCCGAGGGAACTATGCTTTACCCTTTCTCTCATGTTATAGCCTTTTACTCTAATTGTTAAAAGATACTTTGCCAGCTTGGAGATATTTTACCACCTTGGAGATATCTTGCCAGCTTGGAGACTTTGGCAGCTTAGAGATAATTTGCCAGCCCCTTTGCAGAGCGGAAATCGGGGAATAAGAACCATAAATACTTGTTGAAAATGGTTATGGAAAACTATATATAATGTAAAAGAACAGACAAAATGGGGGTTAGAATAGATCCAACACTGAGTTATAAAATAAGCAAAAATAACATTAAATAACATAAGTCACCATTCTGCTTTGGTTATGAGAATATTAGTAATAATATACATTTATCATAATATAGAATAACAGTAACAACAGTGTTAACAAGGGGGTGGAGGGAGGGAATTATCAGGAGAAAGCGCCAATCCATTACGACTATATATAGCACTTGAAAGGGGTCAGGATAAGGATTTGTGATTGGGACTGGGGAAAGAAATGGTGCCCAACCACTTTGACGGTCGGGGATTGAACGCCGACCTGCATGAACCCAGTCATTCCACACAGCTCCTAGCCAAGCCTCCTGGTCATTGCTGAGTATTGTCAAGTTCTTCACTATAACCTTCTGTCCTCCTGGGCCGCACAGGGCAAGCACACAATAACATTTTTACGAACGACGTTTCGATCATTTCTTGTTTATATAGTTCAATTATTATACCCAAACTCATTCTGTGAGCAGTAGTGGGGAAAAAAAGTGGATCACAAAGTTTTCCACTAGGAAGGTTCCACCTTTCTAACCTTTTTGGAAGGCTCCAAACTCCATCTTTATCTGATAAAACAGCTTTTTTCTCTGATTCATTAATAGGAAAACAGAAATAGCAGCTACTCTCATATGCCAATACTTACACCAGAAGGCATAGACCTTACTGACACTGTTGGCAAGGCCAAGAGGATGAACCTCTATCTCTTTTTTCCCCTTACCCACTTTCCTTATCCTCCTATACCCTGGTCCCTGATGGTCCCTGACCCCTTCAACAACACCCCCACGTGCTCCCCCTTACCCCTCCTCGTGACCCTGGGGGTTGTGTCGGCCCTAAAAACAACCTCCACATGAAATAACGAGGAAAGTTGGGTGATTCATTCCAACTTATTCCTCCCGACTCCTTCCTCCATACTCACGCACGCACGCACACTCACGTACACGCACCCCCGCTCACCTAAACGCACGCACGCACGCTCACGTACACGCACCCCCGCTCACCTAAACGCACGCACACACACAGGTGGAGACTGAGTACCTAAATGAGTCACAGGGACATTAGAAAGAACTTTTTTAGTGTCAGAGTAGTTAACAAATGGAATGCATTAGGCAGTGATGTGGTGGAGGCTGATTCCATCCACATTTTCAAATGTAGATATGATAGAGCCCAGTAGGCTCAGGAATCTGTACATCAGTTGATTGACGGTTGAGAGGCGGGACCAAAGAGGCAGAGCTCAACCCCCGCAAGCACAACTAGGTGAGTACACACACACACACATTCTCGGACGTGGCAGAAACTAATAGGCAAAGTTTTTTTCACCCTGATGTCCCTGTTACATAGCAGTAAATAGGTACCTGGGAGTTAGACAGCTGCTACGGAGTTGCTTCCTGGATGTGTGTGTGTGTGTGGAAAAGAAAAAAAAATAGTTAGTAGTTAGTAACAGTTGATTGACAGTTGAGAGGCGGGGCGAAAGAGCAAAGCTCAACACCCGCAAGCACAACTAGGTGAATACAACTAGGTATTCACACACCTCGGAAGGAGGCTTGAGACTCAGATGTGTTGTAGAGATGTTAGAAAGTGTTCCCTTAGCATTAGAGTAGTGAGTAAATGGAAAGGCCTAAAGGAGCAGATTGAAGAGGCAAACTCCATTCATAGCTTTAAAAGCAGGGGCCAGATTCACGAAGAAGATACGCAAACACTTACGAACCTGTACATCTTTTCTCAATCTTTTGCGGCTTTATTTACAATTATTAGACAGTTAATGAGCTCCGAAGCACCAGGAGGCTATTTATAACAATAACAACAATTGATTGGCAAGTTTTCATACTTCTAAACTGTTTAATAAATGTAACCAAAGTCATCAAAGATTGAGGAAAGATGTACACGTTCGTAAGTACTTGCATAACTGCTTCGTGAATCTAGCCCCAGGTATGATAGGGCGATAGGCCAGGAGTCATTGCATTAGACAGCCAACGGTTAGAAAAACGGGGTCCAAGAGCTCGAGCTCAATCCTACAGGCTCATATTGGCAAAACTGCAACACAGTATTGTTCCCTGTAACAATGTTAACGCCAAATGCACTTTGTGGTAGACACAAAGTGCATACAAATGAACTTGAACGTTGGTAGACAAAAAAGTGCATACAAATGAACTTGAACGTTGGTAGACACAAAGTGCATACAAATGAACTTGAACGTTGGTAGACACAAAGTGCATACAAATGAACTTGAACGTTGGTAGACACAAAGTGCATACAAATGAACTTGAACGTTGGTAGACACAAAGTGCATACAAATGAACTTGAACGTTGGTAGACACAAAGTGCATACAAATGAACTTGAACGTTGGTAGACACAAAGTGCATACAAATGAACTTGAACGTTGGTAGACAGACTTGTCAGGTCAAAAAAAAAAGGTAAAAATAAACCTTGAATGAAAATCTGTCACCGAGACAAATATGAACATACACAGACATTCAAATTACACACAAAAGAGCGCGTCGGACCTAAGAATGAGGAATGAGTAAATAATGAGGCAGCAAGGGAGACTGAATTAGGGGAGGGGGAGGGGGGGATTAACTGGCTAAGTCTGCCTCACGTGAAGGTAGGGAGGAGGGGGGGGGGGGGGAAGGGTGGCACCTCACATTAAGGGAAGGGGTTGAGAGAACTGGCATGATGAAAAAAGAGGTAAGTGACTCACTTCATGAGACGTGGGTGACTCCTGTGATGAGAAGAAGGGAAGGTGACTCACACAATGAGAAGGGGAAGGAAGAGGTAACTCACACAATGAGAAGGGGAAGGAAGAGGTAACTCACACAATGAGAAGGGGAAGGGAGAGGTAACTCACACAATGAGAAGGGAAGGGAGAACTGACACATTGTACTACTGGGGTAGAGAGTAACAGACAAGGGAAGTGAAAGTTTACCTTCGTCAAGGGAGGGAAGGGAGTCACATGACTCTGGGAGGTGTCTCACATAAAGGTAGGTAGGACCTAGTATTCCTCAATGCCTCCCTATGTATATTAGTATAAACAAACTATGAATACACGTAAATGTATACAAGTATGCAACTGAAGCACTTTCTCACTGGTTTCATTCATCCGTAGGTTCATCCGTATATATATATATATATATATATATATATATATATATATATATATATATATATATATATATATATATATATTAGCAAGGTCATTTATGCATGCTTGTCATTAGTGAACATTGTATAACCAACTTAAGGCACACAAAATACATAGAAAGGGAGGCCTAAAATGTGTTGAATTCTATTCAGTTTCCAAGCAAATTTAATATACTTCAATTCGTCAAGCTAGTCCAAGGATGTTGAGCAATCGGTAAATTTTTAACCCAGGTAATGGAGCGTGACAGCTTCTTCTGTGACATTTAACACGTGATTGATCCAAGTACTCGGCTTCACAACCGGAGGATCGTGCAGTCTTTCATGATCAATGATTGATTAATGCTGTTCTCGTGGGGTGAGGATTGTTAAGGTCAGAAAATGTCAGCCCAAAAAGGAGGATAGTTATCTTCATGCAAATTTGAGTCTTGATATTAAATGCAGTAATAGTGAAACCCTAAAAATAATGATCTAAATATAAATTATTTCTATGCCTGCAGTTAAGGAGATAATTGCTCTCTGTTGTTCATTTTATCATTCAATAGCAGGAAATTTCTGGTAATTCTCCCAAGATCAGTGAATAATAGTGCATATTACCATAACAAAATTTTGTTTGAAAAGTTTGTTTTGAAAATATTTAGCTGTGTAGCTGTTTGTCAGTGTCAAAATACGTCGTGGGGAGCCTTAATGTGGCACTGGCACACTGTTCCCTTATGAGTTCTGGCACCTCCAACCAGCCTATGTTCATCCCGTACCCCATACCATTCCCTCTGCCAATTTTGGTGAGGCTAACCCTAACCATGTGGCCTCCAACTTTAAACAGACAAACATTCTGTCTCTCATAGTATACATATGTGCTGAATAACCATATCAGAAATAAGAAGCTACGTTTACAGTTTACGTAAAGCTTAATACATAAAAACCCGGACTGGCTTCAGTAGGGGACTCTAGACTTCCTGTGATTCCAGTAGAAAACTGATTTGTATGACTTGTACCAGTCTGCGATGGTCTAGTGGTAGACCACCCGACTGGCAATGCCAGGGTCGTGGGTTCGCGCCTACCACACAGCCCTAGTGGATTTTCTCATTAATAATAATAAGAATAAGAAGAAAAGGAGGTGAAGCCAGAGAGGAGAACAAAGAAGTGGAGAAGTAGCAGATGAAGAAGAAGTAATCTTTAAGTTATAATAACTAGAGGGATCAGAATAAGTGTACACAAGTGCCACTGGGTTCAGCAACTCTTCACAACACAGCATCAAGAGCTCGGGTATAAGAGTGACCTTTGCAGGCCTGAATGCCACTTGCAGCTTTTCAAACCCACAAAAAAACAGTTTTTTAAACTTTAGTCATTTTTTACTCAAAATTTTTTACTTGACACCTTTTTTACATTTTTAGTTAAATTTTCTGTACGTAATATTGTACAGTAATATTACGTGATAATAGTAACAATATTGTACATATATATTACAGGAATAGTACATAATAGTATTAAATTCTACTTGTGATTTTTCTTGTTATCTGACGTTAGCAAAAATATGAGATATCTGTTCATACTTATGTACACTACTGTAACATCTGCTCCCTAGTTTCTGTTTACCTAAGTTATTTTATCACCCACATACTGTTAACTAGAATTACAGAGATAAGCCACATTGAAAGTCATTCTCTTATCTTGTTATGCACTCCTGTTTAGACCCTCGACCGGCTGCCCAACTGTTATGAAAACAATTATTGAAATTAAATTAAATTAGATGCATGAATTGGATCATTATTGACAACGAGAGACTTTCATTTCTCTTTGTGATTCTCGTAGCGTACACAATCAACAGCTTTTACTGTGAACATCAGTGTGTAACAGTGCCCTCTGGCGTGTGTCTGTCTGTGTGGTGATTATCGAGGCTACGTCACAAATATATTTTAGGTTAAGGGTCTTCAAGTTGTCATCTATTGTTGTGGAAGCTCGTTAGTGAGTTTATATTTATCATCATCTGGTCTGTGGGTGAAGCTGCTCGTTCAGTTTCCTCTCTATAGTGTCTAGTTCACCATCTTGGGAATGACAGACATTCCCTTGTTCAACGTCGTCATTGTGATGTCAAATTTTGTGCAACTGTTTACAATAGGCAGGTATAAATTATCCAACTTAGCGCATGTGTACTTCATCGAGTCTCACATCTGCGATAACTGATTGTTGGATATATCCAAAACGACATTAATCATAAAAAAATTGTAATTAATCAATTAAAAGTAGATCCAAATTTGAACATTCCATTACGAATGAATATTAGTGGTAAGGCACAGGACAATACCAATAATTAGGGTCAGATGGTCGTGACTCGTGGCCTGTGGGAAAGTTGGAACAGCCAATAGGAAGTTCCCAGCATGAGGAGCTTGTACAGTGAGGAGACACGGTTTATCCTTCCCAGGAGCTGCCTCCAAAAATAACCGAAGCAATTTTCTCCACTATGGGGGTTATCTACTTGATCTACCTGCTATCTTTTGGAAAACTTAGTCAGGCGACAAGCCACCGGCTTTCTGTCCTTGTCGAGGCCACTAGGGATAGTGGTTACCTTGAGGTTACCTTGAGGTGCTTCCGGGGCTTAGCGTCCCCGCGGCCCGGTCGTCGACCAGGCCTTCTGGTTGCTGGACTGATCAACCAGGCTGTTGGACGCGGCTGAGCCCTCAGGTAAATTAGGAAAATAATATTCACCAATCATGTGGCTACAACGCCATCGAAGCGCAGGTGATCAGAGGAAAATATTATGACCAACCTGTATGAGCGGTAATTGAGCCTAATAGAAGCCGACTCTGGCATCCGGTCTCCACCAGGATTTACCAGGGAGGTTTCTGGCTTTGTTTCTTATTGATTTGGTACCAATTAATATGAATGTTTAAGCCCATGACCCCATACAGGAGGGCCGGTCGGCCGAGCAGACAGCACGCTGGGCTTGTGATCCTGTGGTCCTGGGTTCGATCCCAGGCGCCGGCGAGAAGCAATGGGCAGAGTTTCTTTCACCCTATTCCCCTGTTACCTAGCAGTAAAAATAGGTACCTGGGTGTTAGTCAGCTGTCACGGGCTGCTTCCTGGGGGTGGAGGCCTGGTCGAGGACCGGGCCGCGGAGATACTAAAAAAAAAAAAAAAGCCCCGAAATCATCTCAAGATAACCTCAAGATACTGTTGAAACTTAATATCATAATGACTCGTGTATTATTAAAATCTGATTTCTTTAAATATACAAATTTCCGGAATTTTGCATTTTAGTTTATTAAATTCTTAATTGTGACCAGAGAACGCTGCACCAATTTCCAGAGACTCCATTGTAACTCGTTATGTCATCACATATCAACAGATCATACGAGAGACCAGCGTCATCAAAAATCATACAAAAGACAAAACTCTTCAACACTTTAGAAAACTATTCATCGTCAATCAATAGTGTAGCGCGCAGCACTAACGAGAAGGAGGAGTGGAGTCCACCACCAGCCCTGATATTCCACAACACTAGAGAAAATAGAGTTGGTCCCAACCCTCGTTAACACCTCGCTAATTCCAAGGTGAATAGGATTTCACTCACAATTGACTAACCACACTAAAGGGAATAGCAATAGTTGTTTATCTCTGTGTCTGTGTCTCTCTCTCCCTTTCTCTTTCTCTCTCTCTTTCGTTCTCGCTCTCCACAAAGCCTAAACTTGCCTTAAAACCTCGTCAAACGTCAGAATTACCAACATTCCGAGGTCAAAACTTTAGGTCAGGAAGTCACCAGGTATGACGAATTTAATTAGACGTAACTTGTAGAGACCATTTTCATTTTACCTTAAGAGAATTTTCTCCTTTCTTTCAAATGCGTTCGAAGTTTTCGGCATCTCGGCAAAGTTGTTTTTAAAAGTTACTTACACTTGGGGGGGGGAAGTATTAAGTGCTTTTCCTAACCGTCTAAACCGCCCCCCCCCCTCCCCTCGCCCCTCTCCACCTATTTCTTTTTCGAAACTCACCGCTCAAAGCCAGAAACATTTGTCAAGTGGGACGAGGAAAAGTGTCGTCTGACTTTTCACTTTATAATGTTAATGTGTTAAGTGCTATGCAATTTGTTGAGGTTCGAGTGTGTTTCCTTTTGTTCCTTTTCGTCCCCGGTTTTGATATCGAGATAGTGTCTTATTGAACACGTTATCTAAGTGTTTGTTATTTCCAAGTTGATGTATTAGATAAGTTCATTTGCTCATTCATTTTATCCTGTTGTCAAACAGCGTGTGAATTTATAGATTCATAATAAAGTCCTCCTGTGTTATAATTATTCTTATAAGAGAATAATCATAACAATAATTATTATAAGATAATATTATTCTCTTATTCTATAAGTCCAAGGCCAGGTATGAAGTTCATATTCTCACGTCAGTAATTTGTTCAGGATCTCTCTCTCTCTCTCACAGAATAACAAATCTTTAATCTAAATTCTTACTGCTAAGACAAGTGGGTGATGTTAAGATTGAACTCCCTCAGAGATCATTGGTAAGTGGGTTGTTTTTCTTCAGTCTCATTCATCTACAAATGATTTTTTTTAAGTTTAATTCTTCACCCCATTCCAGTACGCTCTCCTACTCTATGTCATAGACCCAGTTGACTGGACGCGCCATGCTGAATCAGAGACCCAGTTGACTGGACGCGCCATGCTGAATCGGAGACCCAGTTGACTGGACGCGCCATGCTGAATCAGAGACCCAGTTGACTGGACGCGCCATGCTGAATCAGAGACCCAGTTGACTGGACGCGCCATGCTGAATCAGAGACCCAGTTGACTGGACGCGCCATGCTGAATCAGAGACCCAGTTGACTGGACGCGCCATGCTGAATCAGAGACCCAGTTGACTGGACGCGCCATGCTGAATCAGAGACCCAGTTGACTGGACGCGCCATGCTGAATCAGAGACCCAGTTGACTGGACGCGCCATGCTGAATCAGAGACCCAGTTGAATGGACCCGCCAGCCTTCAGCACACTCTCTTAACACGAGTGAAAAAGTTGAATTTACAAATGCGCTTATTTACCCGAGGTGAATAACTCGTTGTTTTAAACTACGGTAAATAACCGTAGTTTACAACTAGCCGTTGTTGTAAACTCGCCTCATCACAGCCTTATTCTGTTTTCAGTTGATGTCAAAACATTCTGCCCATATCATTTGTAACTACGTCATTTCGCACGTAATGGTTGCTATAGATACTCCCTTGTATCTGGCGCTTGTGCAGGCTTGCCAGAGTTAATATATGTATATATATATATATATATATATATATATATATATATATATATATATATATATATATATATATATGTGTGTATATATATATATATATATATATATATATATATATATATATATATATGTGTGTGTATAACTTTAGAACACTTTCCCACCAGGAGACTCGAACCCTAGCCAGCACAGAAGCCTTCCAGCAACTGGCATAACAGGTTCGCCTTAACCCACTCCACCACCTGCTCAGACCTAGAGCAAGTGAGGGGTCATTTTTACGTTTTTTTCATCAAGTCCCTGTTAATGTATATATATATATATATATATATATATATATATATATATATATATATATATATATATATATATATATATATATATATCAGGACTCTCTTTCTCGTCATAACTACCTTGCTTCATATGTATAAAGACATGCCTCATTGTTCCCCTTAGCATCACAATCTACATGTATCTGGTAATTATTGTCGTACTGTCACGCAGGAACATCAATAAAGAGCTCAAGCTATATATAACCGCATCAGATGTCAAGATAAATTTAGTGTTAGGAATATCATATTCTTTCTAGTAAAAATAATATTATTTGGGATATAATAATTAAAGATTATTATATCCCAAACGTGCTGGTGGGCTTTCGCACATTATTTGAATTAGATACAAAGTATAATTTAGTTCACAATCGACTTGAGAATGGTCTAGGACGGACTGAAACGTTGTCGTCTCTTCACTTTCTAGTGTGTGGTCTGGTCAACATATTTCAGCCACGTTATGGTGACTCCTCGTCTACAATTTAGTTCAGTTTAATTCAGCCACATTGTAAGCTGCAGTTATAGTGCTCAAACCTCTCACAAGAACGTGGTGGAATTATACTCTATAATTACATTATACTACACGTGAAGAAGGATAGATGACTGTTATCTTGAGGTTATCTTGAGATGATTTCGGGGCTTTTAGTGTCCCCGCGGCCCGTTCCTCGACCAGGCCTCCACCCCCAGGAAGCAGCCCGTGACAGCTGACTAACACCCAGGTACCTATTTTACTGCTTGGTAACAGGGGCATAGAGTGAAAGAAACTCTGCCCATTGTTTCTCGCCGGCGCCTGGGATCGAACCCAGGACCACAGGATCACAAGTCCAGCGTGCTGTCCGCTCGGCCGACCGGCTCCCCTGTAATGAATTTCGCTCCACCACTTCTATCCGGCCAATATTTCCCCCTTGATTAATGACCATTTCCGTCGCAGATCGCTATAATAAATCCTTCTCAACATTCCTCCAAGCTTCGATCAGATTCAAGTCGACGCCTCATATATTTCGTTCATGGAAACAATACATTTACGCCCAGACAATTAAAAAAGTGTCACGTCGACGCGTAGAAAACGACGTTGGGACAAGCGGTTTCAATCGAAGGCATTCACTGTGGACGCGCTCGCTGGGCAGTCCGTCCTCCTAATACTTCCCCAGCGTCAAGAAACAGTCGTACTAAAGTGCCCTTTTCCTAACCTACCAGAGGACCCAAAACAGAAAACATATCATGATTTCTTTCCCCCTCGTCCTGAGCCGTATCACCACCGTGTCAAAAATTCCCGTATTTGTTCATACACTCACAAATCCCAGGCACAGACTTTGCCGCCTTTGAAGCGCCGTCCGGGGGAAAGCGACGTTGGAACGAGCGGCTACCGGTGTGTTTATGTTTGTGGAAGTCAAGGCGGGCGTGTAGCGCAGGTACTCACCGGGCTCAAAACTCCCTCCTGTATAAACGCTTCGCCATAATGGGTGCTGGTCAGCGGGGCGGGGAAGGTTGGGACGGGGCGGGGAAGATTGGGACGGGGTAGGGGAAGGTTGGGATGGGATGGGAGAAAGGTTGGGACGGGGCGGGGAAGGTTGGGACGGGGCGGGGAAGGTTGGGACGGGGTGGGGTAGGTTGGGACGGGGCGGAGAAGGTTGGGACGGGGTGGGGGAAGGTTGGGACAGGGCGGGGAAGGTTGAGGTCTGGCGTACCGCGGGCTGGTGGAGGGTTGACTGAGGTGGTCGTTGTTTGGGGGAAAAGCTTTGACTATTGGAGTCGTATTGCGGAAGGTTGAATGTTAAGAGTCGTTGTACTGGGAAAGCTTGACAGTTGCAGTTGCTGTTCATGGAAAGCTTGATAGACGGAGAGAAAGTGACAGGCAAATGGAGAGAAAAGACAATCAATGACAAACAGATGGAAAGACTTTTCCATCCTTTTGTCTCTTTCTCACTCTTGCTGTGTAAAGACTTTAGTTTATTTTCATAAATGTGCGTTTGGTTATTATTGCAAATTATCCACTGTTTACTGTTATTTGTCTTATTATTATTTTAAATTATTTCGTAATTATTATTTAATCTATTACTACTGGCATAAACGATTATATATATTATATTATATTATATATATATATATATATATATATATATATATATATATATATATATATATATATATATATATATATATATATTGGTGTATACTGGCAGCAGGTTTTCTTTCAAACATGTTTCATTGAATATGACCGCATATTCTGTATTTATTATTTTCTGGTTTAGGACTTCTATCCCTCTAACTATTTTCTTAGCATCAGAGCTTAATTGAAATAGGAGTTCTCCAAAACTCATTTTCGTACTTTTAAGGTGAAGAAAAGAAGTGAATTACTTCTCTACACTCTATAGTAATTCACTTCTTTTCTTCACCTTAAAAGTACGAAAAGGAGTTTTGGAGAACTCCTATTTCAATTAAGCTCTGATGCTAAGAAAATAGTTAGAGGGATAGAAGCCCTAAACCAGAAAATAATAAATACAGAATATGCGGTCATATTCAATGAAACATATATATATAATCAGTCAACTGCTATATGAAACTTGTTGAATAATTTTTATTATCAGTTTTTTTACTATCTAATAATTTTTACTATCAGTTATCTTTGTTGCCATTATGCTATCGTTGTGGTTCCGGTGTTCATTGGTTTCATCAGTTATTGTATTCACTGGTGTTATCTATGTTGATACCATGTTCACTGGGATTATTTTTGTATTCACTGGTGTTCAACAGTCACATCGTCCTGTTCACTGGCTTCCTCTATAGCCACGACGTTCACCAAACTGTAGCATATATTTTTTCTGCGCGTTCTCAGTTCCTGCACGATTTTAAGCATATGATTTTGGGTCTTCTAAATCATTGTAATGTCATCCCCCAAATGCGCCCTGCATGGTTACTCGACACTTTGATGAGCTATTGGTCCTGTGTTATTCCGCCAAGTATCTCAGGCGTAGCGCGCCACGTTGGTAAGGGTAAACAAGGAAAAGATATGTGGGAACACTGGGTGGTGACGCACGAGGGAGGAGGGCGGTCTTCCCGCCCAAAAGTCGGGTGCTTCAACTCGTTGAAGCTCAGAGTTGCTTGTATGGGATTGACAGCGCTGTTGTGAGCGTTGCTGGTGCTTGTTGTGGCATTCCTGCTTGCAGGCAACTTCTGTCTCTCTGTCGCTCTCTCTGTCTCTCGCGCAAGAGCAACGTCAAGTAAGAACTAGCCCGGTGGTTCCGTTTATTGTGTGGTGGACGGCGTCGTTGTTCCGGTCACTGTGCGTTGGCTAATGGTCACAGCCACACTCCACGCTCCAGCCCCAGCTGGGAATGGCAGCATCATGTAGAGTGTGCGACGCCCTGTGAGTCCATTTACAGGGTGTGAGGTGCTGTTCACCAGACGAGGGTCACCGTTGGTCACCCGTCCACTTGGGGACCACGTCGACGCTCGGCTTCTGCCTTGCCTGAGACGCCTCCAGCTGCAATGTCTGTTTCAAGCAGATATTGTTGGTACTAATTGTGGTTAGAGATGCTTCGATGTTGCCTCAAAATAATTTTCATGGATATAACACGTCAATGTGATTTCATTGCAGTATATATATATATATACATATATATATATATATATATATATATATATATATATATATATATACGACATATATATATATATATATATATATATGTCGTACCTAGTAGCCAGAACGCACTTCTCAGCTTACTATGCAAGGCCCAATTTGCCTAATAAGCCAAGTTTTCATGAATTAATTGTTTTTCGACTACCTAACCTACCTAACCTAACCTAACCTAACTTTTTCGGCTACCTAACCTAACCTAACCTATAAAGATAGGTTAGGTTAGGTTAGGTAGGGTTGGTTAGGTTCGGTCATATATCTACGTTAATTTTAACTCCAATAAAAAAAAAATTGACCTCGTACATAATGAAATGGGTTGCTTTATCATTTCATAAGAAAAAATTTAGAGAAAATATATTAATTCAGGAAAACTTGGCTTATTAGGCAAATCGGGCCTTGCATAGTAGGCTGAGAAGTGCGTTCTGGCTACTAGGTACGACATATATATATATATATGGGTGGATGTGTTTATGCAAGAATTTTCCTGTGTTAATATACGCAAACATGTCTAATTAAATTTGCTTAAAGATACAGTAACAAAAATAATCGCTAAAATAATAAAGCCTGCCAGAAGGTTCTTAAGAGAATTCTAAATCCGCCTTCTAAAAGAGGATCTGAAAAAAACGTGAAAAATACAGGCGAGACGACGGAGCGGATTATCCTGTTTTCATACCGGGAAAATTGGATTAATCCACAGGGGAGGTGAGGAGGAAGGTGAGGAAGGGTGTGTACCTGTCGTGTGGCTGGTTCGGGCTCACCATAGCCCGTGCTACTTGGAACTTTATGTGTTCCCAGTAGCTGAATCTTAAACAACAACAATATGGTCCCTCCCTGAGCGTACCAATAGGTCCCTGGTCCTCATGGTACGCGTCTATGGTACATGGTACCTGCGCGTATACCATATACGAGCCTAGCATATCAGCACCTGATATATTTTGCTCAAGTTTTTCTTTGATCTAATTAAGTGGGCACTTTCCTCCAGCTCCAGGTAGCTGATGAGAGACTTATTGCTTAATTTGTATTCCTCATCTCCTGCTTTAGTCTCCATCAGCCCAAATTGTTCACTTAATTTGCTTTTCGTTTACCTCTATCTTCTTCATTTATGATTTTATCACTGTTATTTTGTTTCGTTAGTATGCATCGGTATGTGTGTGTGTGTGTGTGTGTGTTTGTACTCACCTACTTGTACTCACTTAGTTGTGCTTGTAGGGGTTGAGCTCTGGCTCTTTGGTCCCTCCTCTCAACCGTCAATCAACTGATGTACAGATTCCTGAGCCTATTGGGCTCTATCATATCTACACTTGAAACTGTGTATGGAGTCAGCCTCCACCACATCACTGCCTAATGCATTCCACTTATTAACCACTCTGACACTGAAAAAGTTCTTTCAAACGTCCATGTGGCTCATTTGGGCACTCAGTCTCCACCTGTGTCCCCTTGTTTTTTGCAATGATTTTTTTCCACCTTTTTCCCCGAAATGTTTTGTAATTTTTTTCTAGAAAAAGCTAAACACTACTGACTATTTATGTAATAAGAGCGTGTGTATGTAGCTTCCTCATCGTCCGCGACACGCACACAAGTGTAGTACACTGTACAGTGTCCTGGACGGCTTCAGGAGCTCCGTGGCGTGACTCTGAACATCATCAAGCACTTTTTTGACAGTGCTATATTCTCAGCGGTCAGTGTTCTGCACTATTAATGAAGTAAAATATGCGTTATAAACTGGCTATAAACATTGGGACCCGACGTTACTCACGGTTGCATCTCATAAATATTACCAGCAGGATTTTGAAACAAGTTTATGGAGGTATTTAAAGTACTTTACAAGCACTGTCTTCTCATTTACTGATGTTTTGTCTATACAAGAGTTAAGTGAATATCTGTGTAAAATTTCAGCAACATGTAAAATGCATAACAAAATAAAACTCCAATATTTACGGTAAACTAACACACACTTTTGACGCTTGTAGAGGTCATTAACTTTCTCACTCGACCACAACACACACACACACACACACACACACACACACACACACACACACACACACACACACACACACACACACACATTATATTATATATATATATATATATATATATATATATATATATATATATATATATATAATCAGCTGATGACGTGGAGGGCGAGTGCTATAATATCACCCTCATAATATTGTTGAACATAATATATGAAAAAGACATTATGAGGCGATAAATTTTCCACATATTTTGTGAAAATTAAGTGTGATGCCCAGCAACATTTACACCTGGAAACACGACCCTCTAACATTTTCGTCCACGATAAAATTAATTTTTAATTAACCTGCCTTGGCCTCATTTGGCCAGTGGTAAACACTACATTTGTAGTGTAATTATATATATGCACTTCTGAGAGAGGGTTAGATACATTATATTCACCATAAAAACCAATTACATCAACTTATGTTAATGTGTTGGCTACGCTTTCAATCGAACTTTTTTTTCCATAGTACTCTAGTACATGACTGCCTATACAACTCCCTGGCTCACTAAATGATTCTTAACACCGCCTGAGGGGAAGAGCCGCGTCTCAGCCTTGCATCAAATAAAAATTGATGACTGATCCTAGCGTTCTGAGCCGTGTAGCGGTTATCGCCTGGGAAGTACGATGACACCAGAGGCAAGATTATGATATCATAATGGAGGAGACCATTACTCAGTGTTATCTCGGCAACTGACGTGTTGCTATCTTCTTGTTGCCTCTTTGGGTAACTCAGCGCCTGCTGTTGCAAGTGCAAGCTGCAATTGTAGGTCCTCTAGTGTAGATCAAAGTGACTTTCTGATAGCAGTATATGACATGTTTATTACAATATTTACACACTAAACCTTGAGAAAATCAGTAGGCTACATCCCATTAATGTGATGTGAGGACACAACTGTGTCTTCAATTACAACTGTGTCTTCAATTACAACTGTGTCTTCAATTACAACTGTGTCTTCAATTACAACTGCGTCTTCAATTACAACTGTGTCTTCAATTACAACTGTGTCTTCAATTACAACTGTGACATCCACTACAGATATGTCTTTCACTCCCATTAAGGATTCGAACCCTTGGTCAATAAATTCGTTTTACTTCATAAACGTCAACAACTCCTGGAAAGCAAACATAACATTTTTCTTTTTCTAAACAGCCGATTACAAACTGATTACAAAACATTTCCTATAATTCACTCTCCTACTAACGTGTACTTTATCAAGCATTTGTTAGCCCCGGCTTGGGAGATCGATAGGTTAAATTTGGGTCAAAAATCCAAGCGTCCACCCGACGCTCGGCTCGCCTGGGCTTAAGTACCAGTTTCCTATGATTATACAAAGAGTTATACATACTTTACCTCGATAATTAGTATTCTTGTCTGAGTTACCTCTCCCGGAGCGAACCAAAATAGCGGAATCCTGCCAGGAATGCCAGAAGGTCGAATGAGATCGGCTCAGCGGTGTTTCTCGTGGAGGGCGGGAAAAAAAAATGGTTTTCGGGATCCCTAAGAAAAAATCTCTCAATACGGAACGCGAAGCAAATATTTGGTGTTGTGGGGGAGATCTTAGTGAAGTGTTTGCTGTTTGGGACGCCCCTCTGGAGGGCCATTTACAGCAACTGGATTACTGCATAGACTGTATGGTTTCTGGAATAATATTTGGTTTGTTAGACTCTTGAAAAGCCGCTTTGGCTCAGGTTCCTCCGTGAATATTATGTAGGCGCTCTTGACATGTGGGTTAGTCGTAGTCACTAGAAAACGGAGTACAGGCTACAGTCCCGTGGAGTAACACATGCTTCCTACGTCTGATGGAAAAGTGTTTTTGTGTTGGCATGGAAATACATGAAGCTATGATAGGTTCGTGGAAAACTGCTTTTTACGCAGAGTTTATCGAGTTGTGGTGTATTGTGTGGGTCTCCTGGAAAACTTGGGTTGGACGGTAGAGCGACGGACTTGCTTCATGAAGGTTGGCGTTCAATCCCCGACCGTCCAAGTGGTTGGGTACCATTCCTTCAGACCCATCCCAAATTTTTTATGCTGACCCCTTCCCAGTGATATATAGTGGTATATGGCTTGGTGCTTCCAGTTACAGCCCCGCTCCTGTGCCAGGTAAGTCCATTACGGGCTCACCATAGCCCGTGCTAAGACAAAATACAGACAAAGACAAAATGCAGATAGACAAGAGTCGACCTATTTAACCTGCATGACCTGCCCCCCACCTCAAGAAGCATGCATAAATGTGGCTATCTAAAGAGTAATGCAGGCGATGAGTCACAATAACGTGGCTCAAGTATGTTGACCAGACCCCACACTAGAAGGTGAAGGGACGACGACGTTTCGGTCCGTCCTGGACCATTCTCAAATCGAGAATGGTCCAGGACGGACCGAAACGTCGTCGTCCCTTCACCTTCTAGTGTGTGGTCTAGTCAACATACTAAAGAGTAATAACTGGCGTTAAACGACGCATTTCTACCACAAATGTGAATCATGTTTTATCTGACATAATACAGCTATTAACTCTATTACGGTATACGTCCGCGTGTGATAAGGACCTTCACTACCATGATTGGTCGTATTTCAAACAACGTCTCTCTACTTAGCCCCGAGCGCCTATATATAATTAAGGACTTAGCGGCTGAACTGAAGCTTGTGTGTGTGTTTGTGTGTGTTTGTGTGTGTTTGTTGACTCAGTTGGACTCGCCTACTTGTGCTTGAAGGGTCGAACGTCTACTGTTTCGACCCTCAATAGTTCAATACAATGGCTCTCTTTCTCTCGTATTCCTTATCATACTTAACTACGACAGCTTTCTTATATAGGCCATTACACATTCGACTCAAACTCATAAAGTTCCTTCTCACGTGTCTAATGTAGTGACTATAACGTCGCTATCACTTTTCCTGTCATCACTACGTTTGATATTTTAATGTCTAGTGGATTCCTGATTTGTTCCTTCTATTCTATGGCTACAAAATAAGTAAAACATTCGAATGTTTATGCATTCATCTATTTCTCAAATTTCCATCCATGAACTCATGTTCGATTCATATTTTTTCCTTGAAAAGTGACTTTGTTTTAACCATGTCAAACTTTATTTGTTTTGCAGACCATGAGTCACAATAACGTGGCTAAAGTAAGTTGACCAAACCACACACTAGAAGGTGAAGGGACGACGACGTTTCGGTCCGTCCTGGACCATTCTCAAGTCGATTGAGAATACAAATACAAATGTATTTGTTTTGTTTATATGTCACTACTATGTCGTCTTCATACTCTCTGTCGTAACTCTGGAACAAATCTTCGTAACATACGCATTTTCCCTATGGACATCAAAGCGAAAAAACGCATTTTCCTTTTCTAATGGTACAGCATGCAGTAAGGCCTAGTCTCGTGTAAATGATGCACAGTTGCACAGGTCTTGTACAGGAAATAAATGGAAGTATGTTGACCAGACTACACACTAGAAGGTGAAGGGACGACGACGTTTCGGTCCGTCCTGGACCATTCTCAAGTCGATTGTGATGAGGAGGTAGAGACAGGCAATAAATAGGCAAGAGACAGCTGGGAAGCAAAGTAAAGTGTAGTAGAGGGGATAGTAACCTGCTCACTTGGTACTCCTAAGCTAACGCCCTAGACCGCTTCACCACGACATGGTCAATGACAATGCAACCTGGGACTTCACTACACCACTACGGGTCCTGAGGATTAACGTCGGAATATATATGTTTTAATGATTTATTTTTCTTGTCATTATCTCTATTATAACTATAAGAGCCTTAAAAACCTTTTATTCAGTGTTTAGTTTGCATAAACGAAGGCAAATGTTAGTTGTATTTAGTATTACGTATATATATTTTTCCACGGGAAATTAATTTAACAAAAGACAAAAATCTTCGTCAAAGATCTTTGTCGGTATATTACATTACATTAACTTTTAGACACGGATTTTAATATATGTTATCACAAAGTTTGCTTGATGAAATATTCCCAGTCGAATATACACACACTCCCTCCCAAAACACACACACACACAGCGCTGGTGGCTGAGTGGACAGCACGCTGGATACATAGTCCTGTGGACCGGGGTTAGATTCCTGGCGCTGGCGGAAACAAATGGGCAGAGTTTCTTTCACTCTGATGATCCTGTTACCTAGCAGTAAATAGGTACCTGGGAGTTAGACATCTGTTACCGGACTGCTTCCTCTGTGTGTGTGTGTGTGTGTGTGTGTGTGTGTGTGTGTGTGTGTGTGTGTGTGTGTGTGTGTGTGTGTGTGTGTGTGTGGCAAAAAATAGTTAATAGTTAGTAATAGTTGATTGATTGACAGTTGAGAGGCGGGCCGAAAGAGCAGAGCTCAACCCCCGCAAGCACAACTAGGTGAATACACACACACACACACACACACACACACACACACACACACACACACACACACACACACACACACACACACACACACACCTTGCGACAAAACACCACAAATCTACAGTCTGCAAGACTCCCCATTCAGTGACAAGACGCCGGCCACCTTATATACACTAGTCCAGCTTCTCCATTTTGCAGTGGCCGGAGAAACATATTTCCCCGTGTTTACGGCAGGACGAGGCTCCAGTAGCGTCTCCCTCAGCAGTAAAGTTCATCACGTCTCCGGCAGGTGAAGCAAAGGTCGGTCAGGGAATCCAACTTGGACCAAACGAGATCGTAAGTCAAGGGAACTTTACCCTGAATAAGTTCCAGACAGACAGGCAGTCAGGCAGGCAGGCAGGGAGTCGTTGTGTCGTGCTTGTAAACTCGTCCCCTCCCCCCCTCCTCTGCTGGATTGCTTTCCTCTTATAAATTGCTAAAGTTTATATTATACCTTACGCGTGATATTTCCTGGGAGTTTATACACTTTTCGAAGCCGTGAAACAAGCCTGGCGCAAGGAGACGGTGGAGGTATTGAAGCGATCTTGCATTATTCCGTCCGGGGGGAGGCTTGTTCCTCGCTGTGTACTGTATATAACATCTCCTTAAACACACCCAATTCTTGGTGATTGTCTCTCGCAGATCATTGCTTTTTCCCCCCCTTGAGGTAATACATGGCTGATGAGCAGAGGGCGCTCTGAGCGCTTCTCGTATCACAACACAGATGACATTCAATCTACAACCCTGCTTTTTTCAGTCATTTCCTTCCTTCGACTGTGTCGTAAACCTGCGTCAAAGAGACTTACGCCTGTATCCCCGACTCACACCACACACACACACGCACACACACACGCACACACACACACACGCACTTACGCACGCGCGTGTACACTGCCCCTTTGACGTCCATCTCCCAACACTCTCCCCACATCCTGATATCATCCCCTCTGTCTACCAGTTCACACAAATTCAACCTGAACCCCATCCCTAAACTGGAATTTATCCACCCAAAGGACAGGGAAATAAATGAAGACAGAAGATTTGGTAAAATAATGCTTATTGCCTGTCAAATAAACCAGATAAACTTAAGTAATGGCCCAGATGACATGAACTTTGATGTTAATAAAGAAACAGCATTGATCAGAACGACTGCACAGCAAACAGCACTACCACAGTAAGGTACCACAATCGACTTGAGAATGGTCCAGGACGGACCGAAACGTCGTCGTCCCTTCACCTTCTAGTGTGTGGTCTGGTCAACACAGTAAAAAGTACATATGAGACATTCATGAGCTGAGGACTTTCCCGTCTATGTCTTTTCAGTTGTAATTGGTCCACAAATTTCCCTTTCCATTCAGACGCTTAATGATTCAAAGTTCTGTAAGTTCACTGAATTGTAAATTGCTCCCCATTGTTGAAAATAAAACTCGCCTTGTACTCTGGTAAGTCCATTTTAGTTCCATCGTAAAGGAAACTGAACGTGATAAAATGATTGCACAACAGGTGTGTGTGTGTGTGTGTGTGTGTGTGTGTGTGTGTGTGTGTGTGTGTGCACTCTCTCAACCCTCAGGTGTTCACAGAGGCAGAAATATATGCAACTCAATGATAAGTTTTTCTCCAAGACAATTATACCCCATGAATCCACAAAAATATGCCACGTAAAGGAGCAAGAACATGTCACTGGGAAGAAACAAGAATAATAATAACTGAACTGGGAACATCACGTGCTTGATCAGGGGGACAACATCACGTGCTTGATCAGGGGGACAACATCACGTGCTTGATCAGGGGGACAACATCACGTGCTTGATCAGGGGGACAACATCACGTAGTTGACCAGAAGGGAACATCTCGTACTTGCTTAGAGGAGGTTGTTGACTAGACTACACCGTGGGCCTTTAATCTCTCTCGTGTTCATAATAACGTGAGAGTGTGATGCACTTTATGGGAGACCAGAAGCAGGGTTGTGTACACCACTACAGGGAACCCTGCAGCTGGTCCAGGTCCTACGAAATATTCTGGATTTTCTGGTTCGCCCCCATCTTCTACTTTTATACACACGAGGTTTCCATAGAGGCCATGAGCCAGATTCACGAAAGCACTTACGCAAGCACTTACGAATCTGAACATCTTTCCTCAATCTTTGGCGACTTTGTTTACAATTATTAAACAGTTAATGAGCTCCGAAGCACTAGGAGGCTGTTTATAACAATAACAACAGTTGATTGGCAAGTTTTCATGCTTGTATACTGTTTAATAAATGTAACCAAAGCCGTCAAAGATTGAGGAAAGATGTACACGTTCGTAACTGCTTGCGTAAGTGCTTTCGTGAATCTGGCCCCAGGTTTCCATAGAAGCGAGGGTTCCATAGAGGCAAAGCTTCCACAGAGACGAGGCTTCCACCGAAACGAGTCTTCATGATGGTGCATCAAAGAGCACCTCACGTTTGGAATTTTGGGAAGTAATGAACAGATCAAGGGAGTCTTCGTAAATGGATCAATGCTAGCATTAAACTGAAAATTAAAACCCCCGTAAACAATATCGTCAATATATATATTTGTTGACTCTAAAACTAATTTTCCATAATTATATTTAGTTGACATTCTCGTCACAGGAGAGTTCTCAAGGATATATTGAGCATCGCCCAACATATTAAGCATGTGTTGAGTGTATATTAAGAAATAATAATATGAAACTGAACTCAAAAATATGTCTGATCACCGTCACTATAGGTCTATCGTCACTATAGGAACTGGTGCTGGCCTAAACATCTGTCTCACAGATGTTGGCGGGTTTGTTTCGAGAGTAAACAACTTAGTTTTCCTCTAGAATACTTGATTTTAACTCCAAATTAAGCTACAAACAAATAATTCAATCTAAAAAGCAGAAAGAGTAAGTTAAAGGGATTCCACAATGACGTTGAATTGTTTAACTTTGTTCTCTATTAAGTGTGAAAATGTTTTTTAATCAGGTCATAATATCCCACAACCTGTTGACCGAGTGGATAATATTTCATAACCTGTTGACCGAGTGGATAATACTTCACAACCTGTTGACCGAGTGGATAATATTTCACAACCTGTTGACCGAGTGGATAATATTTCACAACCTGTTGACCGAGTGGATAATATTTCATAACCTGTTGACCGAGTGGATAATATTTCACAACCTGTTGACCGAGTGGATAATATTTCACAACCTGTTGACCGAGTGGATAATATTTCACAACCTGTTGACCGAGTGGATAATATTTCACAACCTGTTGACCGAGTGGATAATATTTCACAACCTGTTGACCGAGTGGATAATATTTCACAACCTGTTGACCGAGTGGATAATATTTCACAACCTGTTGACCGAGTGGATAATATTTCACAACCTGTTGACCGAGTGGATAATATTTCACAACCTGTTGACCGAGTGGATAATATTTCACAACCTGTTGACCGAGTGGATAATATTTCACAACCTGTTGACCGAGTGGATAATATTTCACAACCTGTTGACCGAGTGGATAATATTTCACAACCTGTTGACCGAGTGGATATTATTTCACAACCTGTTGACCGAGTGGATAATATTTCACAACCTGTTGACCGAGTGGATAATATTTCACAACCTGTTGACCGAGTGGATAATATTTCACAACCTGTTGACCGAGTGGATAATATTTCACAACCTGTTGACCGAGTGGATAATATTTCACAACCTGTTGACCGAGTGGATAATATTTCACAACCTGTTGACCGAGTGGATAATATTTCATAACCTGTTGACCGAGTGGATAATACTTCACAACCTGTTGACCGAGTGGATAATATTTCACAACCTGTTGACCGAGTGGATATTATTTCACAACCTGTTGACCGAGTGGATAATATTTCATAACCTGTTGACCGAGTGGATAATATTTCACAACCTGTTGACCGAGTGGATAATATTTCACAACCTGTTGACCGAGTGGATATTATTTCACAACCTGTTGACCGAGTGGATAATATTTCACAACCTGTTGACCGAGTGGATATTATTTCACAACCTGTTGACCGAGTGGATAATATTTCATAACCTGTTGACCGAGTGGATAATATTTCACAACCTGTTGACCGAGTGGATAATATTTCATAACCTGTTGACCGAGTGGATAATATTTCACAACCTGTTGACCGAGTGGATAATATTTCACAACCTGTTGACCGAGTGGACAATATCCAAGAAACTATTAACCAAGTGGATAATAGATTTCGTTGATTAAGTGGATAATTTCCCAGAACCTGTTAGCTGTTTGGATAATATCTCAGATTCCGTTAACCAAGTGGATAATATTCGAGAACCTGTTGGCCAAGTACATAATATTCCCGAACTTATTGACCAAATATATAATCTCCCAGAAATTCTTGACCAAGTGAATAATAATTCAGATCTTGAAAGCCAAAAGTTGAAAATATACCAGATGGTGATGACCAATTGGATAACAAAATCCTGTCGATCAATGAGATTCAAAAATTGTATTGATCAAGTGGACAATATATATGATCAAGTTAAAAAAAAAAAACATGAAAAATATCGAACTTTCTTGAGATCAGTTAAAAATATCCCAGTTTGATTAATCGTATAATATTTCAGAATCAGTTAAACAACTGGATAATATCCAAGAACCTTTTGACAAAGAGGAAGATATTCCAAATCCAGCTCATCTAGTGATTAATATCCACGAGTAGCAACGCGGAAACGATTGAGAATTCGAACAATCTGAAATTCCCCATGAATGCAGTGGCTACCTTAGCAACTAAAACTCGTTCTGGATTCTGGAGAGGGATTTAGGCAGAATTATGCCTGCATGATGAACCATATCTGAAGGCTCCAGTTAAAACCAAGGTTGCATTTTGACAACACTGTTTGGGGTTAACTCTATTTCAGCGAGAGCGAAACATTCAACTGAATTATTGCTAATAATATGTAAATTATATCATTCCACCGACGAAATCCATTTATGGATAAATATATATTACTATGTATTTTTAAATATTATATTATATTACATATATATATATATATATATATATATATATATATATATATATATATATATATAATATATATATATATATATATATATAATATATATATATATATATATATAATATATATATATATATATATATATATATTATATTTATTTATATTTTATTATATTTTGGTAGCAGTCTTTCCTGTAGACATATATTATTAAATATGACCGAAAAACTTTTCTTTTTCGGTCATATTTAATAATATATGTCTACAGGAAAGACTGCTACCAATATATATATATATATATATATATATATATATATATATATATATATATATATATATATATATATTGAATGTTCCCCCAAGCATATATGCAAGTGAAAACTCCACACCCCAGAGGAATTCGAACCCAGACAGCCAGGAGCTCAATGCACCACGGCGTACCCGGTTCTTTAGCCACTCGACCAACCGTGACTGTACAAAAGACGTAGGTTACCGAGGCTATTTCCCCAACATTCCTACAGCACTTGGTGGTAAGCTTGGGCATAGTTATTTCATCAATCGATGAATCACAAAGTGAGGTGATAGTACCACCCTGAGCCACAAGCTTATCGAACAGGTCGTCACCCACATGAACAGCATGGAATTACACGATGAGTTATACTTGTCCCTCTCGGGTGCCTCATTGACTTGAAGGATCGTCTATATCACAGTAATATTTATTTCACTTGGGCACCGAAAATTGTAGTCTGTAGTATAGAGCGTTAACCCGCTGAAGGCGTTCAAGTAACTCACTACTTTCTGCTCGATGATTGGAGCCAAAAGCATGGATACAATCTTTGATATTTGATTTCTTATATAATCCATGTTTTGATACGTTAAAGGATACTGATAAATTTATAATTTATAATTCGGAACCTTTAAATGATAAAAATCAAGTTTATATTGTAAATTATATTATATCAGTATATTGATATGCTATATATTCACATGTATATACCAGTTTTATGGTATTATTTACGGTCTCTCAGTCTAAACTTATCAATTCAAGTTACTTCTATTACACATTGTTGTGGCAGTTGCCAGTGGACATTAAAATGTCCACTGGCAACTTCCAGAGGACATGACAATGTTACAGCAGCTCCTGCTGAAGATCAAAGGGTTTCAGAAGACGTCAATGTATATCAGTGGGTTGTCGACGCTTTCTGAATTAATCAAGGAGCGAAAGTATACGTTAAATGTATGATGACCGGACCACACACTAGAAGATGAAGGGACGACGACGTTTCGGTCCGTCCTGGACCATTTTCAAGTCTTTTAGCCACGTTATTGTGACTCGTCGCCTGCGTTAAATGTATATTACTGAGAATATGTGGAATTCATTTGATATCAGTGTGTTATATTGGTGGACCTGAAGTCTTCAATCTCTGCACATCAACATCCTTCAGAGTACATCAGTGTGTTGCAGAACTTTATAAGTCTCTATCAGTTGTTGTTGTTGTTGTTTCAGATTTAGCTAGTCAGAACGAAGTGTCCATGTAGCACGGGCTATGGTGAGCCCGTACTCTATCAGTGAATATTGTCAGTCTTGATGTCTATCAGTGCATATTATGCTTCAGTGAACGTCAGTAAGTTACAGAAATCTTCAGTTTACACCATGAACACCTGAAGACTTCTATTTTCCTGAGGACAATGAAATACTAAATTGATTTAGAGCTAGCCTTTCTAGTATGAAATATTCACATTTCAGAGAACCGGATATCTGTGATAGCAGTCATCTATCTCGTTCTATCTGCTTTAGTATGAAAATTAAATACAATTAACATCAGATATTTTATTCCTTTACAGCTCCGAAATTTTTGTAAATTTTGTAAATCTAGCTGCATGAACAACTGCCCAGGTAAACATTAAATTTTAAGCAGAAAAAACTACAATGGGAGATTATATCAGCGTTCTTCATCAATTAACATGAGCGCCGTTGCGTCAAACGCAGGGATTTAATTCCCGAATATGCACGAAAAAGTAATCAACAAAAAAGCCATCTGTCTCTGACAGACCTCTGTAGGGTACTTTGTCAGTCCCTAACATTATCCTGGGTGACGTGCCGGCTGTTAGCGACCAGCGCCCGACAACCCATTAATCACTAAATGTTTCCAGAATAGTTTGCAAAATGCAAAAATAATGAATGTATTGCACGGGTTAATGAGATGGAGTTTCTGTGTGGGGGAAATAGATTACGTAGGAAAGCGAGGCGAGCCACAGGACGCCCTGTGATCCACAGGTTGAAAGACACAGCTAATTAGCAGGATCTGACTGTAAATTGTCCGTAAATTTCCTCGGTGATGATCGTCTCAGACAGCAAGCATGAAAAACGCCTCCCATCAGCCGAGAAAAAGCGTCAAAGAATTCCTTGTTGTAGCTACACTAACTATCTGCTAATTCAGATTTACCTGAGATAGAGCCTCGACGAGCCAGAGGTAGGAAGACCCTCGCAGTGGTCCAAGGTTACCTCACTGCAAACAACCGACTCCCTGACGTACACACTCATAAAGTATAAGAACATCATTACCTAAGACCCCACATTTTTTCCTAACTGCAGGTTAGTCGAAGATGGGAATATATGTTGACCAGACCACACACACTAGAAGGTGAAGGGACGACGACGTTTCGGTCCGTCCTGGACCATTCTCAAGTCGATTGTGTCACAATCGACTTGAGAATGGTCCAGGACGGACCGAAACGACGTCGTCCCTTCACCTTCTAGTATGTGGTCTGGTCAATATACTTTAGCCACGTTATTGTGACTCATCGCCTGCATGGTAATATAATATTTCCTCGTGAGACCAGAAGACATGGTAGAATGTTTAAGATAATGTTTAAGAATGCCTCAACGGTAGAATGTGAAAAATAAGATCAGCAAAAATTTCAGATGTAATAGGTAAAGTAAGACACAATTCAATAAACACTGAGTGTGCAAGACTTTTCAACTTCCTCCAGATAAAAGGGGCCTAACTTGCCCTCCACGTACGGTGGGTAAAGGGGAACTCTCTAAATATTTCTAAATGGTACCTGATCGAACGTGGGTGATCCCTACGTCAGAGTGCGTGCATTGGCTTCCAACAGCCTGGTTGACCAGACTGTCAGGCCTGAGGTGTGCTGAAATACCAGGCCTCAATGATACTCTGACCCGGCTCAAAGGCTTCTAGGAATGAAAATTGAAAGGCCTTTCAAATATTTTATTATTCAAGCACAAATAACACGTTGGATATCATAGTGTCTGAGCCTTTTATTTTACTATGCATTTGATGCCTGTCTGTGTATCTGTCTAGTGTCTTGCCGTTTACAACTGTCTATCATGTGTTAGATTGGGTCTATTAGTGTATCTACTCCCCCCAACCCTCTCTCTCTCTCCTTTTCTCCATTCCCTGCGTTATTCTGATCTAGTAATCCTGCCGTGGTGCCAGTCTCGCGTCAAGTTAACGTCAGAGAGGCAGCGGTCAATGATTCCCTCCGGCTAACCAGTCTACCATCCTCTGAGCCAGTTGAGACGTGGCTGAAAAATAACATATTGCCAGACACCACAGCCGGACTTGATCACCACTGGCAAACTAGAGAGGGATTCAGGAGGCTTTTCGAAAGAACGCACTTGGGTGGACCGACCCGTGAGAGGCTGTCGATGGGACGTGACAGGAGACTAACAGTCACCTACCGTAGCATGGGTGACGGTGACGTGACAATGGATAGTGATGAACGATGTTATAGCTGATTATAAAACATGCAGGCGGGGAGTCACAATAACGTGGCTGAAGTATGTTGACCAGACCACACACTAGAAGTTGAAGGGACGACGACGTTTCGGCCCGTCCTGGACCATTCTCAAGTCGATTCAAATCGACTTATAAAACATTTTTAAAACACAGGAATGTGGTAATGATCGGAGCACCGGGTCGACCAGTATTTACTCCCAATATTTAAGTGGAACAACCTCTTAGTGTCGAGTTGGTCACTGGGTCAGTTTGGACACCACTTAATACAATATAAAAGGATTGGGTCGAATAACAGTCTCCCCGACTGAATATCCATGGAGCATAAGAACCGATCAGTAAAATGAGGATTAAGGATTATAAATCCATTTTTATGGATTTATAATCCATAAAAAGGATTAAGAATGGTGATGTCAGTCCAGATAACTGCTATTTCCTAACTGATAACTGCTAAGTAAATGCAGTAACTATTTTATTTTTATATATTTCAAATTGCTAAGCGTCTCTCACCAGCGACCACCCACACAACAAGGGTAGCCAGCTATATTTTCATATGAGAGAAAGAGTCGGATACAGAGAGAGAAAGAGAGATAGACAGAGAATGAAACAGATACAGTGACAGAGAATAGAAAAAGTAAGAACTATGGTCGCGGGTTCGAATCCCCCACTCCTCAATACGAGAGATTTGGCAACGTTTCCTTACACCTGATACCACTGTTCACCAAGCAGTAACATGGCATCTGTGACTGAGGCAGCTGTTGTGGGCTGCACATTGGGGAAAGAAGTTATCGACCAAGGAAGACGTATATAATTTCGGCCTCGACAACTTAAAACCTTCAAAATAAACGGAGAGAGAGAGAGAGAGAGAGAGAAGTTGAAGATAGAGGACAACCAGTACCCATCAACTGATGGCTGAATGCAATGAAAGTGGAGATGGAGCACAAAAGCTGAAGACTAAAAGTAAGGAATTAGCACAGATGCTAAAGGAGGTAAACAACACCTAGAAGGAGAAGACGAAGAATGGAGACACGATGATAAACACCAAACAACTCAATAAAATGGTAAATGAAAAGCGCAGAAAACATGGAATTGGAGACATTTAGAAACTAAACAAACTTAAACATAAGACAATCAATGAAATCGTTGATAAATAAGTAATCAATATAAACAATAAAAAAGAAAACAAACCAGAAAACAACATCTGGAAACAGAACTAGGAATTACTGAAGGGGAAATTATACAGACGGTTATAGAATGAGAAACGGGCCACAGAGGAAGGGTTGAAAGACGTAGCGAAGCAATAGAGGAGAGAGAGAGAGCAACACAGAACGAGGAGTGCAGGTGAGAGTTAGGGTAAATGGGTCGTAGAGTGGGATAGTAAGATGCTAGGGAGAGAGAAGAGGGGAGAAGCCACGAGAAGTAAGGCCAGGACGAAGTAACAACACCCACGAGGGAAGGAGAGAGAGGCAATAGAGGAGAAGAGGCAATAGAGGGGAAGAGGCACTCAAACGGAAAGAGCAATATAAGGGGAGGTGATCAGGCAGGATCTCCTTGAGAAACTGCGCATCTTTTCAGACTTCTGATGAGAGTTTCTGCTTTGGTGTGATGTGTAGTATCGAAGTTCCAGTAGAGGAGATTGAATAGGGATTGTTACAATTCATCTTCTTATCAATATTGATTTTAATCGGAAGGAGATAAAAGATTTTAATTCGGAAGCTTTCATTATTCCACAAATTAACTTGAATCAATTTGCCGTTGAGAGTAATTGCTTCTGCAGTTGTATTCTGATGTGCCGTGCAGCGATTATATAATATACCCTTTCAGAAATATATTGAAGTTCATGATGAAAAAGAGCGTATGCAACTCAAGAGTTTAATGCCCTATTTATTCAAATTTATATTATAAATATACCGGAGAGTTATAGAATTCCGAGTTCGAACTCAGGTTAGGCGCATTTTCTATTACCATCAGTGCAAAACACCACTATCACAGGCCCTAAACATCTTGTAAGAGACATAGGCTGGTTACTAGTGTCATCAATGACATACTTAAAACAGCAGAGATTTCACCACTTGACAAAGGATGTAGTAAAGCAGAGGCAAAAAATTATAGACCAATAGCTCTACTTTTACACATCATCAAAAATCCTTGAAAAAAGTCCTAAGAAGTATGATTATAATCACATTAAATCTCAACATCAACATAACCCTGGACAATACGGGTTCAAAACAGGGCGCTCCTGCCTCTCACAATTGCTAGATCACTATGACGTGACCTTAGGAGACTTGCACAAGCAAAACGCAGATATACACAAGCTTTCCAAAGTCTTCGACAAATGGGACCCATGCTGTTATTGCGCACAAGACAAAAAATAACCCAAGGCGTTCCAGAGAACGAATTACCTTGTGAATGAGACGTCGATTCCAGGATATCCTGATAGGTAGTCAGGAGTATTAGAACTAAATGATTACTAATAAGACTCAAAACCAAAACACTTAAGTCTCACTACCAAATTGATTTTAATCCAAAATTCGACATTTATAAACCTTATAGTCTCCAAACACAGTGACCAGAAGCGATTATTTTCCTCGAAACACGGACAGGATGCACGTACCAGAAGCACCTATAGCAATTATGTCTTTTCTCTACATCGTGTACAACGCCATTTCGTGTCAGAGACATCTGTTGTAGGTTAACGTAACTGACCTGTCCTGCCACACTCGTAACGACGACATAAAATATGACATGGAATTTTACCTCGAGGCAACCTACTTCATTAGCACTATTTACTTCCCGCTGGCATATTTTTCTCGTCGTATTTGCTTCCTTCTGGGGAGAGAGAGAGAGAGAGAGAGAGAGAGAGAGAGAGAGAGAGAGAGAGAGAGAGAGAGAGAGAGAGAGAGAGAGTGTGTTTTCTCACCAATATATTCCAATGGCTTGTAACCTTCTCACCAATATAGTCGTAATGGCTTGGCGCTTTCCCCCTGATAAATTCACTTTCTCTCCCATAACCTCCAGTACCTCATGACCCCATCCCGTCCTCTTAATTAATACCTCATATTTTGAACGTTGTGGCTAATCATAAGAACGGGCTGCATGACCATCACTAGAATTACCATCGCTAACTGCAAAGGCACGACTACCTTAACCATTGCCAACAGCCCCACATCAACCACCACCAAAATTACCCATCACAATCACTATTCTCTCCAGTATAATCACCGCCACCACAACCACGACTATACTGCAGTCACGCAGACCCCTCAGCTTCACTATTAAAATCCCCACCACCTTCATCACTATCAACATCAAGCCCCGGCCCCCTACCACCATCAATATCATCACTACCACCCCTCAAGATGTGGGTGGTAGTCAAGATCACATCTACCACCATCGTCACTATCGGTATCACCACCACCACCATCACTATCAACCACCATCGCCCTCACCACCACCACCACCACTATCAACCACCATCGCCCTCACCACCACTATCAACCACCATTGCCCTCACCACCACCACCACCACTATCAACCACCATCGCCCTCACCACCACCACTATCAACCACCATCGCCCTCACCACCACCACCACCACTATCAACCACCATCGCCCTCACCACCACCGCCGTACACAGCCGGCGGCGGCTTCTGAAACACACCACACATAATGTAGGCAAATGAGCGGCAAGCCTTTCATATGATGCATCCCCCCCGCAGGCAGCCGACAGTCAGCCGGCACTGTAAACACAGCTACCCGCCTCACCCCTCCACCATCATGGTATTTTGATATGAGACCTGATGCTGGTAACCATGGGGACAGGTGTACTGGGGGGGACAGGTGAATTGGGGGGTACAGGTGTACTGGGGGGTACAGGTGTACTGGGGGGTACAGGTGTACTGGGGGGTACAGGTGTACTGGGGGTTACAGGTGTACTAGGGGGTACAGGTGTACTGGGGGACAGGTGTACTGGGGGGTACAGGTGTACTGGGGGACAGGTGTACTGGGGGACAGGTGTACTGGGGGAGACAGGTGTATTGGGGGGTACAGGTGTACTGGGGGTACAGGTGTACTGGGGGTACAGGTGTACTGGGGGACAGGTGTACTGGGGGGGACAAGTGTACTGGGGGGTACAGGTGTACTGGGGGGGACAGGTGTACTGGGGGGGACAGGTGTACTGGGGGGGACAGGTGTACTGGGGGGGAGACAGGTGTATTGGGGGGTACAGGTGTACTGGGGGGACAGGTGTACTGGGGGGGACAGGTGTACTGGGGGGACAGGTGTACTGGGGGGACAGGTGTACTGGGGGGGACAGGTGTACTGGGGGGTACAGGTGTACTGGGATGACAGGTGTACTGGTGACCTCTGTCGGTGCTGTTATCCTCCGATGTTGATATCAATGAACGTTTGAATCTGTGTGTATTGTGACAGGAAATAAATAGAATAGTAGAGAAGGAAGAGAAGGGGGAGGGCAAGAAATGAGTTGTGTAAGCAAGGAGTGATGACTGACGAGTACAAGGAATAAACACTATGCACCACTACACCTGAGACTATCTTTCTCTGTAATACATAATTGAAAGGCTATTAAACTCACTCGCCTTGTACTCATTATCAGTTCAACGAACCCTTCTGAGTGATCAGAATTACCGCCAGTCGAAGTAGTCACTTTTGTCTCACGGTATGTCTACTAGGTAGATAACTTATCTAACTGAAGGTGGGTGGAGATACCATCCACCCACCTTCACTATCCTTCCACCTCCACCAGCTGCGCCTCCACCTACCATTATCTCCACTCATCATCCTTAAATCATCATTATCTTAATCCTACAAACAACCTTTATCTCAAACTAATCGTTGATAACAGAACAGAAATCTCTGTTATAATTTTCTGTTGCCACACCTTACTCAGAAGTACGAGTTCCACGTTCTTCATGGCAAATTATCTGTCTAGTTCAACCTAGCAATAAACTCTGATCAATTGCAGGATTTCCATCTTCCCTTGGCGCTCCAATTGTTCGTCTTTGGTCAGACAACATGGGTTGGTAACCCTTATGTCCGAACACGAGAAAGGAAAAGTACATAACACCTCCACACCAGAGTTGAGGATCGCGTATAAGACATGGAAAGATTGTTTCATCCTATTAGCTCTCATCAACAAACAATTCCCAAGTCCTTTAATTCTCTCGTTGGCCTCAGATGGTATAGCAATGATCATTGTGCTTCACACACAATACTTTTTGTTTATTAAAACATGTGATGTGTTTAAAGCTTTCAAGCTGATACTACACTATACAAGACATACCAAATCTTAATCTTTTAGGCCCTTCAGGTAGTCGGCGGACGCATTCCGTGATGCTCCACACAGATTGCTTTCGAATGAGCAGCTGAGAATACTGGAGCTGTGCTCTTGGGATTGTTTGAGTCGGTGTTCCCAACCATTGCGAGAGAGAGAGAGAGAGAGAGAGAGAGAGAGAGAGAGAGAGAGAGAGAGAGAGAGAGAGAGAGAGAGAGAGAGAGAGAGAGAGAGAGAGAGAGAAATGGGATGGAGTGATGCAAATGAAAGAAGTGGCACATGTGAAAGGCGTAGAGGAGAAGAGGCTAATATAACGGCGTCATACGGGAGAAAAGGAAAGTCTTCTTTTGCACAAGATACAGAGAGACAGGAGCAGCGAAAGAGTAGTGAACAACGAAGCAAGAGAAGGAAGCAGAGAGGATGATTTAGGTGTTAGGACACAACGAGAAGCTCAGGAGAAGAAAGGAAAGCCGATGACTGGGAGTGAAGCAGAGAGGTGAGGCCCAGCAGACTAGGGTGAAGCAGAGAGGTGAGGCCCAGCAGACTAGGGTGAAGCAGAGAGGTGAAGCCCAGCAGACTCGGGTGAAGCAGAGAGGTGAAGCCCAGCAGACTCGGGTGAAGCAGAGAGGTGAGGCCCAGCAGACTCGGGTGAAGCAGAGAGGTGAGGCCCAGCAGACTCGGGTGAAGCAGAGAGGTGAGGCCCAGCAGACTCGGGTGAAGCAGAGAGGTGAGGCCCAGCAGACTCGGGTGAAGCAGAGAGGTGAGGCCCAGCAGACTCGGGTGAAGCAGAGAGGTGAGGCCCAGCAGACTAGGGTGAAGCAGAGAGGTGAAGCCCAGCAGACTCGGGTGAAGCAGAGAGGTGAGGGCCAGCAGACAAGGGTGAAGCAGAGAGGTGAGGCCCAGCAGACTAGGGTGAAGCAGAGAGGTGAAGCCCAGCAGACTCGGGTGAAGCAGAGAGGTGAGGGCCAGCAGACTAGGGTGAAGCAGAGAGGTGAGGCCCAGCAGACTCGGGTGAAGCAGAGAGGTGAGGCCCAGCAGACTAGGGTGAAGCAGAGAGGTGAAGCCCAGCAGACTCGGGTGAAGCAGAGAGGTGAGGCCCAGCAGACTAGGGTGAAGCAGAGAAGCCCAGCAGAAGGAAGACAGATGCCAAGTGTTTAATTAGAAGCTGAAGAAAATAAAACTCTTCATCTGTGTCGGTTAGCGACAGAGAGGAAGGAGAAAAACGCCGAGTGTGTAATTGAAAGTGTCAGTAAATAAAATTACTATATCAAACCTGAGTTCTATTACTATAACTATATTGAGTTCTCGAGGAAAAAAAAAGACTGATGACTAAATACGAGTAAATGAATTGTGGGAGATGAGTGCAGCATCAAGCAAAAAGATTTTGTAAAATGGTGACATTGAAATGGACATTTATACAAATATTATATATATATATATATATATATATATATATATATATATATATATATATATATATATATATATATATATATATATATATATATATATATAATAAAACAGTTGAGAAATAAGTTGGACAATCAAGCCCATATTTCACATTTCATAAGACGTATTGATTATCACAATGGAAGACAATCTTACTTAAAGAAGATTATAGGGTGGAGCGACCCCGACCTTCCATACAGATTCCGATACAATAACTACAAATAACTCTTAATGCTCCAAAGTTCAGTGAGGCTGTCACGAAGGGCGTCTCCTCCAAATTCGCACAGACAGACAATCAGACATTCTCATGCTCCAATGGGGAAAATGCCGAGCGCTTCACCCCAATATCTGGAGTTCCATAAAGGCTCCTGTCTAAGCCCCCGTGCTTATACGGCATATTTAATGTACCTCAATGTACCTCACATACGAGTGACGTATATTGAGGTACGTTAAACCAGCTGCAAAAGTGAAAGAAAATGATTCATAATTTGTTATATGGGATGGAAAGCATGTAGTGTTTGGGGATAGATGTGAAGAAGTGTACCTGTAGACTATTACTGGGATCCTGATATGGTTTCAGATCATCCCAAATCTCTAGGTAACTATCCAGGTGGTGTGAAGGTGTGGGGGGGGGGTCGTGGTAATGGATTTGTTCTGAGGATGGGCTCAATCTCATTGTACTCCTCCTCGCTCAATCTCATTGTACTCCTCCTCGCTCAATCTCATTGTACTCCTCGCTCAATCTCATTGTACTCCTCCTCGCTCAATCTCATTGTACTCCTCCTCGCTCAATCTCATTGTACTCCTCCTCGCTCAATCTCATTGTACTCCTCCTCGCTCAATCTCATTGTACTCCTCCTCGCTCAATCTCATTGTACTCCTCGCTCAATCTCATTGTACTCCTCCTCGCTCAATCTCATTGTACTCCTCCTCGCTCAATCTCATTGTACTCGTCATAATGTACTCTGCTCAATGACTGTAGTCCCTTCACTCAGAGTCTGTCAACTCGCTGGGGCGAGCTGCAGTTCATTCCCTCCCTCCATCACCCCAGCAGACGTCGCTCCCTCCCTCTATTACCCCAGCAGACGTCGCCCCCTGCCTCCATCACCCCAGCAGACGTCGCCCCCTCCCTCCATCACCCCAGCAGACGTCGCTCCCTCCCTCTATTACCCCAGCAGACGTCGCCCCCTGCCTCCATCACCCCAGCAGACGTCGCCCCCTCCCTCCATCACCCCAGCAGACGTCGCCCCCTCCCTCCATCACCCCAGCAGACGTCGCTCCCTCCCTCTATTACCCCAGCAGACGTCGCCCCCTGCCTCCATCACCCCAGCAGACGTCGCCCCCTGCCTCCATCACCCCAGCAGACGTCGCCCCCTCCCTCCATCACCCAGCAGACGTCGCCCCCTCCCTCCATCACCCCAGCAGACGTCGCCCCCTCCCTCCATCACCCCAGCAGACGTCGCCCCCTCCCTCCATCACCCAGCAGACGTCGCCCCCTCCCTCCATCACCCCCAGCAGACGCCGGCACGCGATATGTGCCAGCATTTGCCAGCAGACTTCCCTCCCTCGCTGTTTATTCCCCCGTCTGCGTGGTGCTCTGGTGCGGCCGCTGCTCTCATCAGTCTCCTGCTCCTCCCACCGAACGTGTCTCCTCTTCCTCCTCTCCCCGTGTCTCAATGTCCTCTTTCTTACACATTTCTCCTGTTTCCCTATACGTTTCTGCACTCTTTCTTCCCTTATTCATGTGATTAACTTCCTTTCGTATGTTTCTCCTTCCGCCGCCATCTCTTCCTCCCATTCGTGTCTCCTCATTTCTCCCATTAGTCTCTTCACCTCTCCCTCGTACCTTACCTGTTTCCTGTCTCTTCTCGCATGTCTCTTCCTCTTTCTCTTCAAGCCTCACATCAGGAGATTCAACCCCTACACCCACTTCCACCCTTCAAGTTCTCCTTGAACAAACAGCACAGTGGAACAGCCCTAATACATACCAATCCCTTCCCAGGAGTTACCTACGAGTCTCATTCCCCATCTCTCTCTCTCCTCAAAGTAACTCCAATCCCACCAATCCCACCATTCCTTGGGTCTCCCTACTACCATGCACACTCATGCTGTCTACCACTATCTCCTCTCCCTCTCTCCTCAACCATCAACATCAACTCTCCCCTCAACTTTACCACAAGACTCCCACAATTTCCAGCCATGTGGTGCATCCCTCACCACTCCCTGTTGTCTTTTATTAACACTAAACTGTATGAAGGGTTGCAGAGTTCATTTGAAATTAAGATTCCCCCTCGTGCGGGATGGTACGTCATACCGTGGAGTTTATTTCGTTATCCAGCATCAGCCAACTTTGGATAATATATGAGGATAGCTTAAGGAACATGGAATGGATAAAGGGATTTTAGAGTTTAAGATATATCTTGCCGTTATGTATATAAAGATAAAAAAACGGCTGGATAGTTAATAAAATAGTGCTAGGGTCTCATGTAGTTATTCTCCTTATCCACACTACTGTTACTAGAGGTAACAGAATCCTAGGTTACTAGAGGTAACAGAACCCCACGTTACTAGAGGTAACAGAATCCCACGTTACTAGAGGTAACAGAATCCCACGTTACTAGAGGTAACAGAAACTGTAGTAATTGTTAAAACACACTGATTTCTTTACTATCAGATGTAACTGTTTTTGAGCACTGCCTATTACAATCTTATCTCCGTTACATACTGGTTTAGTAACTGTGATAACATGATGAGTTATGATTGTACATGGTTGTATACATGCTAATGTGTTACTAGACTCTTTATTCTATGCAACAATCATATTTTGATTTTTTTTTACTTTTGGATTATTCCTGAATGTGAGGTTCGCATAAGCTTGATAAGTACAACTTAAATCATGGAATCTACTTTCCCTTCTGTGGGTTGTTAACGTGTTTCTAAGTAACTGTTGTGCAGCGTGTTCAATGTTAGGATTCCGTTTGACTAGTTGTTCAGCCTACCGCCGGTGTTATGTGTGTGTAGGTGTTGTGTGTGTGTAGGTGTTGTGTGTTCAGTTGTGTGTTCAGGTGCGTGTTCAGGGGGTTGTGTGTGCAGGGGGAGGGGTTTCTGAAGAACTTAAAGCATGGTACAGGACATGATGTCTGTTGGACAGTTCTATCACTGTACTCTAAACTGCTTGAGTGACCTGAGATTACTAACAGAGGATGCAATTATATAAATCGTTACCGATTTGATGAACAAAGAATTTATATTGTATTTGTGATGGGGGCGTGGGATACATGAATGATGGTGAGTACATAAGGTTGGATGTCTTTAACAGGCGAGTTGAATTTAAAACTTATGTTCAATTTGATGAGGATGCATGCGTTTTCAGCCAATTAGAACTCATTTACTCAGAGTTACTTAGTTACTTACTCAGAGTAGGAGTACTTAGCAGTATCTTAAGAGTAAGTTACTCAGCATGAACATGAATAATACAAGTCAATGAAGTATCACTTTGCCTTCAAAAAAACTAAGTCCCAACTGGACTAACAAATGACAAAGTCGATAAAACTCTTGTAGAAAGTCAAGAGTCCACAAAGACTGACAAGGTCCATAAACCCATCAATTTACGTTAGAGTCTAACCTGACGAACAAACGACAAAGTCAATTACTCGTCTTCAAAAGTTAGGAGTTCACAATGTCTCAGAAATCTGGCAGAGTCAGAAATCGCCTCTCAAAAGTTAAATCCACAAACCCTGAAACTTGACCAAGTCCTGAACCTCCTCTCCAGAGTTAAACTTCACACACAAGCACCGGAAAATGGTAACGTCCCCAAACGCCTCAAATACTATTATAAGTCACCACACATAAAAGCTACATATATGAACCAAATGAACACACATTGTTCATTATATATATATATATATATATATATATATATATATATATATATATATATATACATATATATAGATAGATAGATATATATATTAAAAATTAGCATCATACAAATATGTATATACAAGAAACAAGAAGCTTACCAACTGCACCAGTGTTGGCTGTACTGAGAGACAGACACACACACACACACACACACACACACACACACACACAAGAAGGGTTATTGAACTCGAGGAGGGATACCGAAACCAAAAGGTTAGCATACCGAAAGGGAAACTATGAGGGGATAAGAAAATTCCTAACAGATATAGCATGGGAAACAGAGCTCAGGGGAAAGACGGCCCAAGATATGATGGATTACATCACGCAGAAGTGCAAGGACGCAGCAAACAAGTTTGTCCCAGTCCAAAAGGAAAACAGAGAAATGAAGATGAGAAACCCATGGTTTAATCAAAGATGTAGGCTAGCTAAGCAGCAAAGTAAAAGGGCATGGAGAAACTATAGGAATAACAGGACACTGGATAGCAGAGAAAGATACCAGAATGCCAGGAATGAATATGTCAGGATGAGAAGAGAGGCAGAAAGACAATACGAAAATGACATCGCAAGCAAGGCAAAGACTCAGCCTAAATTGTTGCATAGCCACATTAGGAGAAAAACAACAGTAAAGGAACAGGTTATGAGATTAAGGATAGGGGCGGAAGGATTCACTACAAATGACAAGGAAGTGTGTGAGGAATTGAATAAGAAATTCCAGGAGGTCTTCACCTTAGAACAAGGAGAAATTCCAGAGGTAAGTGAGGGAATAGCTAACCAGGAACCACTGGAAGAGTTTGAGATTACCAGTGGGGAAGTAAGGAAGTGTTTACTAGAGTTGGACGTGACGAAGGCTATAGGCCCAGATGGAATCTCCCCTTGGGTTCTAAAGGAAGGAGCAAGAGAACTGAGCCTACCACTCTCCATAGTGTATAACAAATCACTGGCAACAGGGGAACTGCCAGATATTTGGAAAGCAGCTAACGTAGTCCCGATATACAAGAAAGGGGATAGACAGGAGGCACTGAACTACAGGCCAGTGTCCCTAACCTGCATACCATGCAAGCTGATGGAGAAGATTGTGCGAAAAAAACTAGTGGAGCATCTGGAGCGAAGGAACTTTGTAACACAGCATCAACATGGGTTCAGGGATGGCAGGTCCTGCCTCACAGGGTTACTTGAATTCTACGACCAGGCAACAAAAATAAGGCAAGAAAGAGAAGGGTGGGCAGACTGCATATTTTTGGATTGTCAGAAAGCCTTTGATACAGTGCCACACAAGAGGCTAGTGCGAAAGTTGGAGATGCAGGCTGGAGTGAGAGGGAAGGTACTCCGGTGGATAGAGGAATACCTAAGCAACAGGAGACAACGAGTCTGTGTGAGGGGTGAAGTCTCAGATTGGCGAGACGTCACAAGTGGAGTCCCGCAGGGGTCAGTCCTCGGACCTATACTGTTTCTGGTATATGTAAATGATCTCCCAGAGGGTATAGATTCGTTCCTCTCAATGTTTGCCGACGATGCAAAAATTATGAGGAGGATTGAAACAGAGGATGATAGTAGGAGGCTACAAGATGACCTGGATAGACTGAGTGAATGGTCCAACAAATGGCTGTTGAAGTTCAACCCGAGTAAATGCAAAGTAATGAAACTAGGCAGTGGAAACAGGAGGCCAGGCACAGGATACAGAATAGGAGATGAAGTACTTAATGAAACAGACAGAGAGAAAGATCTAGGAGTTGATATCACACCAAACCTGTCTCCTGAAGCCCACATAAAGAGAATAACGTCTGCGGCATATGCGAGGCTGGCTAACATCAGAACGGCGTTCAGGAACCTGTGTAAGGAATCATTCAGAATCTTGTACACCACATATGTAAGACCAATCCTGGAGTATGCGGCCCCAGCATGGAGCCCGTACCTTGTCAAGCACAAGACGAAGCTGGAAAAAGTCCAAAGGTATGCTACTAGACTAGTCCCAGAACTAAGAGGCATGAGTTATGAGGAAAGGCTGCGGGAAATGCACCTCACGACACTGGAAGACAGAAGAGTAAGGGGGGACATGATCACAACCTACAAAATCCTCAGGGGAATCGACCGGGTAAACAAGGACGAACTTTTCAACACTGGTGGGACGCGAACAAGGGGACACAGGTGGAAGCTGAGTACCCAAATGAGCCACAGAGACGTTAGAAAGAACTTTTTCAGTGTCAGAGTAGTTAGCAAATGGAATGCATTAGGAAGTGATGTGGTGGAGGCTGACTCCATTCACAGTTTCAAATGTAGATATGATAGAGCCCAATAGGCTCAGGAATCTGTACACCAGTTGATTGACGGTTGAGAGGCGGGACCAAAGAGCCAGAGCTCAACCCCCGCAAGCACAATTAGGTGAGTACAATTAGGTGAGTACACACACACACACACACACACAGGAAAGAGAAGGGGGGGTGGGGGGGGGGAGGTAATGACAGTACCAGCGACCCACCAACGAAACTAGCAGTTACAAAACTCTCTCACACAACCCATCAAGAAATATAACAATGCATCAAGATACCGTACAATAAACTATAAAACACGTGTATATAATGATATTACAATGACTGCAGAATGAATTACATTGTAGCAGAGGTACCTTGACACCTAAAGGCATGACAAGCGTTCAAGTAGACTGTGAGTGCTGGAAGTAGTCATGCTTAGAAGTGGCATATCACACCAGCCTGCAGGCGAGTGGTGAGTATATTTAGGAGTATTTGGTTAAGATCTCACTAATTCTGGACTACATTTGAGCTTGGGATATTAAGATGCCTTGGTAACAGGTTCAGGGTGTACAGCTATTTCTTTAATCTCGAACTGGCATTTAGGAATTTATTCAGTAAAGACGCTGAAATTTTTGTCTTTTGATGTTTAAATTGTTTCGGGTTTCTTTAACTGTGTAATGTTTAGTTCAGTGACGATGATAGCGTATACAAATTGATCAGTAGTAATGATGAACTCAGACTGTGGTAATAGAGTATTGAACTGCAATATTTTACCCTTTGCAGCCTACTTGTGTACCATCTTATCTTCCTTTCCCTTCCGTTCCCTTCCATTCCCTTCCCTTCTTCTATCCTTCGCCACGTCCCCTCTCTTCTATCTTCCGCCTCCTCACCACTCTCCCATTTCGCATTCATTCATATTGTTTAAATAGTAATATATACCTATTTTCATTCCACGAGACGAGCAGAAAAAAATGTCTTATGTTGATAAACTTAATGCTTCGCCTAACTCCATATTTTACCACTTATCCTCAACTTCACTTGCAGTTATAGGCTAATATTTCACTGTACTTCCCATTATTCAAGCAATGCATTACTTCTAAAGAAAAGACATGTTTAATTATCCAAACATTAACATGTATCACCAAACAGATTACAGCTAAGCAAACAGAAATTTCACCTCTTCATAATTCCACAACAGTACGAATAAAACTTCTTTTAAAGAATCCACTTCAGTACCCTATATAAAGAAGACATTCTAGTTAACACACTCAGACACGAAAAAAATCCGACTAACATATTCCAATAACTATTACCCAACTCGTTTACCTAATTGTATATACATAACTTCCTAACAAAACTATAGACACAGGTTAAGGAAGGGTTCCTGGAAGTATAGGTAAAAGGTTGGGTAAAAGTTATACATACCCCAAGACACAACCTGTTAAATAAATATGGTATAAAGATGAACTGTTTCGTGTGGAGACTGCAAGTTATAAATAAACTTTCCAATAAATTGCGTTAAAATGTTGGAGGAAACAGCTGGAAGAGGAAGAAAAGTGTGAGGTGTTTGGGAATAAAGATGGTAAAGCTATTCTTGCACGAGAGAAAATATAGTGTAACAATGTTCAATGCACAAATGAATATGGTATCGAGATTAATACAAAATACAAGGTTTGGAGTGTTGGGTTAAATAAATGTGAAATTGTTGGACAGGTAGTGTACAGAATAACAAAAGATCTCTCTTTTCTGTATATTAAGAGAGAACCTAAGACATTGAATCTATCTTGGAATTCTCAACTTTCGAAACTAAATTGAAAGAAAATATATTACATTTTTACAACGTAAAAAATAACGTGGGGTTTCGCTGTGAAATCGTTGGGATACTCGCATCTTATCTACAAATTTACGTTGGTAATACTTGGCCATTAAGCTCGGAGCTTGTAACACCCTCATATTTATACATTCGTTATCCTTACTATATTTCTCCAACGAGTGTTACTTTAGTCTTTCTCATTTTCCCAGTAAACTTTAAAGCCATTTACGTTACGTACTGCTGAAGGCCCTCCACATACTTGCCCCCGTTCCTGAATTTATAAAATAAATCCTGTCTCCTGCTACGAAATCTGGTGCCTTTTTCTTACTTCCTAAAACCTGATAAGTTTAGAATATAACATGACCAATCGACTGCTACAATCGACTTGAGAATGGTCCAGGACGGACCGAAACGTCGTCGTCCCTTCAATTTCTAGTGTGTGGTCTGGTCAACATGACCATTTTATCTCTTCCTATCACTTAGAATTCTCCGATTCTCCAGGTCTAATCATAATGGAATTCCAGGGGTCTCTGCTCTAGGACATTTTAGCTTATTCTCTAATCTAAGAGCTTCCATTTCAACCGCTTCCATCCCCAAATGTTTCCGCTTTGCTCTCAGAGCCTTCAGTACCGGGTATTTCGTGTCGTCAATTTCTAACTCCAATCATCTCCACGGCAGCTGCAAGACCTGCAAGTTGAATCTCATGTTTCAACTCAATCATATTCAGGTCGACGGACGCCACCACTCGGGTGACATCTGCCCTACACCCTCACCAGTCACTACACCCTCACCAGTCACTACACCCTCACCAGTCACTACACTCACCAGACGCGGCTGTCACCTCTGCTCTCCTCAACACCGCCATTACTATCCTGCCTCAAACATAAATCAGTTTGATGCTTGCCACATTTTCGACCCCTGTAGATACTGTAACCCCCAAAGTGCTTTGCAGTTTGCTACATCACCTTTGTGTACGTAATTGCTGACCTTTGTGTGCTATACAGTTATCAGAATTTGTCCATTGAGCCACATTATGTGTGTCTGAGAACAAGTTTACAGTTGCTTACTCGACACTTGGAAGCTTATAACAAAGTCACTTGTTTACCACTTATTTAGATACCTGACAGACCATACAAATTAACAGGTGGTCGGTCAACAAGGGTTTACCTGGTTTCCTGTGCTGGTACTCCCTTCACCAGACCTGTCTACAGTGACCTCCGGTTCAGTCCTTTACGAAAACTAACCGGCCAGCTCACTTCTAGTTCGGTAAGCAGCTTCCCGCCACTTTCTGGCCGCATTTTAACCGGCAGTTGCGCCTCCACACACCCAGTACACACACGGACTCTACCCCAGGAATCGTTCATCCAGGGGCCCCTTTTCTCCTAACAAATACGGTTTCTGTGACTCGTCGCTTAACGACCCTTGGAATATACCTAAACTAGTGACCAGAGACATTGGCTCTCTGCCGACGTTGTCACCCGGACGGACCTCCTCGACGGCACGGAACAACATTCGCCTAATTTAATCTCATATACTTTTCCCTGAGAGTTCTTAGTCTATGAAGTAACTTTGTTATCCGACTTTTCTTAAGTCGTGATTAATTTCCACACATAATATGGCAACAATGGAAACATAAGAGAATTATTACGTACCTTAAACATTGTGGATGTGTCACTCGATGAGCTGTTAAACAATTACCTGAAATGACATGAAAACTAATTATTTTTATTATTTTTAAAAAATATTTATACACAAAAATTCTCATATACTACATGAATAACCATATTTTAATCCACATATATATAAGCAGTGCAGATAAAGGTAACGCTTGAGCATCGAGGTGTTCCTTACCTTTGCCTGAAGGACGAGGTAGGGGCTGGCTGGAGTGACGTCAGGCCGGGAACACGTGGTTGACAACTCTGCTAGCAACATGCTCACATACACAAACTTAGCAACAAGACCAAATATTTCAACACAAGACGAGAAACACTGCACGAAACATCAGAGGTCCCGACACGCATGTAACGTTGCAACTAAAGTTAAGGTTTGTGTTCGTGTAATATGTCCAGTACAACACTAAGTTATCACGAGTCAACACTTCGCCACGAACAGCAGTTACTGTGTTGTCTGACACGTTTTCTCGCTAATAACTCGGTGAACACTTGAGGAAACTTTTTGGACACTGATAGACCTTTAAAGCTGCGGCCTTTAACACATTATAATTGTACTGTATACAATCAGTCATTAACATTAGCAATATCCAGTTCCAGTAAATCACTTCAACTCAACACTTTTGTCTGTTATCCATCAGCAGCGGTGAAAATGTTCAGATAATTTTGTTGTATTTTCGTCACAGGACAGTACTCCACACTACACATTCCACTCCTCCACACTCCGCTCATCCACACCCCTCCACACTCCCCCACACTCTTCTATACCCTTTCATACCCTTTCACACTCTTCCACACCCCCTCCACACACCCCTCCACACTCCCTCCCCACCCCTCCACTCACACCCCCACACACCCTCACCACACCCCCCCCCCACTCCCCCCTCCACACACACACCCTCCACACACCCCCTCCACTCATACCCCCTCCACACCCTCCCCACCCCTCCACACACACACCCCACCACACACCTCCACACCCCTCTACACACACACCCACCACACCCCCTTCCTCCCCCCTCCCCACCCCTCCACACACCCCCACCCCTCCCCACCCCCTCCACACACACCCCTACACACCCCCACCACACCCCTCTACACACACACCCACCACACCCCCTTCCTCCCCCCTCCACACACCCCCACCCCCCTCCACACACACCCCCACCCCTCCATACCCCTCCACACACCCCCACACACCCCCCACACCCCTCCACACACACTCCCACACACACCACCACACACACCCCCACACACCACTCTCCACACCCGTAATGACTCAGGGCTCTAACAACCATCCCCCAGGCCGTGTGGTCCAAGCCACGGACGATGCCAACGATGTATTTACTAATCTTAACGTCTTTTCGTGTACTGTAAATCGCCGTTTTCTCAGATATAAATTAACATTGTTGTAAATTCGAACTTACTGAATAGTTAAGTCTTGGTAAGGTTAGGTTATGGTGTTTAGGTTCTATTGGAAATTATTGGGTGAAGCATTGACAGGTTTGGTTCGAACTGAGAATGTCGGCAAAGCACTGCTCGAAAAATGTCCGAACGTCATCTGTTGTGAGCCGTGTGTACTCACTCTGGTCAGTGTGACGGAGACGGACACACTCGGGCGAGTGTGACGAAAGCTTGAAAACGCTAAATCTTGAATTTAAACACCGCCGCTGTGACATAATGACATAAGTAGTCAACTGCACAGACTTCAAAGTGACTGATTATTATATTATTGAGAAACTATTGGCATCTTGTGACTAGTTTGTTGACGGGAAATTAATTTCTGTTATAATGGATGCGGGAACTGCAAATATTCGTTGTCTGTGTCCATGAAGTGTATAGTGAACGTGGGTGAGGACTAAGGCAGACATCAGGGCAGAGGGCGCGCCAACTGCTGTTCGTGGCGGAGTGTTGACTCGTGATAGTTTAGTGTTGTACTGGACATATTACACGAACACAAACCTTAACTTTAGTTGCAACGTTACATGCGTGTCGGGACCTGTGATGTTTCGTGCAGTGTTTCTCGTCTTGTGTTGAACTATTTGGTCTTGTTGCTAAGTTTGTGTAAGTGAGCATGTTGCTAGCAGAGTTGTCAACCACTTGTTCCTGGCCTGACGTCACTAGACCAGGCACTCCAGCCCCCCCCCCCCCCTCCCTCGTCCTTCAGGCAAAGGTAAGGAACACCTCGATGCTCAAGCGTTACCTTTACCTACACTGCTTATATATATATATAGATTAAAATATGGTTATTCTTGAGGTATATGAGAATTTTTGTGCATAAAAATGTTTTAAAAAGAATATAAAAAATTAGTTTTCATGTCATTTTAGGTAATTGTTTAACAGCTCATCGAGTGACACACATCCACAATGTTTAAGGTACGTAATAATTCTCTTATGTTTCCATTGTTGCCATATTATGTGTGGTAATTAATCACGACTTAAGAAAAGTCGGATAACAAAGTCACTTCATAGACTAAGAACTCTCAGGGAAAAGTATATGAGATTAAATTAGGCGAATGTTGTTCCGTGCCGTCGAGGAGGTCCGTCCGGGTGACAACGTCGGCAGAGAGCCAATGTCTCTGGTCACTAGTTTAGGTATATTCCAAGGGTCGTTAAGCGACGAGTCACAGAAACCGTATTTGTTAGGAGAAAAGGGGCCCCTGGATGAACGATTCCTGGGGTAGAGTCCGTGTGTGTACTGGGTGTGTGGAGGCGCAACTGCCGGTTAAAATGCGGCCAGAAAGTGGCGGGAAGCTGCTTACCGAACTAGAAGTGAGCTCGCCGGTTAGTTTTCGTAAATGACTGAACCGGAGGTCACTGTAGACAGGTCTGGTGAAGGGAGTACCAGCACAGGAAACCAGGTAAACCCTTGTTGACCGACCACCTGTTAATTTGTTTGGTCTGTCAGGTATCTAAATAAGTGGTAAACAAGTGACTTTGTTATAAGCTTCCAAGTGTCCAGTAAGCAACTGTAAACTTGTTCTCAGACACACATAATGTGGCTCAATGGACAAATTCTGATAACTGTATAGCACACAAAGGTCAGCAATTACGTACACAAAGGTGATGTAGCAAACTGCAAAGCACTTTGGGGGTTACAGTATCTACAGGGGTCGAAAATGTGGCAAGCATCAAACTGATTTATGATGTTTGAGGCAGGATAGTAATAGCGGTGTTGAGGAGAGCAGAGGTGACAGCCGCGTCTGGTGAGTGTAGTGACTGGTGAGGGTGTAGTGACTGGTGAGGGTGTAGGGCAGATGTCACCCGAGTGGTGGCGTCCGTCGACGTGAATATGACAGGGTTGAAACATGAGATTCAACTAGCAGGGCTTGCAGCTGCCGTGGAGATGATTGGAGTTAGAAAATGCTGAAAAAAATTACCTGTTGTTGAAGGGTCTGAGACCAAAGCGGAAACACTTGGCCAAGGATGCTTTTGATATATAAGCTTTTAGATTAGAGAATAAGATTTAATATTCTAGCGTAGAGAGCTCTGGAATTCCAGCATGAGAGTAGATATGGAGAATCACAGAACTCCAAGTAGGAGGAGAAAAATGATATACAGTTATTTTCTAAAATTCTTAGGTATTAGGAAGGAAGTAAAGATACCAGATTTCATTGCTGGCGATAAAAAAAAAAATTAGGAACATGGGCAGCTATGTGGAGGGCTTAGAGCTGTACCTGAAGCAAATAACTTGAAAGTTTAGTTAGAAAGCGATGAAAACTTAGTAACACTCTCATTGAAGAAATAAAGAGATAACGAATATGTAAATACTAGAATGCTACAGGTTCTTAGCTTAGTAGCCGTGAATTACCAATGTAAATTATATAACGAAGTGTTTTATATTTTTATGTTAATGAACATAACAAATATCATATCATATACCCACTCTATACCGTTCATTTTTAAGACTTTACGCACTGTTCACTTGAACAAAGGATATGTTCATTCCAGCGTAAACAGGGGGACCTCAGAATATTAATTAACTCTCTTCAAGCAAACTGTATTAATTCCGTCATAGCCACACAACTGGCTGTCAGCCTTTAATGATACTAATTAGAACCCCCCCAAAAGCAATTATGAAAATGCTAGTTGGAAATATTAAGTAAATAATAATTATAACACGACAAAGAATAGTAAAATTAGTAATAATAATAATTGGAACAATAATATTGGTATAAATATTTAAATAAAATTCAAGCAGATTAGACTAATTATCTCTGTTGATAACCGTTAATACACTGCCAATCACGGGGAAAGCTGCCGTTAACAGCAAATCATTTCCAGACTGAACATGGCCGCCATGCCCTCAAGATGGGCATAATATATACATAGGTGTTATCTCAGGCATAAATTATTCCCAACATGTAACTGGTTACATATGCAGTTAAAAGGAGGATACTTATTTTGGAGTAAAATTTGCAGGAAGGGAGAGGGAAACTCCAGTCAGCGGACAGGAAGGGATTTGCGAGGAAGAATAATTAACTTGCCTGATAAGGAGGAGCCGTCACACTGGTGAGAAGCGTTTTGTGCATGCTCGACTAGTTGTGCTTGCGGGAGTTGAGCTTCAGCTCTTTCGTCCCGCGTCTCTATTATCAATCCTTTAATGTACAGGTTCTTGAGCCTATAGGGCTCTATCATATATAAATTTATACCCTATAGAGTCTGTTTTCACCATGTTAGTTCCTAGTGCAATCAATTCTGTTAATTATTCTGACACCAAAAAAATCTTTGAGCTGTCTCTGTGGCTCACTTAGAAACTAAGTATTCACTTGTATCGACGTGTTCGTTTACGAACCTTGCTAGATAGTCTGTCTTTATCTATCATCTTAATTGCTCTGTGAATTGTGTATGTGGTGATAATTTATCCCCTTAACTCTTCTATCTTCCAGTGACGTGAAGTTTAATTCTAGTGGCTGTTCCTCGTAACTCATACCTCTCAGCTCCGGGACTAGTCTGGTGGTATGCCTCTGAATTTTCTCTTAACTTCATCTTGGGTTTAACTAGACATTGACTCCATGCTGGAGCTGTATACTGCAGGATTGAGCTATGTGGTACACCATGTTCTGAATGATTCCTTACAAAAGTTCATAAAATTATTATGATGGTGAACGTAGCAAATGCCGCTGATGATATCCTTTTCATGTGGGCTTCAGGAGACAGGTTCTGTGTGATATCAACTCACAGATCTTGTATCTATTTAATTCTTGAAGGTGTAGGGATCCTTCTGTTCCCCACACCTATTTTGATTACTTTACGCTTACTTGAGTTATCCTCTAATAAATGTTTTTGGGACCATTCCTTCAGTTTGTCGAAGTCATTTTGTTGTCTCTTGCTATCGTCCACCGTCTTAACAATTCTCATAATTTTTATATCACCAATAAACATTGAAAGGAATGAGTCAATTAACCCCGTAAGATACCTTATGTATTAGGAGGTGAGGCTCGAATACAAATGACTGTGGGACTCTGCTTGTAACATCTCATCATTCTAAGATCTTCCATTCACAGTAACTTGTCGTTTTGTGTTGCTTGGGAACTTCCCAATCCTCTGGAGCATATTACCTTTTACTCCCGCCTGCGTTTCCATCTTATGCATCAGTCTGGTGTGAGTACTGTGCCTAAGACATTCTCACAGTCTTAAAAATGCAGTCTCTTAAACCCTTTTTTTTGCCTAATTTTTGTTCCTTGGTCATTGAATTCTATTAAACCTGCAGGGCAAGATTTACAATCCGTAAACCTGTGTTGGTGGAGTGTTGAAAAGTTCTTATCTACATATATATGATCCTAGCCTTTTTATAACGATTTTATGCATCAACATGAATGCTATACAAGTTAGGGACTCCAGCCTGTAGCTCACTACCTCCTGTCTGTCACCCGTTTTGAGACTACATTATCTGTTTCCAACTTCTTGTAAGTCTCCTGTTTCCAATGGCCTACTGTACATCATAGTGGCACGAATAGTTATTTTACTCCCTCTTTTAGTACATATAGTGAGACTCTATCAGGTCCAACATCCTTTGTCGTTGACCAAACGATAAACCAGGAGACCTAGTCAGAGTCCGAAGCTCCCCTATGACTCTGTAATATCCCCGTTGGCCAAACTATTATGTATTAACGACAAGACCTACCATTAATGTATGATGACTTACTGTAAATATGTAGCTCTTGTAATAGCACTTTCTCTGTAACTAGCTGACATTGTATCTATAAGGTGTGAAGGATTGAAGAAATTGTTTATGTAATAATCTAAGATGAGGTCTGATAAAGACCTTTTGTGCCCTCTATAATGCTTTTGCGCTACCGCTCACAGGATGAGTATGGGGTGCACAATAAACTAGCCGCCTTCGGCGGCAACAATCAAATCAAATCAAGACCGAGTACTGGGTCACTGATTCCCCGAACAATTGTGAGTGATTTTTGGTTAGAGAAACAAATATTGGGAAGTGGTTACGAATTGTGGGTGATAGCAAAGTGTAGGTGGAGTAAGGACCGTTGAGTGGTTATAATATTTTTTATATGTGGCGGTACAACGTCTGACTGGTGATACAAAGTTCTGGTGTGGCTGTTTTTGTGGATGGAGTTAGAAATTTCATGTGGAGGCTATGAATGCGTCAATGATAACGTAACGCACTTTTGCGTAGTAGTAAGAGCTTTTTGATGATGATAATACGCAGGACGATAATCATAATCACTCATCATCATCATCAAGCATGATCACTCATCACCTACACACAAGTCAATGGACTTGAGAATGGTCCAGGACGGACCGAAACGTCGTCGTCCCTTCAACTTCTAGTGTGTGGTCTGGTCAACCTACACACTCCCTCACACTATCATTATTCTTTAAAAGAGTATAGTGATTTAAGAACACAGTTGCCTCACCACACACACACACACACACACACACACACACACACACACACACACACACACACACACACACACACACACAAGCAGGCCGCCTCATTTTCTTATTCTTCCTTAATATAGAGTTTTTCTCTGGCCTTAATTACCGAGCAAGAGGGGAACACCAGCATAAGTGTAATTACTTCCAAAAACAAGACTGCAAGTGTGGCATTCTTTCACGCAATTGTGTACCTCAGGTACAAACACAGGTGTGTGTGTGTGTGTGTTTCAGGTCCTCAGGGCGGGGATCCATCGGCTCCCCTGTGGCTGTACATGCGCGCGGGAAAGTATTTCTTTACCCACAAGGATTTTGGAAAGTGCAAAATGGCAACGCCGCGTTTGTTGTTGTTGTGGTAATGGATCGTGAATGACTAGGTGCTTTGTAACGGCGATTCTCATTGGTCGAAACACCACACACACTCTGGTTTATATCATTCACACTGTTTTCTTAAGGAAAATAGTGTAGAGCAGTGAATAAATATTAATATATGTAGAGTAGTGAGAAGGGGAGATATGGCTCTACTCTTGTGCTTAAGAAATTATTGACTTTTTATGTAAATGATATAACGTATGATAATTTTAGTTATTAGCATCTAGCTGTTGAAGCAGAGACGTCGAGACGTCACACACACAGAACAGTACGTCAATCGTCGTTGGTCATCAGTCAGCAACAACACAGTTTAGTTCATTTATTATGCACCCCATACCCATCTTGTGGGCGGTAGTGGAAAGGGTTATAGAGGCACATAATGGGCTCAGGGACTGAACACCGCAATTCATTTAGCTAAGCAAGTTACACTCATGATGAGATAGCTACAAAATTCAATGCACATCGTCACATCATCAAAAGGCAATCAGGCTGTTAGACGCCGCTCGAGGCAATACAATGTTATACTTAGTTCCTCCTTTAAAGGTAGATTCTTCAGCTCAACAACACACAAAGCGAACATATAAATAGTTTTTTTTCAAGTTAAAATTGGTTTGCCAATATTTACAATTGTAAATATAGTTGATATACTTTATATAAATAATGGTATCAAAAACTAATTACCAGACTGGCTAATGACTGGTAATCAAGAACTAATTACCAGTCAGTATCAGAAATACACAGAAGAATCAGAAAGCATAATTATTATCATTTAATATTACTGACAACTGGAAGACAAAGTGAAATGAATAGGGATTAGGTGACTATTGTATTTGATTCCTGAGAACAATTATTATTAAATTAAATAATTAAATACCTTACGTAATTGAATGTATAGTTGACCAAATAATTACGTAAAACAGAGACAGAGAAAGAGAGACAATGGCACAGAGACACTCAGATACAGACTTAAGTTACATATATTGCAGACATGTGAAATGTTCGATCATATTACACTCGTAATTGGTGGTCAAGTGATAACTATCTTACACTCATCATGGACTACGTGATCATATATGTTATTCGACAAAGTAATGTTTCTGTAACAAGCCAGGTTCCTGCAATGGTTGTTTAACCATCAGTAGTCGTTCTCCGACCTTTTCCATCTTATATGACTATGTAGTAATTTTGGTTTTTAGTTTCGCTTTGATTGTAATATTGTTCTCATACTTTTGTTTTCCTATACTCTGCTTTTATTAATGTATTCGTTCCAAGCTCTGTTGCATCTCTTTCTGTTGTCCTATGTTTTGTGTCCTTTCTCCACTCCCTCCTGCTTCTACCTCCTGTACTCATCTAATTGTGCTTGCGGGGGTTGAGCTTTGTCTCTGGTCCCGCCTCTCAACTGTCAATCAACTGGTGTACAGATTCCTGAGCCTACTGGGCTCTATCATATCTACATATGAAACTGTGTATGGAGTCAGCCTCCACCACATCACTTCCTAGTGCATTCCATTTATTAACTACTCTAACACTGAAAAAATTATTTCTAATATCTCTGTGGCTCATTTGGGCACTCAGTTTCCACCTGTGTCCCCTTGTGCGTGTGTCCCTTGTGTTAAATGGTGTGTGTGTGTGTGTGTGTGTGTGTGTGTGTGTGCGCGAGCGTGTGTGTGCATGTGTGTGTGTGTGTGTGTGTGTGTGTGTGTGTGTGTGTGTGTGTGTGTGTGTGCGAGCGTGTGTGTGTGTGTGTGTGTGTGTGTGTGTGTGTGTGTGTGTGTGTGTGTGTGTGTGCGAGCGTGTGTGTGCATGTGTGTGTGTGTGTGCGAGCGTGTGTGTGCATGTGTGTGTGTGTATGCGTGTGTGTGTGTGTAAACAAAATTCTAAAAGCAGTCTTTGTAATATACATAATTTACATACATACGCGTATTATCTTCTGAATTAATCACGTTTAGATAAACTGGATTTTTCCCACTTGAAATTATAATTTAAAATAAACATGTAACTCTCAATAGAATGTTGCAGCCGGTTGGTGTCCGCAAACTACCGTGAGGAAACTGCAAAAACCCCCTCAGAAAATAGGTAGTTAAACGTATGAATTTTCTGATTAGCTATTTAGAACAATGGCAGTAATCGCTATAAATTATCCAAAATCACATCCAGGCTGAAGCATACGGCCTCAAAAAAAAACCAGCTCCATTTGCGAACAATTGATCATTTAAGGTTTTAATTAAGAGATTTGAAAATCGTTTCATTCTGTTCACCGCGTTTGGTATTTTGTTTTTCTTGTAGTTCTACTGAGTGGGAAATTAAGTTTGTGAAGGTGGGTTAATTGGCTTTCAAACCAACACAAAACACACACACACACACACACACACACACACACACACACACACACACACACACACACACATACACACACACACACACACATCTGTGGTGTATCTGTACACCAGTTGATTGACAGTTGAGAGGCGGGACCAAAGAGCCAAAGCTCAACCCCCGCAAGCACAAATAGGTGAGCGCGCACACACACACACACACACACACACACACACACACACACACACACACACACACACACACACACACACACACACACATACACACTTACACTGGTGTGAGTGTGTATGTGTCTGTGTATGTTGAGGGGGACCGGTGGTTGTGTGGAAAACACGATAGGCACGTAATTCTGTGGTTCGGGGTTCGATTCCCGGCGCCGGCGAAAAACAATGGACAGAGTTTCTTTCACCCTGATGCCCATGTTACCTAGCAGTAAATAGGTACCTGGGAGTTAGACAGCTGTTACGGGCTGCTTCCTGTGTGTGTGTGTGTGTGTGTGTGTGTGTGTGTGTGTGTGTGTGTGTGTGTGTGTGCGTGTGGAAAAAATGGTAGTTAGTAACAGTTGATTGATTGACAGTTGAGAGGCGGGCCAAAAGAGCAGAGCTCAACCCCCACAAGTACAACTAGGTGAATACACACACACACACACACACACACACACACACACACATAGGGCCACGTAGCAGATTAGACACTGGCACTCGGGTATCATAGTCCTAAGAGCCCGGGTTCGATTCCCGTCCTATTCACAAACAAATGGTCATAGTTATTGTCACCTGATACCCCCTGTTCACCTGACTGTAAAAAGGTGCGTTGGAATTAAACAGTTGCCAGAGGCTACATACGGAGAATGTGCTCAAAGAAAAATATACGTTGTAGATATGTCAGAGGAAGGAGAGTGGGTCAGGAGTCAGTATATTAGACAACCGACGATGAGAAAGTCGGGGTCCAAGAGCTTGATCTTACAAGCACAAAGAGAAAATGCACTCACGTCCATATTCGCTCACAAACCTCTGTTGTGTGCCAGTAGAAGCATTATTGAATTTTTATTTTAATATTTTTTTTATTTGAAGTGAATGAGACAATTGGAATGCTCTTCCAGTAGATTACCTCGTCCCAGTTGATCGTTGGACGTTTGATCTGCTCTAATACACAAATTTAGATGCACTACACAAGCTCCGCCAATTTACATTAAATTTATACGAGGAAGCAGAACGCTGTAACTAAATGAGACGTATGTTTAATATATATATATATATATATATATATATATATATATATATATATATATATATATATATATATATATATATATGTCGTACCTAGTAGCCAGAACGCACTTCTCAGCCTACTATGCAAGGCCCGATTTGCCTAATAAGCCAAGTTTTCATGAATTAATTGTTTTTCGACTACCTAACCTACCTAACCTAACCTAACCTAGCTTTTTCGGCTACCTAACCTAACCTAACCCATAAAGATAGGCTAGGTTAGGTTAGGTAGGGTTGGTTAGGTTCGGTCATATATCTACGTTAATTTTAACTCCAATAAAAAAAAATTGACCTCATACATAATGAAATGGGTAGCTTTATCATTTCATAAGAAAAAAAATTGAGAAAATATATTAATTCAGGAAAACTTGGCTTATTAGGCAAATCGGGCCCTGAATTGTAGGCTGAGAAGTGCGTTCTGGCTACTAGGTACGACATATATATATATATATATATATATATATACATTTTAGTGAGGTGGATGGGGTGAGGTGGCATTAATAGGGTATTAATTTCATCAACACAAGACAGAACACGAAACAATGGGTATTGAATAGAAGTGTTTGTAGTAACACTATGCAACACAAGTTGCATAGTGCTCCTGGCAGTATGTGTTCGAGTCACTTCTGGGGTGTGAGTTTTCAGTTGCATATATATGTCTGGAGACCGTTCAGGCTTGTTCATATATATATATATATATATATATATATATATATATATATATATATATATATATATATATATATATATATATATATATGCAACAATGATCACAAAAACACTGATCCAAGTATGCAGAATAACCACATGTGAAAAATAGAAAATGCTTAACGCGTTTTCGGCTAATTCGCCTTCATCAGAGCAAAGTAGAATCTACTTTACTCTGATGAAGGCGAATTAGCCGAAAACGCGTTAAGCATTTTCTATTTTTCACATGTGGTTATTCTGCATATATATATATATATATATATATATATATGAACAAGCCTGAACGGTCTCCAGACATATATATGCAACTGAAAACTCACACCCCAGAAGTGACTCGAACACATACTGCCAGGAGCACTATGCAACTTGTGTACAGGGCCCCTTATCCACTCGACCATCACGACCGGACAAAAGCTGATGGTAGCCGAGGTTATTTCCCCATTAGCCCGCCGGCACTCTGATAGTAATCTTGGGCAAAGTATTTTATCAAATCACCTCATTCTTTGGGGCACACGTGAGGAACACAAATGCGAACAAGCCTGAATGGTCTTTTTTGAAGCCTGTATCTTGGCTCTCATTAAGGCGGAGCTAATGGGTATATATGTGCGTCTTGAGACGAGGGTATCATACAACTGCTGCATATTTCAAGATAGCAGAGTGTAACTGGTTGTTACCAGTCGGCCGAGCGGATAGCACGCTGGACTTGTGATCCTGTGGTCCTGGGTTCGATCCCAGGCGCCGGCGAGAAACAATGGGCAGAGTTTCTTTCACCCTATGCCCCTGTTACCTAGCAGTAAAATAGGTACCTGGGTGTTAGTCAGCTGTCACGGGCTGCTTCTTTGGGGTTGGAGGCCTGGTCGAGGACCGGGCCGCGGGGACACTAAAAAGTCCCGAAATCATCTCAAGATAACCTCAAGATATACCTGCTTCTACATACATGGCTGGGTTTGTTTGATGTGCACCTAATTCTATACCACATATGTTGACCTAACCACACACTAGAAAGTGAAGCAATAACGACGTTTCGATCCGTCTTAGACCATTCTCAAGTCGATTGTGTACGTCGTCGTCGCTTCACTTTCTAGTGTGTGGTTTGGTCAACATATTTCAGCCACGTTATTGTGACTCCTCGTCTGTCTATAGCACATAATCCTAATACGCCATATTCCTGAAGGTGTTGAATACGTCGCCGACTTGTGAGGTGTTCCCTCACACGTTATTCTCTCCCTGAAGAGGATGAGAACCTCTTGTCAGAAAAGGGTTTCGTTGTTTACATTCTCATTTGGTTGAACATTTACTAAAATTTTTCTATATTTGTACAAATGTTCTAAGTGGAAAACACATATATACAACTGTTCTAGGGAGCAAAACACATTTGTATAAGACCGTTTTAATTTGTATGTTTTAACTATGTTGCAAACATGTTTATACAACTATACAGGAAGTACATATTTACAACTATTATAAGCAGCAAAAATACATTTAGAGAACTACTCTACACAATAAGCACACATATATTAACCTCCTCTGAGCAGAAAACACACATATTAACGCGGCTGTTTTTAGTAAACAAAATTGTCCCAAAAAGTGTTGAATAAGCCTAGTCATATTTACAGCTCTAGTAAATGGGTTTGCCCCGTCAAAATAACGAGCGCTCACGATATTGTCTCCTAAGGCAGGCGATGAGTCACAATAACGTGGCTGAATTATGTTGACCAGACTACACACTAGAAGGTGAAGGGACGACGACGACGTTTCGGTCCGTCCTGGACCATTCTCAAGTCGATTGTGTCGTTTTGTCTCCTAAGTTTAATATCCACCAGCATCAGCGAGATGGCGGGCGGGGCCTCCGTAGATGCCTTCCCTGTGGTCGTTGGAGGCATTACGGGAGATGCTGCGAGGCTCAGGCTAGCAAATAGCATCTCGTTTACCGTACGAGCAACACCGTTTACGGTCCGGGAGGCTGCTGATGCTCTCCATCTGCCAAACACTAAAGATGTTGAGGTATATTGTAATACAGATAATTGTGTGTTCTCGTGTGTAGCGTAATCAAACAAGTTTCGTTGAAGTGTTCACTGATCTAACACAAAGTTGGTTCTGTTGGTCAGTGTTTAAAGTTAGTCACTGTTATGCAGGTGACAGTGATTCGTATGTCTTGTTAGGTATAAAATTTACATAAATTACACACGCTTTTTTCATTCGTTTTTTCGTGTTTTTATGTTTTAATTCTGTTATGTTTTTATATATCATGAGTTTTAATTTATATATATATATATATATATATATATATATATATATATATATATATATATATATATATATATATATATATATATATATATATATATATATATATTATATATATATATACACTTGTATATATTATAATGTTTCATTGCATATGACTATAAAATTTCGTATTGATTATTTTCTTGTTTAGGGCTTCTATCCCTCTGACTGTTGCTCTTCCATATTGGTTTAATTGGAAGAGGAATTCTCCAAATTTCATAATTATTCGAGGATGGCTAAATGAAAAAAATAACTGTAGGAGGTGTTACACTTATTATTAATTTACGCAACGTTTCGAACCTACAATGTTCAATCACAAGTGATGGGACAGGACGTTGTTGTTGTTGTTTTAGATTCAGCTACTTGGAACAAAAAAAAATTCCAGTAGCACGGGTTATGGTGAGCCCGTAGTGGACTTGCCTGGCACAGGAGTGGTGCTGTAACTCAGTGGGACAAAGTTTAGTGACGAAGATTAAGCCACCCGAGAGGTGGCACGGGCATGAATAGCCCGTAATGGGACAGGACAGAATGTATCGGATTTTTACCAATGGGACGGGGCAGGTACATAGAAATTGGTGAGGTGTATAAGGTAAGGCTTCCACTGAAGATGAACCAGGGTTTCACATAATCCCCATCCCCCACATGTACTCTGGCTCTGTGTTCCACTAAATCTACCTCTGGCGTCCCCTCTTTCAATACACAAATAAATCACATTATTGTGAAATATCAATATCATCAAAGTGTATTGAGAGAGGGGCGTCAGAGGTAGAATTAGTGGAAGACAGAGTCAGAGTATATGGGGGATTCTCGGTGGTGCAGTATTACCTCAGGTTGCAATTCTTTTGACCATGTCGTGGCAAAGTTGACTAGAGTGTGCATCTGGGATTACCCAGCGCATAGGTTCGAATCCACATCACGGCTCCTGTGGATTTTCTCATTACTAATAATAACAAATTTTCTATTTAATTTTTTTATATGTTCAGTGGTTATAAATGTTTCTGCAAAGTAATTGTTATGGTATCACAGAAAAGACCATACAAAATTATGTAATATTTTATGCGAAAAACACTAATTTATTTTTCCTAATAATTAAAAAAATAATTAACCTTTTTTAATTTAATATTCTCTATAAAAAAAAGAATCACACATTCTTCAAACAAAATTGTAAAGCCTGCTATTTTGTGTATTGTGTGAAAATTTCATGAAAATTGAATAAAAGCCGAGTGTTCTGAATATGGAAAATATACAAAATATTTAGGATTTGAATTTTCACGCTGCAAATGTAGGACCACAAACCTTCAACAATATAAATTTTATTTATATAATTTTGCTTTGTAAATACCTTCCAGTTGTATATACGTAATCTGATTATATTTTAGATTTCAGGAGCAAAGAACATACACACAAAAATTCAAAACAAAACAAATAATCAGAGTCAAAAACTATGGAGTGACCAATTTCTTTCAAATCATATCCAAAATGTAGCTAATAATCTAGACATTAAAATAACATTATAAAAAAATACAAAATGTTGATCAACAACTGTGATCAACAAGGCTGTGATGGGGACGGGCGGCACACGAAATTTGTTGGTCTGGCCCTGCCAAGGTAACCACAAACGGGATAGCAAATTCAACAAATTTAAGAGCTTGTTATCATAGTAACATAATGTTATATTAAACTAATCACAATAATAACGTAAATTTTGAAGGACGAGCAAGAACGTCTATTATGGGATAGCCGGAACACACACACGAGACATAATTTAATGGCAAAATTATGAAAGTCGAAAAACTGAAATTTCGAAAATGTGAGAAAATTGTAATGAGAAATTAAAGGACGTGAAAAGTTAACAAGTGGATTTTAACATCTGTTTCATTGTTTAATGTGAACCAGTTGACGTGCCTGATAACCTCCAACACGAAATCATTCAGCTGCAAAGCGATGAGGAGAGAGAGCTGGCTCCAACAACCTTCCACTGCTTCAGTTTCATAAACGCTATATAAGCCATAATGAATTTCCCACTTTAAGGAAACATGCATTGGAATGTGCATCTGTGTTTGGAACAAGTTAGGAGACATGCATTGGAATATGCATCTGTTTTTGGAACAAGTTAGGAGACATGCATTGGAATGTGCATCTGTGGAACGACTTAGGAGACATGCATTGGAATATGCATCTGTGGTTGGAACAACTTAGGAGACATGCATTGGAATATACATCTGTGTTTGGAACAACTTAGGA